>NC_139026.1:76098752-76686209 GCF_964662115.1 Mustela nivalis
ACCCAGGCGCCCCTGAATGGGTTTTTTTTTAAGGCTCAGGAGTTTCAATACTTTAGCTTTCTCTTGTACTTTTAAAAAATCAAAGCCAATGATTCTTGATCTCTAGGGGTCATAAGTTCAAGCCCCTCATTGGTTGTATAGCTTACTTAAAAAAAATAATTTATAAGGGGGAGGCTCCCTGGCCCAGCCAAAAGAATGTGACTCTTAATCTAGGGGTCATGAGTTCAAGTCCCACTTTGAGTGTATAACTTACTTAAAAATTTTTTTAATTTAAAAAAAAAAAATGAGGGGCACCTGGGTGACTCAGTGGTTTAGGCCTCTGCCTTAGGCTCAGGTCATGATCTCAGGGTCCTGGGATTGAGCCCCACGTTGGGCTCTCTGCTCAGTGGGGAGCCTGCTTCCTCCTCTCTCTCTGCCTGCCTCTCTGCCTACTTGTGATCTCTGTCTATCAAATAAATAAATAAAAATCTTTAAAAAAGAATTAAAAAGAAATGAAGGGCAGAATGCAAATTTAAGGGATAGAAATGGCTTAGTGTCAAGAACTAACAATGCTGCTGTACAATCTTAAAACATAGATACTTTGCTAATAATTTCTTGTCTTTATTATAAGTGTATCCTGGCAAGAGATGAGGAATACAGAATACAGTCTTTGGTCTTGGCAGCCTGGGTCTTTTTTTTGAACAGGATGCTTTCTCTGATACACTTCTCCCACCACCCAAGTGAGTCAACAACCACAGGAACTTCTCTTCTTCCCTTTCACCCTTTACAGTTTAGAATTATCCTGACTTGACTTCTTCCACTTTCCACTTCATGCCCACTTCCCACTCATCTGGGCTGTGTGGTTGGTTTTAGTGGCAGAAGAGGTAGTAGTAGGGTCACCACTCCTCTCTTCCAACTGCTGATCCCAGGTTATTTTATTCTGTCTTCCTCTACCTTGGATCCTGTAGGGAATGCACAGAATTGCCCCAATCAGGATAGTCCTCCAAAATCTAAATAAAAATTCAATTTCTTCTATACTCAAAGACTTAGACTTGCCCTAAAATGGCAGTGTCAACAATGAGAAAGTTAGCAACACTGTAGGGTATTTTATTACTCTCTTTGGTTGCCCGTTGCTCCTAAAATTGTAAGGAAATCACGGAGGTACTTTTAGAGACCCAAAGGAGAGAAGAAAGCAACACAAGTGCATTTTGTTCAGCCATGGAACAAAGAAGGCAGAGAATTTGGTCTAGAAGAAATAAAGTTGTTGTAGTAACAAAATTAATCAGGCTGGTATTCATAAGATAGAAAGGAAAGAGCAGGTCAGGATTGAGGGCATTCCCTAAGGTTGATCCAGCAGGAGGCCTCAACCTCCACAGCTCTTTGCCAACAGTGCTGGAGGCCCTCCCTTGCCCATACTGGGCAGTTCCCATTCCCATCTCTCCCACCGCCGGTTCCGCATAAAACCTTCCATCAGCATTGGCATCAGAGAATTCCCTGTCACCTGAGCAAGACTAGCACTGTATGTGTGTTTTCCCGAAGAAAGTTGTTTATGCTTGGTGGTTAGTTTGCTCATAAAACTCACAAAACAGTATTCCTGCTGAAATGTTGTAGAACTTTGAGCCAGAAGACGGAGGTTGCAGCATGGCCCTAGAGTATCATAGTTGTGTGATCTTAACCAAGCCACCTCACTTGCCGTTGTCTCTTCTGCCAGGCGGGGCTAGCTAACCGACTCTCCATTCAAGGTAGTGTCAGAATGAAGAGACATAATATATATGAAAGCGTCTGGCAAAGCACCTTGTGCCAGTCTAGTGTACATGTATTTGTTAATTTTGAAGGTTCATTATATAGGTCATATGTATAGTTGTATATGACTATTTACAAGGAAATGCCCTCATGTTCCAAGTAATCTGCTGACAAATAAACTCGTTAAAGTTCTGTTTTGTAAATGGAAATTGCCCCTGCTTTTGGTGTCAGATGTGGTCATCAGTCTCAGATTTCTTATTGTGGTATGTTATTCAACTACCTAGTAGCATAGGAACAACAAAATACATTTATTTAATTTCTTTTTTTCCATTTAGAATCACTTGAAATTATATCTACAGCAGCAAGCCATTCTAATAGTGCAATAAGAAAAATGGTAAGTGATTTTCAAAGGAGTTGGGAATCTTCTAGTTAGATAATTGTTGATAACATAGCCTAATGTTATCTGTAGGTTTGGACCAAAATGAATTGATACAAGTGAACCAAAAAGATTCTTTATTAAATGTTCAGTGTTGTGGAGAATAATCCTCTCCCCTCTTCTCCCAGGTTTCAGTTTGCTAATAATGGACACATTTTATACCAAATTTATGCTTAGTTCCAATCCCTTCTGAATTATCCAGATTTTAGCGAAGGTCATTGTATTATTAAAGCCACTAAAGTAAAACCTTCCTTTATTTGGTCTTGCTGTGTTTTGCTTTAATTTTCTAGGAGAACCTAAAGAAACTGTTAGAGATTTATGAAATGTTGGGAGAGGAGGAAGACATTGTAAATCCTTCAAATGAACTAATAAAAGAGGGACAAATCCTCAAACTCGCTGCTCGGAACACATCAGCACAAGAACGCTACCTTTTCTTAGTGAGTATTATAGTGTGAGCTGGTCACATAAGAGTAATTCATTAACGTTGTTCTGTACATGTTGGAAAAGTAGGGTGCCTGCTTGCGAACCAAAACAATTCTGTCTAACCTGGTTTGGTCAACACTGTCAGGATTCCACAAAAGTGAATGTCTTTAGTAATTAAAACTTGTTCTTTCAAGGACACAAATCTTAGAGTATTTTTAAAATATTGTTCTGTGTACTTACCACATATCAGTTACTTTAGTAACACACAGCTGAAGACAATTTAACCTGTCCATCATGATCTTAGCTATCAATATACGGGGGAAGGTATGATGTGTTTTCTCAAATGTTCCTTGTTTCAGATTCACTCCTTCCTTTAATTCTTATAGGTGAATGGGTACCATATTCTGACTGGAGTTCTCTTCCTAATTCTCTCTGATCGCTACTTTTGATCTTTCCAGTCTGAGGAAATGTATCCTCATATCGCCCTCGGCCCGCAAGGACGGCAAGAACCCTGGTTCCGATGCATCTTCTCTATTTCCACAAGTCTACACACTTATATACGCTTACATGACCAATCAGCGAGCAGGGTACAGGAGGGAGCGAATCAGGCTGTGCACCTAAACGAACAACTTTGCTAGCAACCAATGCTGTTTACTTCCTTTTTGGGCGTTCCGCTTAGTCTCACGAGGCAATCCTAACCTGGCAACTAGCCAGGTGCCATCTTTTAATGGCAGAGGCCGCCCTGGCCAGGGGCCTGCCTCCGACATCTCCCCCTTTTTTCTTTTATGGCAGGGATCGTGCCTGTCTTAGGTTGTCAGTGGTGGGGAATATCCTTACCCGTCATCAGACGGCAGATATCAATGATCTGCGTCCAATCTTACCCGTCGTTGACTACCGATCCAGCATACTTAGCCACACTTGGGGGGATGTTCCAGCCTCGATGGCTAACAAGGCCTGCACCATGGCTTGCTGTTGCCTATGTTGCTGTCGCCTCCAAATTTGCAGTTTCCTTACTAGCAGAATCAAGCCCACTACGAAGATTATCATCAGACCAATTATGCTAGCCCATTGTTTCGTAAAGGTTAACACATCTTGCAATGTTTTGATTATCTCTGGGAGGGTTGCAAGCTCAACTCTGGTGTTATTTATCCTTGTTATGCCTAGTAGCAGGTGCTGAGTATAGTTATGGAATTCTACGGACTAATTCCCCCGCAAGTATGGGAGAGCTGTTGGGAGACATTCTGTAAGTCACTCATATTAGTATAGGCTATGGGAGTTACACAAATTGCTGGGAAGGGTGCTATACATCCCAGTCCCAATAGGGCCCCCCATATGTCCACTTGTTCTTGAACCAAATCCTCTCTCTGGTTGACTATCAGGATTCCTGCTTGCAGATGTGCATTGATCTGAGTCTATGTTTGAAGGGCAGCCACAGTTCCTTCTGCAAGGGTGTTCACAGCTTCCGCAGTGGGTATAGTTGTAGCAAGCGAGACTGCTGCTGCCATGGCAGCTGCTGTAGATAGAGCCAATGCTGTCACAACGGCGGCTGTGATACTAAAATCTCTCTTCTTTCTGGATAGCACCACTAGTAAATTGTCCTCTGGAATGGAAACTGGGATAGGAACATGGGTAGGGATATGCATAATCACAGCCAGCTTGAAGGCCGTGACATTCCAGCACTGGGAAAGATAGCAATTCTTAGTGCAATTCAACGTATCATTCAGCTCACTAGCATTTGTTACGAGGAAAAGGAATGGTGGCCAGACGCATATGGGAGTGGGCTGATAAGTAATATTATTGGGACAAGACACATTAACTGTTGTCTCGACGGTACTAGAGTCATTTTGTTTATAAGAACAGTTGAGGAATTTGCCACCATTTAACATGGACACTGCTGAGATATCAGTACATGCTCCTAGCAAGTTACAGACCTGCCATGCATCAAAGGGAGAGGAGGGAATATGAGAGAAGAGTTAGTCACTGGTAAAGGATAAGCCATGCTTTAACCACTGCTCACAGCTCTCTGGCTTGAGTCTGCCGCAGGAGGTGTAGCATCCCCAGAGTTATCATCCGCATCTTCAGCTTCATGACTGGTGCTTGGAGGCAAGGCTGCACGCACCAGCTGCTCTGGGATCCAAATTGGAGCCTCCTTTTCCTGTGGAAAAACACATACAGACCCCCTACTCCATACTAACACTGGATCTGGTCCATTCCACTTTCCTGTGAGGATGTCCCTCCAAAGTACTAAAGGCTTAGGGGAAGCAGCAGCATCACTTGCATGTCTGTCTGCAGCTGATTTACCCGTTTTGTCCAACGTTAAAAAATTCAAAATAAAGAGAATGGTGTTGAGCTTATCTTTAGGGGACCTGAAGGTGTCCCCTATTCCCCCTTTTTGTTTATAAAGTGCATTTTTTATTGTAAGATGCGCACGCTCCACAACACCCTGTTCTTGTGGGTTATAGGGTATTCCATGTTATCAAGTGAATGTCCCTATGCCGGGAAAGCCTGTAGGCAATGGGCGATAACATCTCTGGAATCCCCCCCCCATGCACTGAGGCGAAAATTATTCCAGAGCAGGTATCCACAGAGACATGAACATATCTTAACTTTCCAAATTCTGAAACATGTGTGACATCCATTTGCCATATATGATTAGGTAACAAACCCTTAGGATCAACCCCCAAGGACGGTGCAGGTAGTAAGGTCACGCAATTTCTGCAGGAGACTACTATGTCCCGTGCCTGTGCTTTTGTTATGTTAAATTTGAGGCGAAGAGTTAAAGCATCCTGTTTCTTCAAATCCTCCCCTAAATGGTCCCATTGAGGTATGTTTAGCAAGCCTTCATCTAGGAACCATGGAGCCGCCTCTACCATGCTTTAGTGGCCGCCGCGGCTATTTGCCGATACACCGCAGGGTTGTATTGTATTTGGGCCTGCTTTCCCATGTACGGTCCTATTCCCCTTGCCCCTCTTCTGACAGTATGTACCTCCTCTCTGCCCAGTGGGGAGGTGACTGAAGAAAGGCAGGGGACATGCTGCTGCTGCTGCTTCTGTACCCTCCTCTCTGGAGAGGGGTAGGAGAGGAGCCTGGTCAGTGTGCCACATTTCACACCCATGCAGGCATGGGGAAGCAACCGACACCCCCTGTGGGCCTCAGAGCCCTCCCTGCAGTGAACCTGGGCAGGAGGGAAGAGGCCCCAGCATTGGGGTTTGGAGTCTAGAAGGGACATGATGACTCTGTAAATGTCCCCCGGGGTGGGTCGGGAGGGGGATCTAGTGTTCAAGTGCAGAAATCTTTGGCTTTGCTACCAGTTCTGTATGATGAAAAATAAAAGTTCACTGTGGGGAAAAAAAAAAATTAACATTTCTAGGTCCCACTGAGGATTTCCAGCCGCTGCATTATGGCGGGCAGTGTCCTCCAAAGAACTAAGGGCTTGGGGGAAGAATCCATACGGGCTGAATGTCTTTCAGCTACTGCTTGACCATTTTTATCCTAGCAGTTTTCGTTTTTAACGGCGTGCCATTGGCCTTTAGAAGGTCCTTTAGGGAACCCTCTAACCTCGACTTTGACAGTCCAGATCCCATAATTAGAATCCCAACCTAATGGCTGTTCCGCGTATACTCGCCGCTAAATCCCGGCTCTAAGGCCGCCCCGCTTCTTATTGCGGGCTCGCTAAATCCCGGCTCTAAAGCCTCCCCGCTTCTTATTGCGGACTTGTACAAGATTCCCACCTCTTTGATCGTGGTCCCTTCCCCTCTTACCTGCGGTTTCTATAAGAAAATCCCGGCTCTACAGCCGCCCCACTTCTTGCGGTTTTGTACAAGTTTCCCACCACCTTTGTCGTGGTTTTACCCTGCTTACCTGCGGACTTCTCCCTTGCAAGGTTTTTCTATTTTTACTCCCCGCTTTACCGCGGAATTCCCACTTTTGAACGTGGCTAATGTCCCCGCTTACCTGCGGACCTTTACTACCCGCTTTCCTGCGGATTACCTTGCAAGATTCCTTTATTTAGTTCCCGGGTGCTGGCGCCATTTATTGCCCTCGGCCCGCAAGGACGTCAAGAACCCTGGTTCGGATGCATCTTCTCTCTCTTTATTTCTGCAAGTCTACACACTTATATACGCTTACATGACCAATCAGCGAGCAGGGTACAGGAGGGAGCGAATCAGGCTGTGCACCCAAACGAACAACTTCGCTAGCAACCAATGCTGTTTACTTCCTCTTTGGGCGTTCAGCTTAGTCTCACGAGGCAATCCTATCCTGGCAACTAGCCAGGTGCCATCTTTTAATGGCGGAGGCCGCCCTGGCCAGGGGCCTGCCTCCGACATCCTCAAGCTTGTGAAGTTTGTGCCTAAAATATCTCTGTGAAAAGTACATGAGTTTGCCATATAGTTCCTTTTCACTGGAGTAGGTCCCTGTCCCTTCCTTTACTTCCTGGAAGTGACATTTAGTCTGCGGCTTATCTCAAATGTAAGAGCTCTTCCTGGGGCATCCAGGCCATTATGTTTTTAATCTTCTGTTCATTCTAGTTCCTTTCTCTATCGGTATACTGATAATCACAGTAATAGCCAATGTGGAGTAACAATAAGTTAACACTTAGTCGTAGCTCAAGAGATGTTAGCTGCTATTATGATTGTTATTAGAGTCACAGAAACAGAGATGCATTGGTCATGAGGCTACCCAGTGCTTGGCACATTCTCAGTGTGTGACTCACATCTGACTTTGGGCTACAAGGCAGTCATCCCACCATAATGTGAGCTTAATTGGGAGCTTACAGGTTTTCATTTTCTGGGTACAGCCTCCTTAGAAAGGAAAACTTATAGGAACTAAATATCACATATAGGGGTGTTCAGGATCTCTCATTTTCCAAAAAGAACATTTGGTCACCATATTATCTAGCTGTTCTCCCTAGTTTGTGTAACTCAAGAAAATTGAAAATATATGTCTACACAAAACATGTTTATGAATGCTTACAGCAGAATTATTCATAATAGGCAAAATATTTGGACATATGGATATAGTGGTATATCTATGCAATGGAATGTTATGTGGCCATAAAAAAGAGAATATTGGTACATGCTACATGGATAAACTTTGAAAGCGCTGTGACAGGTGAAAGAAGCCATTCACAAAAGTCCATTCTATATGATTTCATTTATATGCGATGTCCAGAGTAGGCAAATGCAGAGAGGCAGGAGATATAAGTAGTAGTTGCCTGGGGCTGGTGGGGAAGAGGAAATGAACATAGGGTTTCCATTTGGAATCATAAAATGTTCTGGAATTAGATAGTTATGAGGATTGCACAATTTACAGCCATATTAAAAACCACAAATTGTATATTTTAAAAGGGTAAATTTTACATTATATAAATTATGTCTCAATAATTTTAAAAATTTATAGATTTTGTCCCATTTAACTGTAAAAGTCTTCATTTGAGCACACAAAAGTACTTCACCTCTCAGAGGTTATATAGAGGGCTAAAAATGTAAAGCAAGGATTGTGATGTCCTGTCAGGGTTCAGAGGCCTATTTATTTTGAAATACAGATTTTATTACTCAGGTGTGGTGAGGCCACTGGATCAGGAGACAGTTGCCATGAGAAACATCATTATACTCACAGCTTCCCAAAGGGAGAGGCATGCCATAACATGGGGTTACTGAGAAAACAGCGGGGTCCATAAGGGGGCAAAGGGAACACATGTGAGCAAGAGCCTTTCTTAGGGTTCAGTGAGAAAGAAGGGGCAAGACAGCATAAACAGGTTTAAAATCTACTCGTTTAAATAATTCTATCAGGCTCTGGGGCATGCAGGGGCTGCTCCCTGGTACCTGGTCCTGGCAGGGGAATACTGGCCCAGTAAGGGCTTCTGAAAGAAGACGGCGGGGGTGGGCTCTGGATGGGTTGCTTTCCACAGGAAAGGCGTGCCTGTAGGTGAGTCATTTACGACTTCTAGGAAGTGGGTAACCCTAAGAAGGACAAGTTCCTCTGTTGTCAGCAAAGCCCCAAGACGTCAAAGCATCAAGAAACAGATCAAAAAAGACATACTTAATATACTATTTTGGGTAAAATGCATAGAAGTTCATGTCTCTTCCCTTTGCCTTTACCCTTCCTTTAGGTGCTTTGGTACTGCTCCTTTCCTGTCTTCTGGATTATACTACGGTTTCAATAGTTAAGCTTCTAGCTCTGTGTCTAACCGATTGCCTGGGCTTAATTTTCACATTTGAGAATTTTTCTGGAAATTGTTTAAGGTTGAATACCTTGTTGCAGAGCCAAATTAAGCAGCTCTTTGGAGGACAGATGGCAAAGAGCCTTGGGGGAATACAGCCATAGTGACTTTGAAGAAAGGACCCATCTTGTTCCAGTTATTATAAGCTATTAAACCTCTCTTTGCCGTTGCCTCCCTGGAGGATGGAGGCATAGAGCAGGAGTTCCCGGAATTCGTCGTGGGAAGACCATCTTAGAAGCATGTCTGTAGGTCCATTCTGCTAATCCCTGCATGCCACCCACCTCCACCCTTGCTCTGTTTTTGTCACACATGCTTCCTCTCCGCGACACACTTTTCTTGCCATAGAGCATCTTGGTTGTTTGTATGTAGAAACTTCAGAAGTACCATTTTAATCCTTCTGTCTCTAGAAAATGAGGGCTAGTTTTCGGGTATTCTACCCTGGTGATCTCACATTTCTCTAAAGAGCCCAATTGCATGTAGAATCCGATTTCAGCTTTCAGCCGAGCCTCCCATGTTTGCTCATTCGCTGGCCCCCACACCATGCTTTTTTCTGTTACTGCCGGACACTCTGTTGACTAAATCAATTAATCACACACCTGACATCTGAAAGTTTAAAAAAAAAAATCACTGGATTATCCCATAAAATGGCCCAAGAGGTTTTATTCTTGGCCCTTTGTTGTTCTGGTCTTTATTTCCTTATTGCTTAGCAGCTTTTAGGTTTTTTGCCCCTTGACTCATTTAAACTTTGAATACAAATCATGTACTTTTACAAACTTTAAAGCAAACTTTAATGAAACTGTCTCTGGTGAAACATAACATTGAATTGTTTCACTCATATATTTCAAGACCTTCGAAATAAGTAGCTGAGGACCACTGGAGATGAGGAAGGGGGACTCTGTGCTTTTAATAAAATCAAGGCTGCCTTCTAGCTACCACTTTCAGAACTTACCCCACCAGCCAGAGATCACACGTTCCTCACGCCTTCTGGCCATGGATAAAAAGCAGTCTCCTGCACTGAAAGGAAAGGCCATCTCCTTGGTGCTGCAGTTGCTCTGAGTTCCTCTTTGAGCAGAAACCCACACGGAAGGGGATGGTGGCTTTTGCCACAGCAGCAAGGTTCACAAAGGGAGCAGAGGACATCTATGGCTTGGTAAACAATATTTTATGTCCTTACGCTCATACTTTGACCTCTAGGAAAAAGAAAAAGAGTATTTATGGACTAGCATTAGATTGTGATAGGAGTTATGTAAAGTCAATAAATTAACCTTACATGTAATAGTTATTGACAGTTTACAATGTAACGTGCCACTTAGGAAGCATTTGTAATTGGGGAAGTGTAATCCTGCAAGCATAAAATGGAAAAAGAAACCTATCATTTATAAGATAGTCTGTCATCTTGTATGAGTGTCACCACAAAAACCACATGCCTAGAACTTCCATATTCATGGACTGTTTCTGTAAAATGACAAGACTTTGCTGAACCTTATAAAGTGAACTTGAGTCAAGTAGTAGATAACTCAGAAATTTTATGCCACAGCATTACATTTGTCGCTGTTTGCGGAAGCATGAGGTGGTGGTTGCCATCTTGAGGGTTGAGCCTTGGAGCCCCCGGGTAACTCAGTCAATTAAGTGTCTGACTCTTGATTTTGGCTCGGGTCATGATCTCAAGTCGTGAGATGGAGACCCACATTGGACTCTGTGCTGGGCGTGGAGCCGTTCTGAGATTCTCTCTCCCTCTGTCTCTGCACCTACCCACTCTCTCTCTCTCTCCCCCTGTCAAATAAATAAATCTTGAAAAAAGAAAGTTGAGCCTTGTGTCTGTTGGTGGCTGATTTGCAGTTCCATGTGCACTGTTCACAGCCTTGACCAAATCCCCTTCCGAGAAGGCCTTCCTACAAAATCGGAAAAAAGCGTTAACAGGAACAGTTAGCAGCAAGCCGTGTCTTAATCAAGCTGGGGTGGGGAGGAGAGGTTTTCTGAGTGTTTTCAAGTCCCTGAATCCCATGTACTGCAATGAGGCTGGGGATTGTCACACTTAGAACGCAGGGGACAGTTGATGGTAGGTCATTAGGGTTCCCTGCTGGCAGTGGAAATGTGAAATGTGGTACCGAGGTGCATGTGCTCCAGGGTGTTTAGTACCCTTTTATTTCTGCATTATTCAGTGTGGAAAATAAATTTATGACACTTGGTTACAGGAAATAGAGTGCAAGGAACAGCTGATGAGAAATCTGCTTTCAGAATGAGTGCAGTGGGCAATGTCCCTTAAACTAGTGAAAATGTGTTAGAAATCTGTACACATCTCTTGTCTTGATGACTCTGTGGAGCTAAATGGAACCTAGCAGAACAGGACATTTTTCTGGATTTAATCCTCTGACCAAGACTTTCATATATAGTAATCCTGAGACATGAAAGGTTACATAGTGCACAAAGTTTAAGTCCCTAGTTGTTCTTGTCTTTGAAAAATATATGTAACTCTAGAAGCAGTGTCAGAAACAATAAATATGAAGGAGGTAGAAGTATGGACCTTCTTTAGGAAACCACCTACAAATTAACCTAAATATTTAGTCTTTGCTCCTTTTGCATGTTTCAGTATTTTCAAAAGTGAATTAAAAGTCTCCCCAAACTTACTCTTTGGTCCTAATTAGTAGGGGTGGTTCATTTTTTTTTTTTTTAATTTCTTTTCAGCGTAACTATTCACTGTTTTTGCACCACACCCAGTGCTCCATGCAATATGTGCCCTCCCCAATACCCACCACCTGGTTCCCCCCATCTCCCCACGCCCCGCCCCCTCAAAACCCTTCAGTTTGTTTTTTAGTGTCCATAGTCTATCATGGTTCACCTCCCCTTCTAATTTCCCTCAACTCCCTTCTCCTCTCCATCTCCCCATGTCCTCCATGTTATTTGTTATGCCCTACAAATAAGTGAAACCATAATTGGCTCTCTTTGCTTGACTTATTTCACTCAGCATAATCTCTTCCAGTCCTGTCCATGTTGCTACAAAAGTTGGGTATTCATCCTTTCTGATGGAGGCATAATACTCCATAGTGTATATGGACCACATCTTCCTTATCCATTCATCCGTTGAAGGGCATCTTGGTTCTTTCCACAGTTTGGCAACCATGGCCATTGCTGCTATAAACATTGGGGTACAGATGGCCCTTCTTTTCACTACATCTGTATCTTTGGGGTAAATACTCAGTTGCAGGGAATAGGGAAGCTCAATTTTTAATTTCTTGAGGAATCTCCACACTGTTCTCCAAAGTGGCTGCACCAACTTGCATTCAGGATGGTTCATTCTTGAGTAGAAATGGAGCATTATACATAATTTGATTCAGTTTCAAAATAAAGTTCTTCTTTTTAAAAGAAGAACTGGTAAAGCAGATCTTTAAAATTTTTTTGCCAAAATAGATGACTTTTCTATCCATACATGATGAATTCTTAAGATGTAGGCCAATAAAAAACAGTAACTTAGTTTTTTACGTAAGGTTTAGTGTGTTAATCCCACATGTTCTGAAATAATAACGGGTTTTTTAAAACTTAAACACACTGGCAAAATAATTGTTAAATAATACTTGTTTCCTCTACCAGCTATTGTAGACAATTAGAAATTTTCTTGCCTAAGGACTTCAGCTTATATGGTTGAGAACTTCAATTCCTGGTGTATGTAAAGTTCTTTATAAATTGTTGTTGAACTTAATTGAACTTATTTTCTTCATAGTATAAAATGATAATTTGTTTACTTAAATATCAATAAAATATTATGAACCAATAAAGGGAAGTATAAATGTTAAAATAAGGTAATTCTGATGCAAGCATAAAATCTCAATATAGTGTTTAAATAATCTTGCTCACATAGAGGGTATGATATTCCCTAGGGCTACTTGTAATACATGTTGCTTCCTTCCTCCTTGTTTTCCTATTTACTGATGTGTGCCCTGTGTCCTTGCAGTTCAACAACATGTTGCTGTACTGCGTACCAAGATTCAGCTTGGTGGGCTCTAAATTCACAGTTCGAACCAGGGTTGGCATCGATGGAATGAAAATTGTGGAGACTCACAATGAAGAATATCCACACACTTTCCAGGTGTCTGGGAAAGAGAGAACACTGGAACTGCAAGCCAGGTGAGAGAAACCTTCCTATCACACAGCTTTCCAAAAGCATCAGAATGAGTTGTAGGACCGAATAATTCTGAGGATCTTTCCCAAATGAATACTATAGACCTCTAGGAATCTGGATAGACATAAGGAAAGAAACAGAATTTCTTAAAACACAGGAATCATGTTATCCCTTTTGATTCTTTCATTAGTGCCTAGAGAGTAGTTTTCAGACAGTAAGAATTCAGTACATTAAATTGACTCTTCAGATTTGCTAGGTGCTCACAGAATGAAGTGGTTGCGTTCAAGCCAGAGTTTTGAGTCTTGTAAGAAAGGGTGCTCCCCCAACTCCTCCCTCCACCCTTCCTTTTGGTGCCAATGTTCGTTGATGCATCAGAGAGGCAGAGTATAAAAGGTAATGATTCTCCTGCCACATTTGGAGGATATAGGAAGGGGGACCATTTGGTTATAGTGGCCTCTAGAAACCAGGACTTCGGGAAGGCATGCTTCTTCATACAAGCTTTGTTGAGTTGGGAATAAGGATGGGGGTTCTGGCACCCATCTGCTTAACATAAACAGATTTGGAAAGAAAAAACTATGAGATACAATGGCTTATAGCTACCTTGTGTGTAAACCTCTAAACGATAGAGTGCTGTCAGGTTTTGAAATAGCTGCCTGAGAAGACTGCCTTCCATCTCTCCTACAAAGTCTTATCATGGTGCGATTTGGGAACCTTCAGAAGGTCACACAGATCAGGGGGTTAAGTACCAATCCTGACTCTCTGATGGTTCTGATATCCGAGAATCTGGAGACTCAGCACTTCTGTTCCTTTTTGTTCTCTTACACCAATAGCATATGGCTGCCTAGATGAACTCATCCTGGATATTTGTACGTAGTAATTGTGTCGAAGTTTGAAGTTCAGACTTTTAAAGGAGAATAATTCATTTTAGCAGAAATCTGCCCAGGGAATCAGGGAATTGGTGAAATAACAGTGAAGGGAAATAGGGCAGGCTGGTACAGTTTGAAGAAGTAGCCCTTTGGTTTCCCACAGAAAATCTATACTGAACCTGCCATTACTTAGCTGCCAGGGACTAAGGACTAGAAGGTGGCATTTCAAGCATAAGTTAAAAGCGTAGAGGACTTGGCTTTGCATGGCATGCTTTTCCTACCTTATGGTGGGATTTGGGCTCCAACCACCAAACCCAAGGGAAGAATGTATTATGTATGCTGTGTTTGGAGGCTCCTGACCGGAGTCCTTGCTCAGTGCGTGGTTTACTGAGCAACTGGTTCTGGCAACAGAGAGGTTGCATCAGTAGTTCTGACCATCAGAGGAGTCTTCATTGCAGAAGAACTAAGACACCACTGCTCTGAAATCCAGCATACTTCCAAATCTGCAAATTCAGGAGAGGTGTTAAAACAGCAAAAGATATTTAAAGGTTTTTGGGGGGGTTGGGTAAATGGAAACCCCAGCTACCTGATGAATTTTCTTAAGTACAGACAGTAATCACTTTGTAGAGTTCCAATATGCAGTATTGGATATATTTTAATTAGCATTGAAAACATAGTCATTTTTCCTTAAGTTTCTTATTCCCCTAATCTCATTGCTCAGTTATATTTATGATTATATAGTGAATTGAAGAGATGAATTAAGTGATTACTTTTCATCTTGTCTATGATTCTTTCAAGAATAAGGACAAACATTGAAAGTCTCAGAACATCAGAGTGTTATGGGGATTACATGAACCCAAAGTTCAGTATGTATTTGGAGATATTTAAAGATCATTCTCTTCTGAAGCCACCTGTGAAAAAAGGGTTCTGCTTTTCCTGCTAAATGAGTCATCCTGAAGACTGACCTTTTAAACTCTGCTTCCTCTTTCATATTGAAAAGAATATTAAGTATTCTGTCTTATAGACTTTTTATGTAATTATTTTATATTGCTAAATGAATAAAAAAATAGTAAGTAAATTAGAGGAGTAAAAATTCTGCGTGACTTGAGAAAGTAGAACAAAAAGCATTAAAGACTTGTCAAGTCTTTGCATTTCAAAAGCTAGAAGCATCTAGGAAATAACTGTGTTTCCAGAGCAGCGGAACTCATTTTATCCAGGCAGGGGACTGCAGTAGTGAGAAATCTCTTTTGAGGGACAAGATTGAACGCCCCCCACCACCAAGGCTGTTGGTCCAAGGATTCCCCAGGTGAACAATAAGCAGACTCTTCCATTTGAGGGCATGGATTCCAGCAGCATTCTTGGCACATCTTGACACTCACGAAGAAATTGGCATGAAAGGTAGATGATGTCATAGGAGCAAAACTCCTGCCAGACTCACCCTATGTGATACCTGGGAGTGAGGCATGTGACCTTCAGGCTGGAACTCCAACTTAGCCCTAGCCTACCAAACACATGCAAATAAACAGAGCCCGCTTTTGGCATTCTTCAAATTCCTCCAGCATAGAGATCTAGCTCTGTCCAGAGTCTACTAAAATGGGGACTTTTCTAGTATACTCTGTGACAGCAGCCAGCTGGATAAGCTACCTGCAAGGGAGATGAAATAAATAAAATTTGCCTCAATAGGAAAATGGATTTGACTATAGTCAAGGAAAGTTTTTCCCAATAGAAAGTATTAAATACTGAAGTAAGTCCATTAACCTGTGAAACTTCCTTCCTATAAGCATCTAAAATGTTTGCTTTGCTTTATCTGTAATAGGTTAAATATGGTATTGCCTAAAGCTTTCTAGCAAAATTGTGTATCGAAGGAAATGTTAAATAGCTCCCTGAGGCCTTACAAAGATGTTTTAGATTCTAGAGGATAATTATAATATTTTCTAAGATGGTTTGTGACCAGTAGCCTTCAGAAGCCCCCTGTTTTTTCTTAAAGGTGAATTGGAAGACTGGTTGTGTATCTGGTACAATGCTAAATCTGCAGTTACCTAACATACTGAGCTAGATGATGGTTGTTAAACTTAATATTAGGGCAACTTATTAGTGGAAGCTAAATGTAACTCTCCCAGCAAAGTGGGTGGTGTAAAACTCTGTTTTAGGGGTGCCTGGGTGGCTAGGTGGTTAAGTGTCTACCTTCCTTTTCAGGTCATGATCTCCAGGTCCTGGTATAGAGCCCTAGAGCAGGCTCTCTGCTCAGCGTGGAGTCTGCTTCTCCGTCTCCACCCACCCCCCCATGCTCGCTTGCTCTCTCTCAAATGAATAAGATCTTTTTCAAAAATTAAAGATAATAAAACTCTGTTTAAAAGAATTTATTTGTTCAGGGATGCCTGGGTACCTCGGTTGATTAAGCACTGACTCTTGATTTCGGCTCAGTTCAAGATCTCAGGGTCATGTGTCAGGCCCCCAGTCGGGCTCCACACCCAGCTTAAAGGATCTCTCTCCCTCTGTACCACCCACTTTCTTAAAAAAAAAAAAAAAAAAAAAAAAAAAAACGGCATTAGTTTGATTGCCAGCGATTCTGTTTAATTTTTATTATAACTCCTTCCTAGGCATCCCTGAATTTTCCAGAAAGTTGGAACAGCATTAAAGCATAGTTTTATTCATGAGGTGTAACTCATTAATGTTCTGTATTCACTTGAATTTTGTTTTGTTTTAGTTCTGAGCAAGACAAAGAAGAATGGATTAAGGTAACCCATATATCTATTTTTTTATTTTTGTTTTTTGGTAACCTTCGTCTGTGTGTACAAACATGCACATATAAGAGTGTACACATATTGTCATCAGAACAAGGTCATTTAATTTTTAAGATCATTCTTACATCACAGACATTTGTTTGATAAAGCATTTTCATTAATTTGCATGTGATATTTTAATGTGTGCTCTGAATCTCCTTTATATTTTAGGCTCTTCAAGACACCATTGATGCTTTCCATCAGAGGCATGAAACCTTCAGAAATGCAATTGCAAAGGATAATGACATGCAGTCAGAAGTTTCTGTAAGTTGAAAAGAATTCTTTAAGTTCTTTTCTCTTTGCAGTTGCAGATCTGTCTAATCATTTGCTTATGTTGCCTTTTCTCTTTGCAATGCCAAACCTGGCTATTTAGACAGAATCTCATTCTTTCTTACATGAATACAATAGTGAGTGCCTTTGTGTGGTGCTTAAACTTCTTTACACCTTTTATTTCTTTTCCTAGGTCTTGAGTTTCAAAGCAAGATATGAGCAGTGTTGTCAAAGTGCTTTTTAATAAATAAGTAAATAAGTAAATACATAGATGGAAATGACAGCTTTTTCTATTAAAACTCGATCCTATTTAGACTGCTGAGCTGGGGAAAAGAGCTCCAAGATGGATCCGAGATAACGAAGTAACGATGTGTATGAAATGCAAAGAGTCTTTCAATGCACTGACAAGAAGAAGGCATCATTGTCGAGCATGTGGACATGTAAGTGAGATTTCTTAATGATCATAAGGTTGCTAGTAACTAGATAGGTGTTATATAATCATCAAGTTTGAAAAGACAAAAAAAAGTTGTTTAATTAATCAGCCACCTAATTGATAAACTTATTTTGGTGATGACTATTTGCAAAGCACTGTGCTGGGTCCTGGAGAAAAATGGTAAGCAAAATGATACCCCTCTTCACATATCTTACATTCTAATGGAGAAAATAACAAAAGTCAAGTAAATAGACAAGCATTTCAAATTACTATAAAAACAATAAAGAGACAATGAAGAGGTTAGAATGGAGAATAATGATAATGTAGGAGGACTTAAAACCACTTTTACTTAGAAAAATGAAGACCTTGGGCACCTGGATGGCTCAGTTAAGCATCTGACTCTTTATTTCACCTCAGGTCATGATCTCAGGGTCATAAGATCAAGCCCTGTGTCCAGCTCCATGCCCCAGCAAAAAGCCTGCTTAAGATTCTCTCTCTTCCTCACCCTCTGCCCCTCCCCTCTCCCTGTCTCCTTATTAGAAAAATAATAATAAAGAAAAGAAAAATAAAGACCTATCTGAAGGTTGTTATTTAAGCTGATGAGGGTGAGAAGGAGCTAACCATGCCAAGGGAGGTGGGAAAGGTGTGGAGTGGCACTCTATGTCAGAAGCCCTGAGATAGGAGAAGGTTGGATCTGCTCTTGAGGTGCCAGAGGTCATGAGGCAGGAGCCCGATGAGTAAGTAGAACTGTGGCATAAGAAATAGTTATCAGTAAATAATAACCAAAGGAGTTGATGTCTTTGAGAAAGCAAGAGACGGAATGTAAATAGCATAAGTGGAAGTTCAGGCTTCTGCTGGGAGAGGAGACTTCCCTCCATTATAACAAAAAAGAAAAAGGTAATGATGGGTGCAAATGTGGGTGTGTTTTTGATTTTGTGGTAGGAAATTTTCAGCAAAATGATAACTGTGTTGTCATTGAAGTATGAGGAAGAGTCATGGGCTGAAAGAAAAGGGCGTAAGAGTGGAGGGGGAAAGAGTCAAGAAAGAGGGCTCAGTATGAAATAGTTGTCTCTGGGCAGGGGAGTGAGCGTCCCCAAGGAACAGGTGTGGACTGCTCTGTGCCCATTAGAGGTTTATGGTTATGCATGTAAAGGGACACTCAGTCCATTTACTGGCAAGGTGGTTCTCTCACAAAATTCAGTACCTCTGGCCAGAGAAGGCAGGTGACAGGTTTTCAGTGATTTGAGTTGTTTCATATAGAAAGCGTGAGGAAGAAGAAGGCATGAAATGAAGTAGGAAAGAGATAATAGGTTTGGGATAGCCTTGTAAACCAAGCTGAAGGTGATATACTTTCTTCTAAAAAGTGACAAGTAAACAGAGAAGGGTAGGCGTTGTAGTGCTGTGATTTAATATATTACTAGTATGCTAAAGTGCAAAACAGTTCGTATTGATAGTTCTTTTAGATTATTCTCTTACTGCAGATTTATTCTTCCATTTTTTTTCCTGAGTTTTCTCTCAGTGAAACAATTCTGTGATCAAATTCAGTTTGATAGCAAACAACTTTTACCCTCCTCGTGGTAAGACTTTTTGATCTGTCATTGAGTTTGCTTGAAATGATTTCAGGCATTGACTGGTAGTCTTACCTTCAGTAAACAAACAGAAGAGTATTTGAATGTGGATTACCAAAATACTATAATGTGACTTGGAAATAAATAAGGTGGTAGCTGATATGAATGTGCAGATGCAGGCATGTCTAATTCCAAATCCAACAGTAATTTCATTGTAATTTTGAGAAAACAATGAATAGTTCTTTATCATGAATTTACATGCTATGAACCCAAATGAAGTTTTACTAATATTTATATGTTCATAAATAGTTTATTATAAATTGGGAAAATACGCTTCTAGAAGCAAGAAGATAATTTTTTTTTACAGATTTTAATTAAATTCCAGTTAATATATAGTATAGTATTAGTTTCAGGTGCACAGTATAGTGATTCAGCCCTTACATACAACACCCAGTGCTCATTACAGCAAGTGCCCTCCTTACTCCCCATCACTGTTAAGTGCCTTCCCTACCTCCCTCTGGTCATGATCAGTTTGTTTGCTATAGTTAAAAATCTGTTTCTTGGTGTGGCCCTCTCTCTCTTTTTTTCCCCTATGCTCATTTGTTTTGTTTCTTAAATTCCACATATGAGTCAAATCCTGTGATATTTGTCTTTCTCTGACTCCTTTTGCTTAGCATAATATTCTGTAGCTCCATCTATGTCATTGCAAATGGCAAGGTTTCATTCTTTTTGATGCCTGAGTAATATTCTAGAGGGGGTGAGTGTGTGCGCGTGTGTGCTCACATACCACCACATCATCTTTATGCATTCATCAGTCAGTGGACATTTGGGCTCTTTCCATAGTTTGGCTATTGTAGATAATGCTCCTATAAACATTGGATGCATATATCTGTTTAAATTAATATATTTGTAATCTTTGAGTATAATTGCTAGGCCATAGGGTAGTTCTATTTTTAAATTTTTGAGGAACCTCCATACTGTTTCCTACAGTGGGTGCACCAGTTTGCATTCCCACCAGTAGTGCAGGAGGGTTTCTTTCTCCACATCCTCCCCAAAACCTGTTGTTTCTTTGCGTTGTTTATGTTAGCCATTCTGACAGGTGCGAGGTGATATTTCATCATGGTTTTGATTTGTTTCCCTGATGATGAGCATCTTTTCATGTGTCTGTTGGCCATCTGTATGTCTTTGGAAAAATGTCTATTCATGTCTTATGCCCATTTTTTAATTAGATTATTCATTTTTTGAGTTTTAGAAGTTTTGTACATCTTGAATACAAATCCTTTAACAGATATGACATTTGCAAATATCTTCTCTCATTCACTTGGTTGCCTTTAGTTTTTTTTTATTGTTTCCTTCACTGTGGAGCTTTTTATTTGGATGAAGTCCCCAGTGGTTTATTTTTATTTTTGTTTCTTTTGCCTCAGGAGACAGCCACTAAAAAGTTGCTATGGCCAAGAAGATAATTTTTTTTAACTGGAAGGTTTTTTTTTTTTTTTTTTTTTCCTAACAGTTATCCTGTAGTAATCAGAACAAAATACTTTTCACTAAGAAATAGCAAGCATTTGCACAGTACTCATTTATTGGCATTCTGTAAATGTTCATGGGATGCCTTATGAGCAAAGTATACAAGGACAATCTCTCACAGAGCTTATAGCCTAGTGAGAATTACAAACATAAACTGTGAATAATCGTACAAGTATATGGTTAAAAATGAATCAGTATATCAAGAAGAGTAAGGATCTTCATAGCATAGTGACAAGAGATAGTGCCCCATTCTGGAAGTTAGAGGAGTCTTGAGGAAGTGAGAGTTGAGTCAACATTTGAAGGATGAACAAGAGTTAATTCACTGAAGCAGAGATGAGAGACACTTCAAGGGCTCTAAGAAGCCTGTGTCACAGGGGATACAGAGGGGAAGAGGGGTAGGCCATGGGGATAAATCTGTTCTTTAAGAGCAAAAGGAAAACTGTAAGGATTTTAAAAAGAGGAGAAACCTATCAGATTAGCATGTTTAAGACAACATCTGGTGCTGTTTGGAAAATAGCCTGGAGGATTATTAAAATAGAGGCTAGAGAATGCTCCTCTAAGAATCCCAATAAGCATGCTACAAGGACCAGTCATGAGACCTAATAGTCCAAATTATGACATTGATAACTTGGATGTGGAAGGAAGATGCAGAAAAATAGGCAGATTGAAAAAATATCAAGATAAAATCAGCAGGACTTTGTAATATGGTGACTCTATGGGGCAAAGTAGAGGGAGATGTTGAAGACGATGACTCCTAGGTTTCTGACTTGGCTTGACTGGTTAGATGGCTGTGCTATTTTCTACAATAGGCAGCACTAGAAGGGAAAAGGTTAGGAGGGGTGGGATGAGTCAGGAGAGATCTGAGGGCAGGGAAGATCAAGATCATTAGTTCATTTGAGGAGATATTGATGAAACATCCAAAAGTATGAAAGGTAAACGTCTGGACCAAGCCTTTGAAGACCTTCTTTAGAGTGAGGCAGACAAGGGTGAACAAGTAGAGCCTGTCACCAACAGAATTACAATACCATGGTATATATTCCTGATGTTCATAGGGCGTTCTTAGTCTAGTATAAGTTTGTGTTAAATATTTAATTCTTTCTTTTTTATTATTACTGTGATTATTGCTCAAATCGTTGATTATTCACTTTTTTAAATTTAAGGTGGTTTGTTGGAAGTGTTCTGATTACAAAGCTCAACTTGAATACGATGGTGGAAAATTAAACAAAGTTTGTAAAGACTGTTATCAAATAATAAGTGGATTCACAGATAGTGAAGAAAAAAAAAGAAAAGGAATTTTAGAGGTATGGAACACTTAATGTTTGGTAATGTTTAAATTTTTATGCAAGGAATGTAGAATTGTCTTTTAACCCTGAAGAATACAAAAGCATATTTTGTTATTTCTCTTAATATTTAATAATTTGAAGATTTGAAGAACAAGCAAGATTCATACTTTTGTCCTATCTTGCTGAATTTGGGGATCATACTCAGTTGTGTAGAAAGAAGAGGGACAAGTGCCATATTTTAATCACGTGCATTTGAGAGTGAAATATAATGCTTTTGTGAAGATGGCTATAGTCAAATATTAGAGTATTAATTGTCTCTTCTGGTGCCTAACTTATGGTATATTTTTTAATAGAAAAGCTTTTCTGTCAATTTTATCATATCGGCTTCAAAAGCCATTGTCTGAAATTATTAGAATTCATATTAAAGTATTTATTACCTGAAAATATCTACCAACTTACTGTATTAAAAGCATCATTTAATAGCCAGTGACACTAATCTGGTAACTGCATTGAAATATTATTGAAATGTCTTGCAAATGAATTTGACTCATGTTTTCAAACTAAAGTCAGAGCCTCCCAAGCCGGGGAACTGTAATTCAGCTTGTATCTGAAATGAGTTTTATACTCAAAAGACATTAATGTAAGGAATAAATTATATAGTAAGGCCTTTGTGGCAGAAAGTTCAACATAGCCTGGAAGGTCTGCGAAGGATAATAGGCTCATGATCAGACTCCAATATATCTAAAGTCAGAGACACACTTGGTTTATAAAGAATTTCCATGATTTATTAAGAATCAATGAGCATTTATTGAGCATCTATACAGTGTAAGCTTACAAAGGTCATTTCTGCTAACTGAAAAAGAATCCATTGGAAAAAGTGTCCATTGAAGGTTAAAGTATAGGCTGACAAGCTAAAAGTATAAAACTGAATCCTTCTAGGGTATATATGTTGCTTACAGGCAGACCAAAATGGGGCTTTCTCCGGCAGGAAGGTGGAGACCCATTTCATTGGCTCCCAGGAGCACAGCCTTGAGACTTAAACACAGCAACTGATGAAACTGGCATAATGGAATGAGTCAAATAACTTGTGTTAAGGGATGAATTTCAGGCTGTATCTATGAAATAAAAAAACTCTAGGTAGTTTTCTCAAAAAACCTTTATTGGGAGGACAAGTTACCAGGTTAACCCTTTTAATCAAATAAATATATAATGTGAGGTCAAGATAATATATATATGTGCACATGCACACACATGTACACACATATTTGAAACTGGCTTCATGCCAGCGGGTTTGTTATGTGCTCTAGACCAAAAGTCAACAAACTTCTCCAGTAAAGAAAGGGTCAGAGAGAAACTATTTTAGTCTTTTCAGGCCAAGAGGAAAAGCGGAATATTATTTCTATAACAAGAAAAAAAAAATATTTTCACAATTTCTTGAAAGAATTCAAAATTTAGTAATAACTTAGTATAACTTTTTATAATATGGCAATAAGCCTGGAATTCGTTGCGAGTAGGGGAGAGTGCAGTTCGTTTAACTGGAGTCCAGAGTTAGTGTTCGCTGTCGTCAAATTGATTTTAAATGTTCATCCTTAAAAACTATTCTTAGCTCATAGGCCATACAAAAACAAGTGGTGGGCTGGTGGGCCCTGGTTTGCCAGCCACTACTTCTTAAACTGTCTGTGATGAAGGGCCAGTTTTATTTCCAAATCACCACAGCTCAATATTTTTGTGACATAATTATGTTGCCTGTGTGTTGTCACAAAGCCCAGTTGCTCTAAAAGTTTCTAAGTGCTTACTCTTACTTTCTATGTTTTATATTGAAGGTGTAGCAAAATAGTCTGAACTAGCACTGTTCAGTGGGCATTGAGTAGCACTACCCTAATGATTAGAACAATTGAAAATAGAAACAAACCACTCGCTTCCCCTAATGTGCATAATAAAATCTATCATTTAGTCCAAGGGTTTTGTTTTTGTATTTTTTTAACCAGAGATATAGGTATCAGGAGACAAAGCAGAAAACTATAAATGAGTCTACAAAGAATTGTTGCCATTTTCAGAACTTTTAAATTATCTCAGATTCCAGAACAAAACTTGCTGGTCAGTATTTGCCTTTTTGCTGTTGCACTGTTACACAGTTGAAGCTGGTATAGCATTGTGGTAAAAGGGCAGGCTCGGGATCCAGACCCAAATGCCTAGCAATACCGTTCCTAAATGTGTGACCTGGGGACAGTTACTTCATCTCTGAACCTCATAGATAAGGGGGAAGGGGTATCTTCTTATTGTCAGTGTAAGGATTAAATGAAATAATACACATAGTGAACTAAAAAATGTGCGTGCATAGCAAGCAGTCAGTGAATGTTTAACTTTATTTAAATTTCAGGTCTGGTGCTACAAAGAGTTAAAATTCACTTGAATATTTTCCGTGGCTCATGAAAAATCTAGATGAGTATTTAAATAAACATTGCCATGAACCTTTTTGGACATTCCCAAGAGAAATTTTAGATGAATGTATTGTACTTTGTGATTATTCCCTTAAGGTGAATTACTTCTCTGCCTGGTTCATTTTGTGTTCTCTATCTCTCTCACTCTCTTTCCATTATATTTTTCTAGATTGAATCGGCAGAAGTATCTGGAAACAGTGTAGTGTGCAGCTTTCTTCAGTATATGGAGAAGTCAAAACCTTGGCAGAAAGCTTGGTGTGTGATCCCCAAACAAGACCCTCTTGTGCTGTACATGTACGGTGCCCCCCAGGTATCTGACCGGTATCTTTCTGAAGGGGGTCCTGGGGCACAGGCGGAGGTGAAGAGACACTGAACTCAAAATCCTTCCATTACTACTCCATAGAACAAGAGAGCTCAGACAGTTGCATTGTCTTTCATTACAGTTGAACAATAATTAGGAACTAAAATTCAAGCTTAAACTGACTATTTTTTAAGCTTTTTTTTTTTTTTTTTTAAAGATATAACCCATAGCTTCTTCACCCTGTGCAGCATTTGCCTTCTCCCCCCTCTCATTCCTATTCAGTGATTTGAGAAAGGATTAGCTGGATTAGGAAGGGGTATGGGAAGCAGGGGTGAAGAGGAAGAGCCAAGGAGGAGAAGGAGCCTGTTTGGTGAAGGGAAATAATTATAGGTTTGGGTTTTGTTTTATTTTTTTTTCCTGAATGGATGTATACCTGAAGAAGAAAGGAATTTGAGAGGAAAGGGAATTTACATCAACCTCAGATTTTCATTGTCCAGTAACAAGTTTCTAAGAACCATGTATACATGAACCTGAGCTACACCTGCGGGAGTAACAGACGCAGGTTTAGCTTCTAACCAGAACAGCACCAGGCACTGTGGAAAAACACCTGCATTCACCTGGAAATAGATAAAATCTTAAATGTACCTGTTGTATTTTAGCCTATATCCATATTAAGGGCTGGTAAAAAAAATGTTTTAGAAATAAACTTAGCACCTGGCTGGCTCAGTCAGTTAAGCACCTGCCTTCAGCTCAGGTAGAGATCCCAGGGTCCTGGGATCAAGTTCCGCATTGGGCTCCCTGCTCAGCCAGAAGCCCACTTCACCCTCTCCCTCAGCTGCTCTCCCTGCTTGTACCCTCTCTCTCAAATAAATAAATAAAATCTTAAAAAAAAAAATGAAAGAAACTTAAAATACCAAGGTATATAGTGTCTTCTATTTCATTATTTTTCCTATACCCTTTTCTTGTCCTTAAATAAATTGGTGCATGAATGAATGGATCACCAAATAAAACAGTTCGGTAATCAAATCATCATTAGTGCTTGGTGGTTTTGTAGAGTAAGATAACTATTATTCTTTCCCCTTTTCATCTGAATGAAGAGCTAAATGGACTCCTTCACAGGGGGTGGGGTGTAGGGTCTGTGAATCTTGGCTGATTGAGGTATCTGCTCTCATTCATTAATTCACTCAGCCAACATTTTCAGTGACCTCATGTCTGGGCAGTATGCTAAGCATTGGATCCCAGTCTCTGTCCACAGAGAGCTCATAGCATGTGTCTTTGTGGAACAGCAATAGGGAAAGGGTTAGTGGGAGCCAGATCACAAAGGGCCATGGATAACAAGCAAATACATCTCACAGTCCTGTGTACCATGTTTTTTTTCCTTAGGACGTCCGAGCCCAGGCCACCATTCCACTCCTCGGCTACGTTGTGGACGATCTGCCAAAGAGTGCAGACCTGCCCCACAGTTTCAAACTGACCCAGTCCAAGTCTGTGCACAGCTTTGCTGCAGACAGTGAGGAACTGAAACAGAAGTGGCTGAAAATCATCTTTTTAGCTGTCACAGGTGAGACACCAGATGGTCCCAACAAGCATCCAGCCACCTTGGATGATCATGCTGAACCTAAGAAAAAATTAGAATGCTGAACTCCAGGACCATCCATGACATGGAGGTCTCAAGATTTACAGCCCAAGACATTCCCAGCCCTCCTTATTCATCTCTTAGCACTTTATGTTGGAAAATATAGGCTCATAAATGCATCTTTTGGGGGACTATTTTCCTATGTTTCTGTACCCTTAGTGAAACTGATGTGCAGAGCCATTCTACCGATAAAAGTTTGAAATAATGTGAAAATGGAGCATTTTTTAATGAGCTATTCCTTGCATATGTACTTTTGTCTTGAAGAAGATGGTATCAATGGATTCTATCACTATCAGGTTAGAATAGGCCACTTGCATCTAAGGTCCTTCCATGTCTTCTCCCTCACAGGTAGGACTTGTAACAGTTTGAAAGATATACCTCCATGTTGCCAAAATAGATCCGTGGTATTAAAAAAAAAAAATACAGGGACAGTTTAGGCTATTAACTTATTTAATTTAGTTTATAAAGCTCAAGCTGCATAAACAATGTAAGGTCTCTTAAAACAAAAAGGACAAATTGTTGACATTCAAACTTTCAACTTACTAAGAAAAGATAGTACTTGTTTTTGTAGAAATATTCCTAAGAAGAAACTATCTCAAGTATATAGCAATTATGTGTATATAGTATTAAATATGGATATAATTATATTATACATGCTTTTCTCTTCAGCTTTAGGTTCATATTTGTCTCTAATTTATTTTTTAAATATAAAGCATGTTTTATCTTGGATTTGAACAATTTCAGAAATGTTTTTGGTGTTTTATGTTTAACTGATTGACATCTAAGGGTATTGATATTTTTATAATAAGAAAAAGCAGTAATTTATGTGGCATGGGATATATTAGTTCCAACAGTATTTTTAAAGTACTATTTTTTTCGTTCTGTGCCTATTTAAAACAGTGCCTCTCTTTGAAGGTGCTAATAATACCTATTTAAATATATTATGAGGGTTTAATTAATGCTTCAGTCTTGAGTATTTGGCCACTGGGGTGGTCGAAGTCACACAGGTTATTTTACCTTTCACAGTCCTGCAATTGTTGCAGCAGTTAATATCAGCATGTGCAAAAATGTTCACAGAAACCTAAACTGTACAAGATACCTGACTTTATATAGAACTGGGACATATGGAAACTGTGTTTATTGTAATGTTTTTCTATTCTGTAAGGCTATTAAGCATGGTTAAATGAGGACTATACATAATTAACACTTAGATAACTATGTGGGCCTATGCCTTCATCAGATGGGAAACGAAATTCACATGTGTTAACCTGTGTTTGAGGGGCAGGTAAATAGAAATTAGAGGGAGTTTATGCTCAACTCTTTAAACCACCTCAGTGAAGAAAAGGAGGGGGAAAACACAGTAATGAAAAGCAATATTTTAATGGTAGGTTTGGGAGGTACAAGATGTTTGAAGAGAGTCTGAGCATTTTTTCCCATCATTTGGGGAATTCTTAATAGTCAAAACATGATTTCTTATCACAAAGGCTGCTCTTCATTATATTGTGGTTGTGATTAAGATCTCACATAAAATTGGCTATTTAAGTTAATCTTTTTCTCAGATTAGGTATTTTTTTACCCATTTACCCTGTTAAGCCCCAAACATTATCACTTTTAAATTCCTAAGTCTGCTAGAAATCCACAAGAATGACCCCACTATCTTGGCTTTTGAAAATTATGTCTTTTTTTTTTTTTTTAAGATTTTATTTATTTCTTTGACAGACAGAGATCACAAGTAGGCAGAGAGGCAGGCAGAGAGAGAGAGGAGGAAGCAGGCTCCCCTCGGAGCAGAGAGCCCAACGTGGGGCTCCATCCCAGGACTCTGGGATCATGACCTGAGCAGAAGGCAGAGGCTTAACCCACTGAGCCACCGAGGTGCCCCAAGAGTTATATCTTAAGTGTAGAATGGATTCACTCAAAATTTAAGACAGCCACACATTTATTCAGGCCTGTTGTTTTAAGAAATATTTGAAGTCTCTCCTTTTTTCCCCACTCCAAAGGCGAAGGTAAACTAATTATGGCTGACAAAATTAGATTGCCTTCCTCTATAAAAGGAATTTCAGCCATGATCATTAACATTAAACCAAATATTTGGAATCAGAAAAAGATAATGGTGTAGCTTCTTAAGCCCTATCACATCAGGGACTCACTGAAAGAAATGTTACATTACTTCTCTTTTCTAGTTGCAAATCCTATGCGGGGAGGTGGTGTGTGTGTATGTACAAAGTATATATTCAAGGTGGCTTTTGAGATGGTTACACTATAGCTGTAGGTGATATATTGGCATTCTTAATCTCCAGAAAAGAGAAGCAATAAAGACATAGAGGGATTATCAGGAGAACATGACTTTTGTAAATTGTGAATAGAGCAATGGAAACATAAGGGCCAGTTTAGAAGATTTATGGGCCAGATTGTTTTTGAAAACTATTTTGAACAGTGAGAAGATTGTTATCCTGCAATGGGAGTAACATGGATACACTCAAGTTTTGGCTCAGTAAATATCATTGTTATTTAATTTAGATTATCAAAAGAATACGTAAAAAGAATATTGTCATGCCCTTAACATTATCCATTATCTTTAATTTTTCTAAAAAATTAGAAATAATAGTACTAGAAGAGAATTTCTGGTTATCCAGTTACCATCTTTCATGGCACACCCCGTGTTCTTTAGACAAGCACAAAGAGAAGCATTGAGGCAGGCTTACCTGTTTCTCATAAAGAGTCACTAGTGCTTTTACTTGGAGGAAGGCAAGGGAATACTCTTAAGCATTTAGTAAACATCCAGCTAAACCAAAAGACATCAAAGTGTGATTGGTTTCAAGAACCATCATGTGTCTTGGTTTCTGAGACACCTGAGCAGCATGACAAATTGAACATAAAAAACCAATTGATTGCTTTCCAATTAAAAACAACATTCCATATAGGTTTTACTCTTTATTTTCCCTAATCTGGTGCTTTCCAAGTCATCTTCAAAGTGCCCTTTCTCCAAACTTTGATAAAAACTGCTATTCATTACAAAACATTCCAATTTTTTTAAACTTAAATTTTGCTTTTACTGAACGTCTACCATTTGGTATATGAAGTATGAAATGTAGTGCAGACTTATCTCCAGGTTTTAAGTGGGACTCAATAATGAAAAATGCCACCAGCCACTTTTGTAATAATGGCATCTACAATGCCATCATGTATGCAAGCAATAAAATTCTTCAGGGTATGTTTTTATACTGAAATTTTAATAAGAATGCCCCTAGCCACAAGGATATAGAGAATTAACTTTTAGAAATGATACTATAACTCAAATTTCTGGGTATAGGGAAGGGAAAGGGGGGGGCATTATTCCTTGGATTGAAATAAGTGTCAAAAGCATTTTTCCTTTTGCAAAGGGTATGGATGGTGAGAGAATTAAGCACATCTGCACTACTTCATCAAGCTACATTTCATTTTCCATGAAGTTTAATACAGCATACAGGTTGGTGTACTTACCTTCATTGGGTGACCTACCCCAATTAAAAAAAAAAAAAATACTCCAACCTAAAAAATTACTAAACTTTTTATAAGAATTAACCTTTTAAATGTGCCCTGTCCCCATATATAAATACACATTTGGGTTTTTTAAAAAGAGTACTTGTCATAGTCATAAGTATATAAACTACAAACTTCATAGTACTGCAGGGTTGTTAAAGATTCATTGATGCCTTCTAAAAACCTTATATCAAAAATACTTTCGTGAGCTCACAATTCTGTTTTACTTTCCCTTGTCTACTTTGTGGAAACAGGGTAGGTTTTTTTTGTTTGTTTCCTTCCAAAGTGTAGATCCCATTTATGATTATATTTAAAGCCTTAGGTTCTTATTCTGAGAATATTATCTGTGATAACTCTAACAAGATCTTTCTGGACAAGATACATCCAGAGGAAAAGGCACCAACAGGAGCAAATAAACTTTTAAGGAACAAAGGTCTTATTTTTTGCCAGGTATCCTTGTATAATGCAGAATAGAAGATTAATTAAAATTTCCTACATCATGTGATGTTCATGTTAGCGGGTCTAAGATTAAGCACATGGTATTTATAAGCTAAAATTAATTCAAAGGCAAGAATGTCTTAATGTTTTCATTCTTCAATTTTGTATTCTTTAAGAATGTATTAATATAAAAACTGTGGCTAACCAGTTCTTATTCTCTAGAACTGTATTGACACCGGTAGTGGATCTTGTTACTTCTTCATTCTCATCCGATTTTAGTAGAATCAAATTGCTTTTTATTTTCGTATTACTATCTACTATAGATTCTTCAGATGTAGAAAATGAGTAGGATATATAAAAACCACTAGATATACTTTTAAAACTCTTTCTGTGAATTTATGCATATATGTATATATGTAAAAACATTGTTGATTTTCCAATTGTTTTTCCATAGGAGTGAAATTTTTATAGAGACTGTTCTTTTTAACTTAAATATTTTAACATAAATTATTTACATGGGTTTTTAGTACAATTCATTCTTGTGTGTGCCCTGTAATCATGTTTCCAGAAGAAGATTACTTTCTTTATTGATACGGTAAAAAGGAATAAAAAATTAGGAACTGAAATAAGCAAGAGTGAACAGAGAAGTGGACTGAAAGAGAATTCTGATCACCAGATCAGAGCAGTATATGTTAGGACAAAAGAAAAAATGCCTAGACTGCAGAAAGGATATGAACTATAAAATAAAAGTCTTTGTAGTTGAGCACTGATGGGATTTGTTGCACCAAGGCCTTTCTCCATTAACTACTTTTTCCTTCAGGCTTAAAATTCTTTCATCCTATGGGCCATTTTCTGCACTGTTTACTGAGGTAAAAAAATTCCTTTAAAGTCAATCATGGTTTTTCCACTTTTTGACCGAGGATTTGGCAGAATGCAGTATTTTTCTGTGTTTTGAGATGAACTAGCACATAGCTCCTACAAGATAGTTTTTAAGTCATTGGGGTCACTAGAAGTCACATGATGGTATACTTCTTCCTAAAATTTGTTATGGTAGATTTAGTGAGAAATTAAATCAAGAAATCTCATTGTAGCATATTTTAATAAGTGAATACCAAATACGTAGAGTGAGATATATATACACATATATATATCAGTTTGCAAAGAAACATAATAGTCTTGGGGACCATTATGAAAACGGAATTGCATTATATATTACACATTATGTGGATGTGGAATGTATCACTTGGGGGAGGGGTCTCCATTCATTAGCAATCATGTCTGTATATAAAACTTTTTTTTAACCAAACTAGCATTTTATTTTGTGAGTGACAATTGACTGATATTTTTGAATGAGTGTTATCTGGGTTTTGGAATTGTGATCAGTTTTAAAAGGTATGTTACCAGAATTTTAGAGTTAACTCCAATGTGAAAAAGTGTACACAAAAAGTAATTCTTTTCTAGCTATATGAATGTAAAATACTTGCATATAGTGTATATATTGTGTAATATATGTATATTTGGTCATAAAGGCTAGAGTTGGAAACATTGTAAAATTATGCACTTTAATTCCTATTAAATATTAAACATTTGTATCTTGTAAATAAATACATCCTTAAATGAATTATAAAGACTTAAATGTCATTTCATTTAGGACTATAGATGTTCACAATGATCTCGGTTGTCAGAAATTTTGGTTATCTCCAGTTACTCCAATACAGTGCCGATGCTCCTTCCCATATCCAAACCCCACCAAAACCTGTGGAAATCTTTCAAGAATAACGCAGTGACAGAAGCCAGGGCTCCCCAGTTATAGAACTGGGGACTCCTCCCTGTGATAACTCCAGGATAAGGTCTACAGGAGCCACAAAAGCAGTGCTACTGTGTTCTCCGAGAAATGACTGACTGCTTTACTACATTGTTTATGGTGTTTGCCTGCACTGCTCAGTCTTAGCTGGTGAAACAGACATGAAAATGGAAGTCAGAGGAAATGCATTTGAGTCTTAGTCCTGCTGTTACTACTATTATGTGATCTTAGACAATTTACCTGAGTCCCAATAATAAACTCTTATAGTCATTCCAAGAAATACGAAAAATGCACTTGGTGACTACAAAACACTATATACATAAGTATTTTATGGAATACTTCACTGGGTTTCATACAGTTACTTTACTGGCTTTTGATTTAAAACGTAAAAGATATCCCAAAAAGGAATGTGTGAACAGTTTGATTTAAGACAGAAAATATTTCCGGAGATAATCCTTTTTAGAAATTAATACCCTTGTTGAGGTCTCAGTGAATTACAAATGCTCACCAGGATGAGTGTAGTTACCATCTATCACCATACAAAGTTATTATAATATTATTGACTATATTCTCTACACTGTACTTTTCATTCCTGTGACTTATTTTTATAACTGGAACTTTGTTATTTCTTAATCCCCTTCACATACTGCTCGCATCCCTCCTCCCCTCTGGCAACCACCGGTTCTCTGAGTTTTTTTGTTCGTTTTTTAGATTTCGCATATAAGTGAAATCATATAGTATTTGTGTTTCTCCACATAATACCCTGTAGGTCTATACATGTTGCAAATGACAAGATTTATTAAAGATTTATTATTGGGATGCCTGGGTGGCTCAGTTGGTTAAGTGGCTGACTTCAGCTCAGGTCATGATCCCACTGTCCTGGGATTGAGTCCCACATTCGGCTCCTTGCTCCGCGGGGAGCCTGCTTCTCCCTCTGCCTCTGCCTGCCACTCTGCCTGTGCTCTCTCTCTCTCACTCTAACAAATAAACAAATGAGATATTTAAAAAAAAAAAAAAAGGTTGTTAGAGAGAAAGAGTGCATGGGGAAAGGGTGAGGGAGTGAGAATCTCAAGTTGACCTCACTGAGTGCGGAGCCCAATGTGGGGCTCCATCTCACGACACTGAGATCATGACCTGAGGTGAAATCAAGTCAGACACTTAACTGACTGAGCCACACAGGCACTCCAAGGATCTTTTTTATGGCAGAACATTCCATTGTATTCATATATACCACATCTTTATCGATGGATACTTAGGTTGCTCCCATATCTTGTCCATTATAAATAATGCTGCAATAAACAAACCCCAAAAAACACATCTTTTTAGATTACTGTTTTATTTTTCTTTGGGTAAATAGCCAAAATAAAATTATGATATTTCTATTTTTAACTTTTTGAAGAAACTGTGCTGTTCTCTTAAGCAGCTTTGTCAATTTGCATTTCCATCAACAGTCATGAGGATTCCCCTTTCTCCATCCTTGCCAAGACTTGGTATTTCTTGTCTTTTTGATAGTCATTCTGACTATATAAAGTGATACCTCATTGTGGATTTGATTTGCATTTCCCTGATCATTAGTGATGTTGAGCACCTTTCCATGTGTCTGTCATGCATCTACAGATCTTTAGAAAAATACCTTTTCAGGTCCTCTGCCCATTTTATAATCAGATTATTTGGCATTTGTGTGTGTGTGTGTGTGTGTGTGTGTTTTCTTTACATATTTTGGGTATTAACCCCTTATTTAATATATACTTTGCAAATACCTTCTCCCAACTAGTAAGTCACCTTTGTTTCCTTGATGGCTTTTTTCACTGTGCAAAAACTTATTAGTTTGATGTAGTGCCAGTTATTTATATTTGCTTTTGTTCCCCTTGCCTGAAAAGACCTATCTAGAGAAATATTGCTAAGGCTAATGTCTGTGAGTTTACACCTATGTTTTCTTTTAAGAGTTTTGTGTTTTCAGGTCTCAGGCAGGAGTCTCTAATCCATTTTGAGTTTGTTTTTGTGTGTGGTATAAGTGGCCCAGTTTAATTGTTTTGTATGTGGCCATCCAGTTTATTGAAGAGATTGTCTTTCCCCATTTTGGGTCCTGTTGTAAATTTATTTACAATATATACATGGGCTTCTTTCTGGGTTCTCTGTTCTGTTTCATTGATTTATGTGTTTGTTTTTATGCCACTACTGTACTGTTTAACTTACTAGAGCTTTGTAGTATAGTTTGAAGTCTAGAATTGTAATATATCCAGCTTTGTTCTTTCTCAAGATTGCTTTTGCTTTTGGGGTCTTTTGTGGTTCCATATAAATTTTAGGATTATTTGTTCTATTCTAAAAAATTCTATTGGTATTTTGATAAGGATTGCCTATGTTCTGTAGGATTTTTATAGTTTCAAGTCTCACATTAAGGTTTTTCATCCATTTTGACTTTATTTTTGTGTGTGGTGTGAGAAAGTAGGCCAGTTTCATTCTTCTGCATGTTGCTGTCCAGTTTTCCCAACACCGTTTGTTGAAGAGACTGTCTTTTTCCCATTGGATATTCTTTATTAAAGATTAATTTGACCACATGGTCATGGGTTCATTTCTGGGTTTTCTCTTTTCTTCCAATGATCTGGGTGATTATTTTTGCGTCAGTACCATATTGTTTTGATCACTATAGCTTTGTAATACAGCTTGAAGTCTGGGATTGTGATGCCTCCAACTTTGCCTTTTCCAGGTTGCTTTGGCTATTCTGGGTCTTTTGTGGTTCTGTACAAATTTTAGAGTTGTTCTAGTTCTATGAAAAAATGGTGGTGGTATTTTGATAGGGGTTGCATTAAATATGTAGATTGCTTTGGGTAGTATAGACATTTTTAACAGTATTTGTTTTTCCAATCCATGAACATGGAATGTTTTTCCATTTTTTTGTGTGCTCTTCAATTTCTTTCATCAGTGTTTTATAGTTTTCAGAATACAGGTCTCTTACATCCTTGGTTGGGTTTATTCCTAGGTATCATGTTGTGGGTGCAATTGTAAAGAGGATCACTTCCTTAATTTCTCTTTCTGCTGCTTCATTATTTGTATATAGAAATGTAAGAGATTGCTCTATGGTGATTTTGTATTCTGCAACTTTACTGAATTCATGTATTGGTTCTACCAAATTTTTTGGTGAATTCTTCTCTACATAGAGAATCATGTTATCTGTAAATAGTGAAAGTTTGACTTCTTCCTCGCCAATTTGAATCCCTTTTATTTCTTTTTGTTGTCTGATTGCTGAGGGTAAGACTTACAAAACTATGTTAAATATGTTTAACATAACATGTTAAACTTTGTTAAATAACATTGGTGATAGTGGACATCCCTTTATTTTTCCAGACCATAGAGGAAAAGCTCTCAGTTTTTCTCCATTGAGGATGATATTAGCTATGGGTTTTTCATATATGGCCTTTATGATGTTGAGGTATGTTCCATCTAACCCCACTTTGTTGAAGGTTTTTATCTTGAAAGGGTGTTGTACTATGTCAAATGCTTTTTCTGCATCTATTGAAATGATCATATAGTTCTTATCCTTTTTCTTACTAATGTAGTATATCACATTGATTTGCAAATATTAAACCACACTTGTAGCCCAGGAATATATCCCACTTGATTGTGATGAATGATTCTTTTAATGTACTGTTGGATTTGATTTGCTAGTACTTTGTTGAGAATTTTTGCACCCAAGTTCATTAGAGAAACTGGCCTGTAGTTCTCTTTTCTGAGGAGTCTTTGTCTGGTTTTGGAATCAGAGCAATGCTGGCTCCATAGAATGAGTTTAGGAGATTTTGTTCCATTTCTATTTTTTGGAACTGTTTGAGAAGAATAAGTATTAACTCTTCTTTAAATGTTTGGTAGAATTCTGCTAGGAAAGCCATCTGGCCCTGGACTTTTGTTTGTTGGGAGATTTTTGATTACTGATTCAATTTCTTCAGTGGTTATTAATCTGTTCAAGTTTTCTATTACTGTTTCAGTTTTGGTAGTTTATATGTTTGTAGGAGTTTATCCATTTTTTTCATATAGTTTTTCATAATCTTATAATTATTTATATTTTGTGGTGGTGTTATTTCTTCACTCTTTTTACTTATTTTTTATAGATTTTATGTATATATGTGTGTATGTATGTATTTTTGTGATGTTATTTCTTCTCTTTTCACTTATTTTTTAAACTTTATTTATGTATGGATACATACATACATAAATATGTATTTCAGAGAGTGAAAGAGAGCCTGAGCAGGGGGAGGCGCAGAGGGAGAAGAAGAAACAAACTCCCCGCTGAGCAGGGTGCCTGACATGGGACTTGATCCCAGGACCCTGGGATCATGACCTGAACCCAAGGCAGACACTTAACTAACTGAACCACCCAGGCGTACCCTATTTCTTCTCTCTCTTATTTTTTATTTATTTGGGTCCCTTCTCTTTTTGGTAAGTCTGACTAGACGTTTATTAATTTTATTAATTCTTGCAAAGACCCAGCTCCTGGCTTCACTGATCTGTTCTATTGCTTTAAGTTTCTATGCCATTTATTTCTGTTCTAATCTTTATTATTTCCTTCCTTCTGTAGGCTGTAGGCTTCATTTGTTCTTTTTGTAGTTCCTTTAGGTGTAAAGTTAGGTTTGAGATTTTTCTTGCTTCTTGTAGTAGGCCTATATTGCTGTATGCTTCCTTCTTTCCTTTTGCTGCATCTCAAAGGTTTTGGACTTTGTGTTTTTATTTTCATTTGTTTCCATGTATGTTTTTAATTTCTTCTTTGATTTGACCCATTTATTGTTGTTTAGCCTCTGTGTATTTGTGGTGTTTCCAAATTGTTTCTTGTGGTTGACTTCTAGTTTCATAGTGTAGTGGTCAGAAAAGGTCCATGGTATGATCTCAGTCTTGTATTCGTTGCAGCCTGTTTTGTGAACTAATATGTAATCTATTCTGGAGTATATCCTATGTGCCCTTGAAAGGAATGTGTATTGTGCTGTTTTGGGATGGAATGTTCCAAATATATCTGTTAAGTCCATTTGGTCCAGAGTGTCCTTCAAAGCCATTGTTTCCTTCTTGATTTTCTGCTTAGGTGATCTATCCATTATATAACTGTTGTGTTAAAATCCCCTACAATTATGGTGTTATTATCAATTAATTATGTGTGTCATTATGTGTTTGGATGCTCCTATGTTGGGTGCATAACTATTTATAATTATTATATCTTCTTACTGGATTGCTCCCTTTATGATTATTTAATACCCTTCTTTATTTCTTATTACAGTCTTTGTTTTATTCTAGTTTGTCTGATACAGGTAATGCTATTCCAGCTTTCTTTTGACATCCATTTGTGTAATAATGACTCTCTTGGGGCACCTGGATTTTAAGCATCTGCCTTCACCTCAAGTCATGATCCCAGAGTCCCAGGATCAAACCCCACATCGGGCTCCCTGCTCAGCAGGAAGTCCGCTTTCCCTCTGACCCTCCCCTTTCTCATGCTCTCTCTCATACTTGCTCACTCTTTCTCAAATAAATAAAATCTTTAAAACAAGTTTCTTATAGGCAGCATATAGATGGTTCTTGTGTTTTCGTTTTTTTTTTTTTTTTTTTTTTTAACCCATTTTGATGTCCTATCTCTTTTGTTTGGACCATTTAGTCCATCTACATTCAAAATAATTATTTTTTGTTAAGATTTTTAAGTAATCTTGGGATGCCTGGGTGGCTCAGTTGGTTAAGTGTCTGCCTTCAGCTCAGGTCATGATCCCACAGTCCTGGGATTGAGTCCAATCAGGCTCCCTGCTCAGCTGGGAAATCTGTTTCTCCCTCTTGCCTGCTGTCCCCCCTGCTTTCTCTCTCTCTCTCTCTCTCTCTCTCTCTCTCTCTCTCACACACACATAAATAAATTACATCTTCAAAAAAGATTTTTTTAAGTAACCTTTACACCCAACATGGGGCTGGAACCTATGACCCTGATTCAAGAATCATACACTCCACCAACTGAGCCAGCCAGGTGCCCCTCAAAATAATTGTTTGATAGATATGTATTTACTGCCATTTTACTACTTGTTTTGTCATTATTTCTGAAGATTTTCTCTGATCCTTTGTCACTTTTGGTCTCTCTTTTGCAGTAAAGATTCCCCTTTAATATTTCTTGCAGGGCTGGTTTAGTGGTTACAGACTCCTTTAGTTTTTTGTTTTTTGTTTTGGTTTTTTTTTTTTTTTTTTGCTTTTTTTGTTTTTAACTAGATTCCATGCCCAATGTGGAGCTTAAACTCATGACTCTGAGTTCAAGACCTGAACTGAGATCAAGAGTCAGACACTTAACTAACTTAGCCACCCAGGCTCTCCAACTCTTAGTTTTGTTTTTTTTTGTTTTGTTTTGTTTTTTTCTGGGAAACTCTTTATCTCTGTTTCTATTCTGAATGACAGCTTTCCTGGATAAAGTATTCTTGGGTGCAGATTTTTCCCATTCAGCACTTTGAACATCTCATGCCACTCCTTCTGTCTTGTCAAGTTTCTCTTGAAAAGTCTCCAGTTAGCCTTACGGGTCTTCCCTTGTAAGTTAAGGGTTTCTTTTGTCTTGCTGCTGCTAAGATTTTTTCTCTTCATCACTGTATTTTGCAGTTTTAATTACAGTATGTCTTGATGTTGGCCAGCTTTTGTTGATTTTAATGGGAGTTTTCTCAGCCTCCTGCATCTGGCATTCTGTTTCCTTCTTCATATTAGGGAAGTTTTCTGATATTTCTTTCTGCTCCCCACCCCTTTTCTCTCTCTTCTTCTGGGACTCCTATAATACAAATGTTATTATGTTTGATGGAGTCACTGATTTCCCGGTTTATTATTGTGTTCCACAGTTATTCTATTGTTCAGCTTCATTATTTTCCATTATTTTGTCTTCTATTTCACTTATTTGGTTCTCTGCTCTTTCCAGCCCATTTATTGCATTAAGTCTATTTTCCAAATCTCATTTATTGGATTTCTGACTCAACTCTATTATCTCTGTGGTAAGAATCTCTTCTGATCTCTTCCATTATCTTTTCTTAAGTCCAGTGAGTATCCTTATTGTTGCTTTGAATTCTCCATCAGGCATGTTACTTACATCTGTTTTGCTTAGATCTCTGGAAATGGCCGCCTCTTTTTCTTTCATTTAGGATAAATTCCTCCATCTTGGCATTTTGTCTAAGTCTCTGCCTTCTTCTGTGGGTGAAAAAAGCCAGTTATGTCTCCTGATCCTAAAAGTAATGGCCTTATGGAGAAGAAGTCATGTAGTACCCAAGGCCTGGTGCTTCAGGGAATGTCTCTGGTGTGTGCTGCATGTGCTCTGCTGTTGGGTTTGGGGGCTCTATCCTTAACGACAGTCATCTGCAGGGGCTCTTCTTGCATGCTGTGCAGTTTTTGGTTTCTGGCCTGAATGTGGTAACTTTTAACTAGGCCTGAACCACCATCACCTCTTGCCTACATGACTGCAGTATCTTTCTAATTAGTCTCCAGGCTATCATGCAACCCCTCCCATTGTCAAATAATCAGCCAGGGGAGTTAGGTAAAGCACAAGTCAAGTTGCTTTTCCTCTCCAATCCCTCCAGGAACTCCCCATTTCACACCCAGTAAAGCCTAGGGCCTCGAGTGGCCTCCTAGGCCCTATATGTCTCCCACCACCACCACCACCCTTGCTTTTCCGTAAAGAAGCCAAGTACATCACAGCCTTATAACACATACACTGGCTGGACCCTCTTCCTGCAAGTTCCTTCCCCAGATACCTACATGAGTAACACCCTGCCAGTTTAAGGTCTTTGTTCAAATCTCACCACCTCAATTTCCCTTGAACATGTTATTTTAGATTACAACTGCCTTCACTACCAATGTAACTCTCCCATTCCTCATCTATTTTTTCCCATAACACTTATAGCATCTTGTAGCCAAATAATTAGCTCTTTTTATGTTTATTTTTTCCTATCTGCTCTACCTACTAGTAAAAAGTTCCAAATAAGGTCCATTTATCTGTTTTGATTACTGATGTCCCAAATCTACAAAACAGTGCCTGGCACATTTTAAGAGCACAAGAAATACTTATGCAATACACAAGCTAGGTTATGTAAAAGGGGAAAAAAAGTGAACAGAACATTTCTTCCAAAGTATCAGATTGTGACTCTGGACTTTTGGAACAGAGGTCGAGAGGAAAGGAAATCAACATTTTATAAGCTAAACTTCTTTAATACAAAACCAGATTTCTGATTAAGTGTTTATTTTTTTTTTTAAAGATTTTTTATTTATTTATTTGACAAACAGAGATCACAAGCAGGCAGAGAGGCAGGCAGAGAGAGAGAGAGGGAAGCAGGCTCCCTGCTGAGCAGAGAGCCCGATGCGGGCCTCGATCCCAGGACCCTGAGATCATGACCTGAGCCGAAGGCAGCAGCTTAACCCACTGAGCCACCCAGGCGCCCCTCTGATTAAGTGTTTAAAACATAGTCAAGGACTTCAAAATGTAAAAATCTTGGTTAATTTTTTCATAATGGATTTTTGCTTTCAAATATCAGTCTCAACCCACTATCACCACCATCACCACAGCACCTCAACTGCGGAAATTAGAGGCAGCTGGTCACTGTTCCAAAAAGAGCCAGAGGCACTGAGAGACACATGTCCTGAGGAAGTGGGACTGGCAGGGGGGACCTCATCCAGGGTTTGGATAATGAGTGCCTAGTCTGCAGCCACTTCATAGAGGAAGTGATTCATGGATTGTTTTTGTCCTGCATTTAAGTAAAAACAAAACCAGGTTGCTTTGTCTTAGTAAAGGAAACTCTCTGCTTTTATACAGTAAGATTGGACCTTATAGTCCATTATGTTTTTTTCACAAAAAATAATATTTTAAATCACTTAAATATATTATTATCATATACTGTGAAAAAATTAAGAATGTTCTGTCTATAGAGAATCATGTCCAATGTTGGAAGAAACATACCTTGTCCTAAATATCATCATGTAGTTTTTCCAATATCTTCTCCACAGTACCTGCTTATGTATCTGTGTATATATGCTTGAGGAGTGGGGAACAGGCAGGCAGGAATGGGACATAAGGAGAATGAATCAAAGGATCCAGGTTCAGTTATAAATATAGGAGAAGGAATCTTCAAATATAAAAAAATTATTTATGGGGCACCTGAGTGACTCAGTCAGTTAGGCATCTGCCTTCAGTTTGGGTCATGATCCCAGGGTCCTGGGATTGCGCCCTGTGTCATCAGGCAACCTGCTCAGCATAGAGTCTGCTTCTCCCTCTTCCCCAACCTCCCCACTCCCATGCTAGCTTGCACTCTTTCTCTCATAAATAAAATCTTTATTTAAAAAAATTATTTGCTGGGGCGCCTGGGTGGCTCAGTGGGTTAAGCTGCTGCCTTCGGCTCAGGTCATGATCTTAGGGTCCTGGGATCGAGTCCCACATCAGGCTCTCTGCTCAGCAGGGGGTCTGCTTCCCTTCCTCTCTTTCTGCCTGCTTCTCTGTCTACTTGTAATCTCTGTCTGTCAAATAAATAAATAAAATCTTTAAAAAAAATTATTTGCTAAAGCAGTCATGATGCTTTTCTTTTTATTTATTTATTTTCAGTGTAACAGAATTCATTGTTTATGCACCACACCCAGTGCTCCATGCAATACGTGCCCTCCCCAATACCCACCACCTGGCTCCCCTGACCTCCCATCCCCCACCCCTTCAAAACCCTCAGGTGGTTTTTCAGAGTCCATAGTCTCTCGTGATTCACCTCTCCTTCCAATTTCCCTCAACTCCCTTCTCTTCTCCATCTCCCCATGTCCTCTGTTATTTGTTATGCTCCACAAATAAGTGAAACCATATGATAATTGATTCTCCTCTCTGCTTGACTTATTTCACTCAGCATAATCTCTTCCAGTCCCATCCATGTTGATACAAAAGTTGGGTATTCATCATGATGCTTTTCTAAATATACCTTTTAGTTGAGTTTTGACTTTTGAACCATCTTAATGTTTTACGTACACACACATAATAAAACTAAAATTGTAAAACAAAACCTAATATGGAATCCAAATGCAAACAAGTGAACCTATCTGTATATCAAGTAATAGCAAAAGAATAACACAGCCAAACTGAAGATAAGAATTAGAAGAACTAATGCACATTTTTAAATGTAAAATATTGACTACATATTCTTAAACTAAAGAAAAATAGACTTACAAACAAATATTGAATTCTAGGTCTTTGGTTTGTTTTTTCAATGGTATGGCTTCACAATTCTAACATTACTTTTGCTGAGTTTTGGAACCAAGAAAATCAAGTAGTATGTTGAGTATAATGGAAGCCAAATTTCTGTCAGAAAAGGCAGTATGGAAAGGGTGAACATGATAATAAATCCTGTATTTTGGACTAAAATTGCAGGAATCAGTATGAATACATGGTTTTATAAAATTAGCTAGGTGAGTATAGTTATACAGATATAAATATATTGATCTGTATAGATATATAGATATGTGTGTGTTCATATATTTCCAAGCTGTCTGCTGCAAGGGTCTAGAAGCAATAACACCGCAGTAATAATGAGCATATCTATGTTGGTTTCTAAGTACCACTTTCCACTAAAAGAAATCAGAGGTCCTTGGAAAAACAGCCAGTTCCAGGGCTAGGGCAGAGAACATTCAAAATAAATCTGGAATATTATATTGTGCCAGAAAGTGGGAAAGTGCCCAAAAAATAATGGGGACACGTCAGAAGAACCAGTAGTAGCTTAAAGAGACTCCCACTGGTAAAATCTGGGATAGTCAAACATGAAAATAAAAATGGTAGTAGTTATATGTCAACTTTTTTTTTTTTTTTTTTAAGTAGTGGTGTCCAATGTGGGGCTTGAACTCACTGATCCTGAGATCAAGACCTAAGCTGAGATCAATAGTTAGATGATCAAAAGACTGAGCCAACCAGGTGCCCCAGTGATATGTCGATTATATCTCAATAAGCCTGAGAGCCATGGGAAATGATGGTAATGGATTAAATTCCATTCAGTAAAATAGGAACACATGAATTCAAGCTGATATGAATGAATGAGTGAATGAATGAATGAATGAATGGAGAAAAAGGAAAATTTCTTCCCTATAATAAAATACAAACAAATGTAGAAGGAATGATGAAGTTTAAAAAATAGCATTTTTAGCTGTTAGGCATCATGAGTTCAAGCCCAGGACACTCCATGTGTAGTCTACTTAAGAAAAAGGTATTGGATATGGGGCGCCTGGGTGGCTCAGTGGGTTAAAGCCTCTGCCTTTGGCTCAGGTCATGATCTCAGGGTCCTGGGATCAGCCCCGCATCAGGCTCTCTGCTCCGTGGGGAGCCTGCTTCCTCCTCTCTCTCTCTGCCTGCCTCTCTGCCTGCTTGTGATCTCTGTCAAATTAAAAAAAAAAAAAAAAAACAAACTTAAAAAAAAAGGTATTGGATAAAGGATTAGTAATAATTTAGGTAAGAATTATCAATAGACACTATTACAGATGGGTAAGAAATTGTTGAGGACAAGTATATCTCTACAGTCTCAAAATTGTACCCACAAAATCCGTACTAATTACAAAAAGAAAAAAAAAATACAATGGGAAAACCTGGGGACAACACCCTAACAAATTAGTATCACCAGTGAATACAAACTGGTATCATGGGCTATTGGTCTGAAGCACTAAGAAGGGCACAATATCATTTCTGTGATATTTCTACCAAAAATACAGAACCTAATCTAGTCAGGAGGAAATACCAGACAAGCACAATTGGAGGAATATTCTACAGAATGCCTGGTCTATATTAAAAAGTGTTAAGGTCATAAAATACAAAGACAGACCGAGGAACTTTTCCAGAATAAATGACTAAAGAATTAGGACAACCAAATGCAAGGGTATGTAATCCCGGGTTGGACCTAGGCCAGAATATTTTTTTCCTTCCATCAAGGATATTACTGAGACAGTAATTAACATTTGTAAGTGAGATAATTGCATGTGCTAATTTCGCCATTTCAGTCATTGCAATGTGATTATGTAAGAGAATAGCCTTGTTCTTTAAAATACACACACAAGTGTTTGAGACAAAGAGGCATCAGGTATGCAACATACTGACAAATGGCTCAGCGACCAAAAAAATCAAAGATTAAGCCAATGAAATAAAATGCTTCTAGAGAATCTGGATGAAGGATAAACTAGATATCTCATAATTCATTTCTAACTTTTCTGTAAGTCTACATGTATTTCAAAAAATTTTTTTTTCTAATGTTTTTATGGAGTTTAACCTAGTCCTTTATTTTCCTGAATTGTTTGTAAGCATACATATTGCAACCTTCCTTTTCTTTATCTCTTTCCATACAAATAAAAATTGTCTCGTAAAGATAAAAAATAACTAAATTGTCCCAGGAAAAACAATAGTTTCAAGAAATAGTTTATCTTGAGTCATCCATTCATTCGACATCTAAATATTAATTGAATGCTTTCTGTATGCTAGTTGGTTATTGTATCAATATTTAAGGTCTAAGATTACTCTGAATATACTGAGAGTAGGCTTCTTTTTAAATTTCTCCGAACACACAAAGAACTATTCCCGTATTTTGTCATTCTTCTAATCAGAAGATATGTTCGTTGTAAACCAAATACCCTGGATTTTTAAAATACATGAGCTGTAGTGTCACAAAAATGTGTATTTGTCAACATTCATATGGAAAAGGTTTTTGTTTTTTTTTTTTCCATATGGAAAAGTTTTGACCCTATGCTTGTCAGCTGTGGTTCAACCTAATATAATATTTATAAAGTAAAATAAAAACAGGAGAAGCATCCTATTTTAAGCACAGTGGAAATATGTATCAACAACTACGTGGAATGTTATAAAAGTATACAGTTTTTCCTCTTTTTGCTTTCCTTTTTTAAGTAGGCTGCACACTAGACCGAACAAAGGTCTTGAACTCATGACTTGAGATCAAGACCTGAGCCAAGGTCGAAAGTCTGATGCCTAACCAAGTGAGCAACTCAGGGGCCCCAAATTACACATTGTTTCAAATAAAAGGAACTGGGATTGATGCAAAAAGTATTGCCTTGCTACATATTAATAATTGGTTTATTTAAGGCACCCAAAAAATGGTAATAGATTTTTAGGAAAAAAAAAAACTGTGTGAAAGGCAAAGAGATAACAAGCTGGGTAAATCTGTGACCTTTCTACCTTCCTGTGTGCATTTGGGCTTCTCAGACACACCAATGGGCTGCATAAATGTATTTCATTTACTCTTAAAATGCCAAATTCCAGAGGGTCTGAGGTTCTATTGTTTCCAAACGACATTAGAAAAAGTGCAATATGACAAGTTGTACATTTCCAGATTCAAAAACCAAACCATGAAACCAAAATGGAATTAGAACACAAAGTTCAGACTTCGAGCAGCCAAAGTAAAGATCAATGTAAATTTAAAGCTGTGGGATCCTGAGTAATTTCATCTTAACTTTTCTTCTCTGTATCTTCCATTTTTTCGTAAGTCTAAAAATAGAGTCAGAAATTAAGAAGAAACATGCCATTATTAAGGAAATGCTGCCATCCCCCTACAATTATACAACCATTAGTAACAGTCACTTGCCAGAGTTTGGGGCAGTGATGGTGGCCAGGCAGAGAGAGTCCCCTGCCCAAAGTTTGCCTTAGTATTTGTCATCTAAGCCCCAGTTATAGGACGCAAGTCTCTCAGATCTTAGTATGCAACAGATTCCTTGGCCAACATAACAACCGAAATGCAACAAATAAAAATTCTTCAGTTTCTGCCAATAATCTTGGTCTTTATGAGCTCTGAAGAGGGGTGGGCCTAGGATCAGGGCCAGATGGAAGGTACAGGCTCCAGGGAAAGTATTAATTTGGTGCCTTTTAAAACTAATACTTTTAAATACTTGCTTAACATTTACTTAGAGAAAGAAGGAAGGACAGAGAAGTAAGACTTCTGGGGGCAGTTGGCAACCTCTTCTATTGTGTTCTGGGCTCTCCAGTTTTGGCAAAAGAGCTGCATATACTTACTATTCACAAAATGAAAAGACCAGAATCAGCTGGACCCAGTTTCACTAGAAAGCGGTGTAGGGATCATTTACTCACCCGCGCCCCCTGGGGGTTTCAAACTGTGACAAGTGACTTTAACCACATTTGGTACTCTGAGAGTTTTGGTAAATACAAGTTTCCCCCAAAACACTGTTTTCTACTATGGCTAGTGCTCACTGATTCTTTAGCATCCCTTGTGCAATGGCAACAAGATGGCTCACCTGCTCCCCCGTCCCTTAATCCAGCTCGGCTGGGAAGGAGACAGTTCCCAACCCAGCTGCTCTATGATCCTCCCAGTTGTCTTTCTGTTCTCTTATTTCTCCTTAATACCAGAGGAAATTCTTCAAGTGTGTCTCCCACCAGTCATAATGAAATCTAAGAGACTGTCACAGCTCAGTCTTGAGTTGGGATCCCCAGATTATGGGTATCTCTTTAAAACACAAGGGATCCGGGGTGCCTGTGTGGCTCAGTTGGTTAAGCAGCTGCCTTCGGCTCAGGCCATGGTTCCCGGGTCTTGGGATCCAACCCCACATCGGGCTTCCTGCTCAGCAGAGAGCCGGCTTCTCTCTCCCTCTGCCTGTTGCTCTGCTTGCTTGTGCTATCTTTCTGTTAAATAAATAAATAAAATCTTAAAAACAAACAAACAAACATAGGGATCCACTATTTATAGCCTCGGGTCTTATTATTTTCATTCAACGTCATACCCTAAGCACTTCCCTAACCTCCAAAAGCAGTTTTTCATAGTCATAGCAAGCATTTGAGGGCTCACTATGTGCTGAGCACTATTCTAGGAACTTTATATGAATTCTTTCGTTTTTACTCCTCCACAACCTGTTCAGCAAATCTCCTACATCCTATTTTTCACTAGTTAAGATAATGCTTTAAGGAACATTCTTTTTAAGTTTATTGATTTATTTCGGTAATCTCTACACCCAGTGTAGGGCGGGAACTCACGGTCTCAAGATCAAGCATGCCATGCTCTCCTAACAGAAACAGTCAGGATCCCCAAGGAACATCTTTAACTTGTTATTGAGAGCCCACCTGTGACTGAGGTAAGGTGTCGTAGAAAACTTCTTAAGGCAGGTGGTTCTTCCTCGAGGAGAGAGTTGCAAACAGGCACACCCATCCCGCGCATGCGCCTGCTGGCATGTTTGATGTGCCTGGGGCTACATGCCTGCAGGTGGTGGACAGGGTTATATCATTTTCTCCCAGATGATTCTGATTCACCCCCTTCTTCCTCTACCTGCTCACCTCCATTTTTAAGAGACACGGTGATAGTCAAAATTGAGGTAAGCAAGTTAGTTTTCAGTGTTGCTCTCAGGCTGAATACCACAAGCCCTGCCCGGATGAGACCTCACGGCTCGGACCTGCGCCCTCCTGCCATCCTGCTCACCTCCCAGATGCGGAAGGGCTTCACCAATGGTCTCGGGTATGTCGCAACCTGTCATGGGGTGACTAGGATGAAAACAGAAATAGCTCTCCAACTGCAGAAGATCCATAAGGGATCTTTTAACGGATTCATAAAGAACCTTTCTAAAAAGATAAAATGTTTATAAGGGAGAAAAAAAAATTTTTTTTTAAGATTTTATTTGTTTATTTGACAGAGAGAGACAGAGAGGTCACAAGTAGCCAGAGAGGCAGGCAGAGAGAGAGAGAGGGAGAAGCAGGCTCCCCGCCAAGGAGAGAGCCCGATGTGGGGCTCCATCTCAGGACCCTGGGATCATGACCTGGGCCAAAGGCAGAGGCTTAACCCACTGAGCCACCCAGGCGCCCCAGGAGAAAAAAATGTTTTATAAAGGGAGAAAGGGAGGAGGCAGATGTCCAGGGTATGTTCCTATGGTTTGCTTCCTCACACCCAAGCGCATCGGCTCTCAGCCTGTTCTTCCATCTCCTTTCTCCTGCCTCAGCAGGGACATTTGGCAGAGTCTGGAGACATTTTCGGTTTGTCAGCCCTGGGAGAGGAGTGGTGCTACTGCATCTAATGCAGAGAGGCCCAGGATGGTCCTACAGGGCACAAGACAACACCCTGCCACCAACAGCTCTGCAGTCTGAAATGCCAGTAGTGCCAAAGCTGAGAAGCTCTGCTCAAGAGCCTTTACTTGCCTATGGCGCTCTCCTCCTTTCCTCGGTCCCCTTGTCCAGAGCTGGAAAGGGGATCGAACTGATGAAGTCCCAGAACCTAAGTCATGTTTGGTGGGGTGAGGTTCGGAGCTGACGACTAAAGAAAGAATTCTTAAGACATCTTTGGTGCAAAATGGTGGTTTATTAAAGCACGGGGACAGGACCCGTGGGCAGACGGAGATGCTGCTGCCCCGGGTTGTGAGGAGTGGCTGGTTATATACACAGGAGTTGGGTAGGTGAGGACAAAGGGCTGTTCAGAATGGCTATTGGGGTAAAGAAGACTGTCAGGATATGGAAGGCCTGGTTACTATCAAGCCAAGGCCACTTTCCCTCTAATGAGGCACTAAAATAAAGACAATTGGGAGTCTCCTGGTGGAATGTTACATTCCTGCTATCAAACATCCTTGTTAGTGAGATTTAGGTTTTAAAAGAAATTTAACTTTATTTACTTTTCCTTCTACCTCCGTCTCCTTCAGTTTTTTTTATGGAGGGGAGGGTGACGTTAGGGCTTGAGGAACTGAGTTATGTATCTTTGGAAATTGGGCTATTGATAAGGTAACTTCTCTGTTGTAAATCTCAAGGACATTTGTAAACCAAGAGAGACTCCTGCCTTGCAGGACTGTGATCTCTGCAAGATAACCATTTGTTCTTTTAGGGCAGTCAGGGGTGCCTGTGGAATGTTACACATATTAACAAGGGGAGTGGGTGGAGAGGGGGTGCAAGGCACCAGCCCCTGCTCCATCCTCAGCCAGCCTCCTGCTCCCTCATCAGAACCAGAGTGCTTTAGGGGTGTCAAGCAGTTTGCTTATGTTCTCAGTCTGTAGGTAGTATTTAGTAATAAGTTTCTTGGAGCAAAATTCCTTCTCTCAGCTATGAAAACTGCGGGCTCGTGGAGACGCATGGCTCGCCTAAATCCTGGTGGCCTGGGAATGTGTCCTTTGACCAGCAGAATTGGAAAGTTCCCTTCCTTAAGTGGCCTTGAACTATGAACTTTTCTTTCAGAGCTATGTCTAGTTCTCTAGCTTAACAACTTTAATTTAGGATGTTTCTCAGTTTTGCATTCCTCTGGGCTGCGATTCAGCCTCCCATAACTACTTCCCACCCCCCACATGTCATTATAGTTTGTGTTTCTACTGAACTTGTAAATTCAACAGAGAAATAGAATTGGCGTTAGCTGTTATTTGATAACTTAAGAAATTAATTTGCTGAGAAAATGTACCCCTTGAAGGAAGAAGTCCTCCATTGGCTTTTTTTTTTTTTCCTTAAATGACTAAATGATTAACATTCTGTTTGAATACATTTTATCACTATTCATTACATCTCATTACACTTCCTGTGAACTATTGGGTAAAACAGCCCATAGAAAGGACTTTAAACATTTTAAAGGACTTTCACAATGGCAAAAGGGCACAGGGGTTTTGACTTTGAAACTCCTCTTCAACACAGCTACCCAGTTTAAATATACTTATCTGGGGGCACCTGGCTGGCTCTGCTCAAAGAACATGAAACTTGATCTCAAGGTTGTGAGTTCAAGCTCCATGTTGGGTGTGGAGTCTACTTAAAAATAAATTAGGGGAGCCTGGGTGGCTCAGTGGGTTAAAGCCTCTGCCTTCGGCTCAGGTCATGGTCCCAGGGTCCTGGGATCGAGACGCCGCATCGGACTGTCTGGTTGGCAGGGAGCCTGCTTCCTCCTCTCTCTCTGCCTGCCTCTCTGTCTACTTGTGGTCTCTCTCAAATGAATGAAATCTTAAAGAAATAATAATAATAAAATAAAATAAAAATAAATTAAATAAATACACCTCATCTGTGCATGATGAGCTGGGAAGGACCTGATGAGTGCTTGCATTCAAAGACCTGAACACAGGGGTGCCTGGGTGGCTCAGTGGTTTGAGGCCTCTGCCTTTGGCTCAGGTCATGGTCCCGGGGTCCTGGGATGGAGCCCCACATCAGACTCTCCGCTCAGCGGGGAGTCTGCTTCCTCCTGTCTCCCTGCCTGCCTCTCTACCTACTTGTGATCTCTCTTTGTCAAATAAATAAATAAAATCTTACAAAAAAAAAACCTGAACACAGTGCGAAGTGCCTGTATGTACCATGTTTTGGGAATGATGCTAAGCATCTCGTTTCATCCTCACAATCCTATAAGGTAGGTTGAGAAAAGTAAATTCAGAAACTTTAAGAGAACTCCTCAGGAACATGTATCTAAGGACTGCCAGAGGCGGATTTAAACTCAGGTTTATCTAGCTTCAGCAGTCACATTTGACAGTAATTGCTACTATGATTGAGCACATTTAATGACAAACACACTCTGGTAAGCCCTTTACATGCATTATTTTGTTTTGAATCAAACAGCTATTTTTTCATGTACTTCTTTAAAAAAGATTTGGTGGGGTTCTAGGTGGCTTAGTCACTAAGCGTCTGATTTAAGCTCAAGTCATAATCCCATGGTCCTGGGATCGAGTCCGCATTGGGGTCCTAGCTCAGTGGTGGGCCTGCTTCGCTCCCCCTACCCCCCCACTCATGCTCTCCCTAGCTCGTTCTCTTTAAGTAAATAAAATATTTTCTTTTTAAAAAGATTTTATTTATTTAACAGAGAGCGAGAGAAAGCCAGAGAGCACAAGCCGGTGGAGGGGGCTGCAGCAGGGAATGGCAGAGGGCAGAGGAGCAGGCTTCCCGCTGAGCAGGGAGCCCATGTGAGCTCAATCCCAGGACTCTGAGATCATGACCAAACCCAAAGGCAGACACTTAACCCTCCAACCCACCTAGGTGTCGCTATTTTCTCATGTATTTTGTAGATGAGCAAATAGGCTCAGAGAGTGTACATCAGTCATTCCAGGTTAGAACTGGTAAACAGAACTTGAATTCAAGCATGTTGTGTCTGCCTATAAAACCCATGCTTTAAAGAATACAGTATACTGTCCCCCAAAATGCCATTTCCTCCTCACCAGGTAGCCCTATGTGCATTATCTCATCAATGCTAAAAAATGTTGGTCCCTTTTTGCAGATGGGAAAATTGAAGCTCAGAGGCATAGGTAACCTTCTAAGGCAACACGTCTTTCCCCATATATGGGTTATACTAGGCAAGGAACATTTGCTAGTACCCATTCCACCAGTAATTTTCAAGTTCTCTCTGTGTGGGTGTCTTTGAGGCACCAGCGCAATTTAAAAGACAAATGAAATCATAAACAAATTGTGTTCTACATATATAAATACATTTAAAGGTGTTAAAAAGAATGAGGTGATGCTATATACATTGATTTGGAAAGATGCCAACAAGACACTAAGTGAAAACTTAAATTATTATTATTTTTTTTAAAGATTTTATTTATTTATCAGAGGGGGGGGGGGAGAGACTGAGCATAGGCAGACAAAGTGGCAGCAGAGGCAGAGGGAGAAGCAGGCTCCCTGCTGAGCAAGGAGCCCGATGTGGGACTCGATCCCAGGACGCTGGGATCATGACCTGAGCCGAAGGCAGCTGCTTAACCAACTGAGTCACCCAGGCGTCCCTTAAATTATTTTTTTAAACTTAATTATAAAACAATATGACTCCCCCATGTGTGGGAAATTTCTGAAAGCACACACCAGAAACCTTTAATAGTATTTACCTTCAGAGCAAGTGATTTGATGAGATGCCAACAGAGTTCAGGTGACTTTTACCTTCCTCTTTATATATTTCATTATTATTTTTAAAATTATTACCACTCTTTCTTTGAGGTGAAGAAAGAAAATCTAAATCAGCCTTTAGAGAATCTTCTAGCTTGAGAACATAGCCTAGATGGGGTGTGATACAAGTAACATAAATGTTGTCAGCATGTTGTTGTTGTATAATGGGATCCAGAGAGTGAGACGCGTGATCTCCAACACACAGTTGGCCAGATGGGGCGGGGAGGGCAGGAAAGTGGCTTTTAGAGAACCTATAGATTAGGTTCCAGGCCACAACTGGCTCTGAGTTGCTAATCCTGGGATTTGATTGTTTATGTGAATTTAACGCCTGTGGGCAAAACTCAGAAATGATACTTCTGGGGCTTTGAGTTGGCTTCAGGGCTTTACCATCTATTGAATAGCGCACCTCAGCTGGGTATTAGATACGCGAAATAGTTGTGAAACCCTGATAAACTATCAAATTTTAATTCTGCAAAAAGTCACGTTTTAAAATGTGTGAGGTTTGTTCTTGTTTGCTTTTAATTCCAGAGATATTGTGGGATGCCTGGGTGGCTCAGTCGGTTAAGCTGCTGCCTTCAGCTCAGGTCATGATCCCAGCATCCTGTGATCGAGTCCCACATTGGACTCCTTGCTCGGCAGGGAGCCTGCTTCTCTCTCTGCCTGTGCCTGCCACTCTGCCTGCTTGTGTTCTCTCTCTCTCTCTCTGACAAATAAATAAATAAAATCTTAAAAAAAATCCAGAGATATTGGAACTCCTAAATTAAGGAGGTTTTGCCAAATTGAGAACTGAATTCTAAACCTGTCTTTGCTAGTAACTGGAGCCGGTTCCTCTGTGAGTTTTCTTTAATCATCATAAATTTTCTGCAGCATTGTCCATAAAAAGAAATTTGAATTGATTTATCATGTGTCCAGAGAAAAACTTAATTATCATAATCTTTACAAGCAAATACTATTCACCTGTTTGAAAGAGTATTTTGGGATTTTTAGGCACTGATATGGATGATATCTGTAATATAGCAATAAGTGAAGAAAAATCATAATGAGCTTTTTCCACAATAAGTGAAAAAATAACTATAGGTGTAGTATAATCTAATTTATATTATATTTGTGTCTGAATGGTAAAACGTGGGAAGAACAGAAAGAAGCTACTCACTCTCCCTTCTAGAGAGTGAGATCAGAGGTGAGGAGGGGCACCTGGATGACTCAGTCAGTTAAGTGTCTGCCTTTTGCTCAGGTCATGATCTCGGGTCCTGGGATCAAGTTCTGCATTGGGCTGCTTGCTCAGTGGGGAGCCTGCTTATTATCCCTCTACCCCTCTCCCCTTACTTGTGTTCTGCCAAATAAAAACAAATCTTAAAAAAAAAAAAAGAGGTGAGGAGCTCCTCATATTTTATATTATTCATTCAAAGATATTATAGACTGAATTGTGTCCCCACCTGTCCCAAATTTATATTAAAGCCCTATCCCCCAATATGACTGTATTTGGAGATAGGGCCTGTAAAAAAAGTAACAAGGTTAAATGGTCATGAGGGTGGATCCTAATCCTATGGGCCTGGCATCCTTATGAGAAGGGGAAGGGACACCAGAGAGCTGTCTCCTTCAACTTGTGCACAGAGGAAAGGCTATGAATGAAAATAAGGCAACCATCTCTAAGCTAAGAACAGCTAAACCAATCTTGCTGGCACCTTGATCTTGGACTCCTAGCTACCAGATCTGTGAGAAAATAAATTTCTGTTGCTTAAGCCACCCAATCTGTGATCTCTTGTTTAAGCAGCTTGAGCAGACTAATACAGCTATAGAGATTTTCATACTCTTATCCCTGAATATTCTTTGTTGGGAGAAGCTCATGCCCCCCCCTTTTTTTTTTGCAGATAATTAAAAAACCCACTTCAAGACATAAGCTGCACCCCAGGATAGAAACTTTTCCAATAATGTGCCCATCAAGGTTAGGCTGCTATAGTAAGGATAATTAACACCAAATGCTGCTACAGACCTCTAAATCTTAGTGTCTCTAAACTACAAAGATTTTTTTTCTTGCTTATGCTACATGTCTATTATATTTTGGCAGAGGACTCGATTCTACATAGACAGTCAGGGACCCAGTTTGACTAAGGGTTGACCATTTTGGTAAAATCACTCTTTCAACCTTTGTCCTCAGAGATTGCCAAGTCAGGAAAATGGAGCTAAAAGGTTGCACCAGGCTTTGCACTGACCCAGCTCAAAAGACACACAGGCCACCTCTGCTCACAGTGATTTGGAGAAGCAGTCACAAGCCTCCAAGCATATTGCAAAGGAAGCTGGGAAATATAAGAACTATTAAATATTAATGAATACCATATGTTCCACCATTCCTGTTATGGACTGAACTGAATTTCCCCCATAAGATATATTTAAGTCCTAAGTTGAGTACCTCAGAATATGACCGACCTTATTAGAAACTGGGTCTTTATGGAGGTAATCGAAAATTAAAATTCCTTTGAATTAAAATCTTTCTGCTGTCTTCTCTTTTTATCTTTTTGAAGATTTTATTTATTTATTTATTTATTTATTTTTAGATTTTATTTATTTGACAGAGAGAGCGAGAGACAGGAGATCACAAATAGGCAGAGAGGCAGGGAGAGGGGAAGCAGGCTTCCTGCTGAGCAGAGAACCCAATTCGGGGCTAGATCCCAGGATCCTGAGATCATGACCTAAGCTGAAAGCAGAGGCTTAAGCCACTGAGCCACCCAGGTGCCCCTATTTTTAATTTTTTAAGTTAGCATATAATGTATTATTTGTTTCAAGGGTACAGGTCTGTGATCCACCAGTCTTAGATAATTCACAGCACCCACATAGCACATAGCCTCCCCAATGTCCATCAGCCAGCCACCACGATCCTCCCACCTCCCTCCCCTAAAAATTTTTTTTCTGAGTAATCTCTACACCCAACGTGGGGATTGAAACTACAACCCAAGATCAAGAGTCTTCACTGCACCAACTGAGCCAGCCAGCAGGCACCCCCTTTAGTCTTCTCTTAATATGAGGTCATTAGAGTGAGTTCTAATCCAGCAATGACTGGTGTCTTCATAAAAGGACATTTGAACACAGAGACAGACACACACAGAAAGAGGATGGTATGAATAGGCAGAAAGCAGATTGCCATGTGAAGGTGGAGCCAGAGATTGGAGTCATGTTGCCACAAACACTTGGGTTCCCCAGAAGCTAGAAAAGAGCATGGATTTTCCCTCACCACCTTTAAAAGGAACCACTCCTGCTGGCAACTGGATTATGAGTTTCTAGTTTCTAGAATTGTGAGACAATAGATTCATATATTTCTTTCTTTCTTTTTTTTTTTTTTTTTAAGTAACCTCTACACACAACCTGGAGCTCAAACATAGGACTCTGAGATCAAGAGTCACATGATCTACAATGAGCCAGCCAGATGCTCCAAATTTCTATTTTCCTAAACCAATGAGTTGGTGGTACTTTGCTACAGGAGCCCTAGGAAATGAACACACTCTATCAAGTTTATGCAGAGAGAGATTTACTGCATGGAATTAGATGTTTGTGAATCTGCTAGAATGACTTGAAAATGAGCTCTAGGCTAGACATCCAGGAATTACTCCCAGAAAAACTGGTCACCAAGAATTACTGATACATTTATTACAATTAGGAGCTGGCTCTCAGGATCTCCTCACCTTAGCCACTATCTGAGAATCAGAAAGCATCATCAGAACCATTAACTCTAGAACCACGTCATGCCCTCCATACCTGCACAAGTAAAATGGATGCCTTGTGTAACTTGTCCATCTTCTCATAATTTAGATCAGAGTTTAAGCCTTGAGTGAATGTACCTGTCTTATGGAACTAAAATTATATATGGAACACTGAGTTGTAAAGATATTGAGAAATGTAGTTTATAGTTTCTGGAGCAAAGAAAAGCCCACAAGAAAGAGGTTAAAATACATTTTGCACAAGCCATTAAAATTTTTTTTTTCCTTTTTATGTTTTTAGGTCACTATTTTATAGTTTTTCTAACATCCTTCTTCTGTCTCCTCTTAGATGTTCCTATTGCCCATTCTGCCCTTGGCCTTTTTTTCTTTTTTTTCTTTATACTATCTCGACAAATTCATCTATTCCAAATTTCTCCAGTTCCACCAACCCACCTCCATTATTCCCACCGTAGTATACATTACCATCCTCTCGGACTTGGATTACTGTACTCCTCCCTATCTGGTTTCCCATTCTCCCTTACCTTGCCCCAATCCAGTGGGATGTGGCTGATCTTTATAAAACTCATAAGATAATGTGTCTCTTTGCACTCTTCTGATTTTCTCCCTTACCCTCGGGATCCATCTCTATGTCCTCACTCTCATGAATTCATCTCTGACTGGCGAGCTATTAGTCTGGGCACTTAGCACTCTGGTACAGACCCTCATGCCCTATATTTAGCCACATGGAACTATTTAAAGCATTGAGAATACATCATGTGCTTTCCTTCCTCTTCATTTTTGCGCAAGCTGTTCCTTTTGCTTGGTTTAAAAGTCCTTTCTCTTCCTCTTTGGTCAACTCCTATTATTCATTCGTTCATCCAGGAAGCCCAGGCGAAGTTTTTTCCTATGTGATGACTTATTAATTATGTTAATTAATTAATAGTTATTAATTTATATAATTCTGGCCACTTGCCTGTTTTCTTCTTGAGGAGAGGAAAAGAGAAGAAGGTAGTTTTGAGGAATGCCAATGGATGTGTTTTGTTCACTTTTACATCTTAACACCTAATTTAGTATTTAATAGTCCCTTTTTGTTTTCATTTTTATTTCGTTTGCTTTTGTGTTTGCTACTCTTGTGAATCGTGGCACACATTTGAAACTGCTCCCTGGGTTTTGGGCACATCATTTTCTGTTTTTCCATTAACTCACTAGTACTGCTAATTCTGTTTAAAAACTTACTTCTGTTTAGGTAGTAGGTCACATTCTTAGCAGTTATATTATTACTCCTAGGTCATAGATCAGGGGTTGGGAGTAAAGAGGTTGATTAATTCAGAATTCTTTTCCTCAGTCTGTACTAGTTCTAAAATGACTTGTTAGTCTTTGGCTAGCCCAGAAGAGGATTTTTAATATGCAAAACATCTAGTCAATCATTCATTTATTCATCCATCCATCTTTATTCATCCATTTCATCAAAATTCAGTAACTGAAGAAGAATTACAATAAAATTCATTAGAAACATAAGTCAACTGCTGGATAAGCCTTTTTATATATTATACATAATGTACTTAGTACTTTATGCTATACTGTCTTATTCACTAATTTGACAATCATGTCACTGATGTATAAGTTTTATCATCCATCACAATTGTGCAGCATGTTTATAAAGAAGGTTCTTATAAATTCAAATCTACTCATGCTACCCATTACTGGTTAGATGGGCTGGTTGTGCAATTAGAAAGGAAAGATGTTCAAAGTCTATACCAGGCCTGGCTCCTAATGGAAGAAATTCCGAGTAGAAGTCCCTTTTGTTTACCACCGGGTACTGGTAAGCCTTCGGATATGCGAGGTAGCTAACCAAGGACTGAAAAGCTTGATTTCTCTTTATCAAAAAGTGTGAGCTAATTGAGTTGGTATAGGGAAGACATAAAGGAAGCCTGAAAAACAGAGGATAGAGGAGATTTACAGAGCTTCTAAGAATGTCAAACAACATTTTGGGACCCTGGAATGCAGTTGGAAAGAGGCCAGTGAGAAATTTCCATAGACAAAGTGAGAAAGGTAGTTTAAGGGCAGGGATGTCTAATGTGTAATTTTCAGTTGTTGGAAAGTCACTTTGTATCTCTAGTAGTTAGTGAAATATACATGTTTTGAGGGTGGGAGGATTTAAAAAATGGCGGAGTTCCCCTGGTGTATGCGAAAGGAGGAGAAGACCATCAGCTAGGGAGAGGAGTCAGCTCCATTACTCTTAATTGTGTTGTCACGCTGCCCTCTACTGTGCTGTCAGTATCTCCCGAGATTTCATTGCTGGCAGCTGAACCACATGACCTGCCCCACCATCTGTGGACAATTTCCGGCACCTACTGACAAAGTCTGTGTTAAGCTCGCGGCTCAGGGAGTAGTGCAAATTGATTAAAGCTGTTTTCTTTATCATCTTTCCAAAATACAGGCAGTTTCCAAAATATAACAAAGAGGCTTCCCCATCAGAGTTGTGTATTTTATGTTCACTTTAGATCTGCATGTTCCACTACGATTTGAAGGCATGGATAGTGGCACCTTGGCTATGATTGATGATCAAAATGTTGGCATAAAATGATACCGGGCAATTATGCTATTAAAAAAAAGTCTGCCTGAGCAGACTGGATGCTCTGCAAGAGCTATTAATAATTTCTAGTTATTAATTTAACTCAAAATGAACTTCCGTTCATCAGATATTGAGTTAGAACAAAGCCAGCCTACTCCCCAGCAAAGTAATTTGTCAGCTATTCTGATGAGTCTTCTGCCAGGCCAGCCTGCTATGTTTCAACAGGGTTTAACTGCAAATCCTAGCTGCAATTCTGCCAATTCTGACATCCTTAAATCCTTGCTATTCCAGAATTTTCAAGTAAAGCAGAAGGAACCCACCCCCTTCACTAGAGTGATAGTGTAAGAAGCATCATACTTGGTAGTGGAGCTAACTAGCTGTATAAGACACCCCCTCTGCCCTCCTTGAGCTCACTGCTGACCAGGGGGGAAGGGCATGCTATTGTCATGTCCACAGTAACTCCTTTTCTTTAGCAAATATAGTGCCTGGCGCATATGTCTACAAGGTACATGATAAATATGTGTTGAGTGAGTGAGGGAATGAATGAAGAAACTAGGCAGTATGTGTAAAGGTAAGGAGTTGGCCAAATAGCCTGTTTTGATCACAGCTCTGCCATGTACTAGCTATGTAAATGTATCATTTTATAAATAAATCCCTGAAGCCTCTGTTCAGCATCTGTACAGCCGTCCCACAAAGCAACTGTAAAATGCTTAGCACTCTGCTTCACCCCCAGCAAGCACTCAGTGAATGTTTAATAATATAAAGTGAAAAGGGCAAGGAGGAAAAGGAGTGATTAAATATGGGGATTAGAATTCCTAGATTGTGTCTATATATGTACATTTAGAAGTATGGGACAATGTTGGATTTGGGTAGTTGTTTTGTTTTTTTTTTTTTTTTATGGTGAAATAAGGGATCTATTTTCCAAAACCAATTTATTCCATGTGGTAGGAAGCATGATTTCTGAAGACATTGACTCACATCCTGAAAATGCCATTACCAGACAGAGAAAATTCTTGGGTTAATTCAATTTAAAAAATTCTGAAGGGAGGGGCGTGCCTTGGTGGCTCGGTCGGTTAAGCGTCTGCTTTTAACTCAGGTCATGATCTCAGGGTCAGAGGATAGAACCCCATATTGGGCTCCCTGCTCAGTGGGGAATCTGCTTCTCCCTGCCCCTCTGCCTCTGCCCCTCCCCCCCTCATGCTGTCTCCCTTGCTCTGCTCCCTCTCAAATAAATAAAATATTTGAGAAAGAAGAGAAAAAAAAAAAAATCAGAGGGAAGGCTTCTAAATGTCCCTGCTGGGATCAGGTCCATCTCCAGAGCAATCCCCTTAACCTGATGTGGTAGGCAGAATAACACACCCCCAAACATGTCCATGCCCTACTCCCTGAAACCTGTGAAATTTAAATGGCAAAAGGAACTTTCTGGGTATGATTAAAGGAATGGACTCTGTGCTGGGAGACTGTCTCGGTTTAGCCAGGTGGGCCAATCTAATTATGGGTTCTTAAAAGCAGAGAAACTTTCTTGGCTATAGTTAGAGATGCGATGGCAGAAGAAGGGTCAAAGACATATGACACTGCTAGTTCTGAAGATGTTGGAAGGGGAACAAGAGAGGGAATGTGAGCATTCTCCGATCTGTAAAAGGCAAGGAGATGGACATTTCTGTAGAAGCTGCAGAAAGGAATGCAGCCTTGATGATCATTTTAGCCAGGTAAGACTCACATTGGACCTCTTACCTACACAGCTGGCAGATAATAAATTTTTGTTGTTTGAAGTCACAATTTGTTGAATTTGTCTAATTTGTTAAGGCAGCAATAGAAAGCTCATACACCAGGGAAACATGGTAGAAACCTAGTATCAGTTCTTCTCCTGATTCATTCAAAGTCATCAGCCCTAAGGCAGCTTGCTCATGGAGATCCCTATAGCTTCCACCATTGCCTGCTGTCCTGCCTGCAAGGATAAATTGATTTGAGAGAATGAAGTAGATTATGCAGAGAGAAGCAGAGCTAAGAGGTAGAGAGAATTCTGATGCTATCTGAGCCCCCAGTTCCAGTCATTTTTGAGGCCAAGGTCATGCTAGCTCTTTGGTTATATAAGCGAATCAATCCTGCTTTGTGAGCTAGTCGGTTTGAGTTAAATGTCTGTGAGTTGCAACCAAATGATCCTGCCTAATGCATAAACCTATGGTAAGGGAGGGATGGCTGAAGGAGAAGAGTTGTTCAGTTTGTTTTTTAAAGCTTTTGGTACAGTAGCTGATAATGGCTTAATGTGATTTCATAGCAACCCACAGAGAAACACATTATCCTACTTTAGATGAGGAAAGTCATATTTATTGGCTAAATGGCTTTCCTACAAGCAAGAATATTCTGAATTTAAAATGATAAAACCAATATTCGTTTGCTTTGTTTGTCTCCAGTGAGACACATTGCACATAGAGTATCCTGCCTTATATATTTTTTTAAGTTATCAAAACAGAGCTACACTTTTTAAAGGCCTCACCACTTCCTGTTTCTATAGTCTCAAAGACTTTCCTTTTCCTCTGCACCTGATAAACTCAATGGTTTAGAGTCTAGGCAAGGCCTGGACAAAGCTGCTGAAACCTAACTGGTGGTCATGGTAATAGGAGGACTTTTGAACACTGACCATGTGGTCATTTCTCCTAGAAAAAAAAAAAAACAATTAAAAAGCAGTCACTATTATTCTTGAAGTATGTTATAAGACTCTGGATGTTCCCTCCCAAGAGATATTTTATAATGTCAATGGAAATATATAATGCCACACGAAATTCATGACATTTGTTTTCCTGGAATATATGTATGTTTATTCTTTTAATTTTGAAAAAGGAAAAGACTACGTCTATTGATGTCACAAATAAGGTAAAAGCAGCTGTAGTTTGATCATTTTTGCCCTAGGCCACCTTGCCCCTATGAAGCAGTTACTGATTTTGCCCACGGCGCTTCACAAGGAGCCTACCCTCTCTGTCTGCTTTTTCCTGTTGGAAGGAATACAGACCACTCAGAGAAAAAGAAGAGTTGAAAATCTCTATCAGTAGAGGACTGAAAAGCAAAGTGGGTAAAATCTGACTACTATATTGTATTTGATAGAAAATAAGGGGATTTGGAATAAATGCCTTATTTGCTTTTTGTTTTCTGGGGTTCTGAAATTTTAATCTCACTTTTTTTCTGAAATTTTTGTTTCTTTAGACAATGAGAAGGAAATGTTCATAAAACTTAGTAAGAGGCAAAACACTGCTAGTGGTCCCTCAGGTCTTAGCTTATGCGGTATTTTATTCATTGGTCCCAAAACATTCTGTACTTACTGTGTGTCTTGCTGAACATCCAGCATGTTCCTCAGGGCTACAATGTGGGGTGTGCAGGAGAACAGTACCTGGGGTATTTGTGCAATGCTCAACTTTTCCTATTGCAGGTGGTCCTTCCCCTCCTGGAGATGAAGTCTGATGATGTCTAGAAAGTCTTGCTTGCATTTTCACTCTTTCCCCTCAGAGTAGAAAAAGTGTTCCCATTACATGTTCTATGATACCCAGTCATAACATGCCACCCATTTATAATGGTGTCATCCTGTTACACTGTAAACTTAGATGGGACTGAGATTGTACCTGTCTTGTTTGCCACTTTCTAGATGCTAGGGGTGCATCAGTAAATTAAATTGTCAAAAATCCCTGGCTTCTAGGAGCTAATAATCTAGCAAGAGGAAAAAGTAAACAAGTTCAATATGTAGCATGTGGAGAAAAATAAAATAAGGGAAAGGGGCTTTCTCCTCACTCACTTTAATTAAAAAAAATTTTTTTAAAAGATTTTATTTATTGGGGTGCGTGGTTGGCTCAGTGGGTTAAAGCCTCTGCCTTCGGCTCAGGTCATGATCCCAGGGTCCTGGGATTGAGCAGGGAGCCTGCTTCCCCCTCTCTCTGTCCCTGCCTGCCTCTCTGCCTACTTGTGATCTTTGTCAAAGAAATAAAATCTTAAAAAAAAGATTTTATTTATTGAAAAAGAGAGATAGAGAGAGCATGAGAGGGGGGAGGGTCAGAGGGAGAAGCCGACTTCCTGCTGATGCGGAGTTTGATCCTGGGACTCCAGGAAATTGACCTGAGCTGAAGGCAGTCGCTTACCCAACTGGGCCCTTTAAAAAAATTTTTTTTAGAAAAATTTTAAACTTATTTATTTGAGAGATAGTGAAAAAGCAAGAGTGCGCAGGATCCGGGGAGGGGACAGAGGGAGAGGGAGAAGCAGACTTCCCACTTAACAGGGAACCCCACTTGGGGCTGCATCCCAGGATCCTGGGATCCTGACCTTAGCCCAAGACAGATGCTTTCCCATATGAGCCAGTCAGGAACGCCTCTCCTCACCTACTTTAGATCTTTGCTCAAGTGTCACCTTCTTTTACTTCGAAATAAGAAACATTTGGAGGTTTGGAGTAGAGGAGAGGTAGGATCTGTCTAAAAAAGAAAAACATGAATAGTTTCAGTGGGCCCACTTAGAAAAAAAGCAAGTAGGGCAGTTACCAGATCTCCGCTTTGCCAGGAATTAGGCCACAGCAAGTGAAGTTTTATACAGAATATAGAGAACAAGGGCTCAGCCTCCTCTCCCCTCCAAAACTCTTGACATAAGATTTTCTTAAAATTTTTTTTGTTTTGTTTTTAAACACGTTTTTACAAGAATCTAGGCGAACCCGCGTGTTCTAACAGGGGTTGGTGTGTTTTTGCAAAATAGCACCCCACGCCTTCTGTAGTATCACTCTACAGATCCCGTGTATTTGATTGGGGAGCCTGAAGCATCAGCTATCCTTTTAAGATTCTTCAGCCCTCCCTCTTTAAGCAAGCGACCCCATAAGGAAATGACATCTTGGATAATCAAGATATTCCGCTCTAGTTAACACACATTTATATCCGGCATTTTCACACCCGTTAGGGCCCTGATACATAAGAGATACATAAATGTATCTCTTCCCTCCTGCTCTCGGGGCCTCTCTCCCTAGTCTTTTGACCGGTGCGGGTGAACCATGTCAGAGCTCTCAGCTCTCCGCCCGCCTGGCGCCGCTCAGCCTTCTGGAAGTCGTAGGCCTCCGTGTCCCTCCGACGCAGGACTACAACTCCCGGCAGACTTTGTTCCTCTCCACCTTCCTCTTAGCGCGTGGCCTGCCGGGAGGGGGCAGGTAGCGGGCGGGCGGGGTCCAATGGGTGCCGGCTCCCGAGGAGAGGGCGGAGGAGAGGAGGAAGGAGGCGGACTCTGGGCCCCGGCCCCATTCATTGCCGCGGCCGGGCGGGCGAGGGTCCCGTGTTTTCGGAGTCATGGAGGCGCTAATTCCTGTTATCAACAAGCTCCAGGATGTCTTCAACACGGTGGGCGCCGACATCATCCAGTTGCCTCAGATCGTTGTGGTGGGAACGCAGGTAAGAGACGAGGGCGGCGTCCGCCCAGGCCAGAGTCCGGGGCGTGGGCCTGGTGGGGGTCTGCGGCAGCGCCCGCTCCCAGCTGGCCTTTGCGGCCTGAGGGAGAGGGCGTTGCTGGGGGTGCCGGGGCTCCCCGGGCTCTGCCGCGCCTTCCCGCCTCGGGCTGCGTTGCTTCGGGCCTGGGAATCCGGGCCCGGTCCGGAGACGAGGGGCGGAGCCGGCGCAGCGGGCCCGGCGGGTCCCGGGGGCGGGCTCGGGGAGGGACCGGCCGGCGGGCTGAACTGGAGTCCGCGGGGACCGGGCGCGGCTTGCCCAGCGGGCCGCTGCTTGCAAGGGCACCTGGGGGACGCGCGGGGCACGCGGGGCCACAGTGGGCTTGTGGTGGGCCAGCCAGCCCTTCCTCGGTTGGTTTTAGGACGACAAGGTTTTTTTTATTCCCCTCCTTGCTCAGGGGCTGCGGAGTCAGTTTTGGAACCGCGGGGTCGGGACTGAGAAGGCCGCAGCTGTGTGGCACCAGAGTGTTTTCCTGCAGTGCAATCCGTTCTGGTTTCGGGAACGCCGAAGCAGTTACAAAAAAAACAAAAAGCAACAAAACAAACACAAAACACAAAAAATCCAACCCACCCCGAAACTACCTGTACCTGGGTTTGAGGAAGGAATAACCAGTTTTTCTGAGTAGGCTGTGGTTTTTTTTCTTTCATCGAAAGTGGGCATCAAGGTTCTCTGGTCTATCCATTTTGTGTCTCATAGATAACATAATTTTTAATGATTTTTTTAAATTTTTATTTTTTATTATTGCTTATTTTTTATTTTTTTATGCAGAAATGTTGAAGAAATAAATTAATTCTAAAGTGACAGAAGTATAAGTTTCATTTTCTCTGCCTGCTGCTTTTCTTAGTTTAAAAAGACTCCTAGGACTTTTATTAGAGTTCAGAGGAACTCATTTTAGAGATTACTTGGTGTATTGATTTTAAGTGTTTTCATTTCTTAATGATCTTTTCTATTTTACTTGGTTTACTTTTTTTCTGTTGCTACATCTTGTTACAGTATTTTAGTGTAGAGTATAATTATGAGAGAGATTACTATAGTATATTCAAACACTGGAGAGCTTGGAAACTGTAGACATCTTGCACTCTTTCTTGTATTTAAATATAGTAATAGAAATTATTTCAGAAACATATTTGCTTGGTCTGCTGTAGGATTGGTACAGATTCTGGTCTTTCCTGCCTACATATATTGTAGTACTTGTAACTCCATATTTGTAGTGATCGGACACTAAATCATCAGTATAATATTGTGAGCAGTATTTTTGTTTAGCATGTTTTGTTTACTGCTGTATTCTTGTTCCTAGCTCTGGAACAGTCTGGGGTATGTAGTGAGTGCTCTATAAATACTTTGAATGAATGACTGTTGCTCGCTGTAACAGATAATATTTTTAAAACACTGGGACTTCTATCATCAAAACGGATCTGCTTTTGAAAATAGAATTAAAGGAGGTGAAATAAATCTTCTTTGGTAGTAATTTGGAAATGTTTCCTGTCTGTGGACCAGAAACTTTCCATATACTTTTAAGAGATTCTCCATGCTTTTTAAGCTTGAAGCAGTAAAAGAATCAGGGCTATTGTGTATCAGCATAAATAGTTTAAAATCAAGAAGGATTTTTCTTACACAAAATTGAGTTTATTTCCGTGAGTAAACCTGTTGGCAGAATTAGGAAGGTCGGAGTGGAAAAGTTAAGATCTCACTGTTAGGAAAGTCGTTAATGTGTGCTAGCAAAAACCATCCTAGTAGTGTTAGGTATATGCTGTGTTTGTATGTTGATGTTTGAAGTTACTCACAGGGGAAATTAGGTGTCATTGTTGTTTTAAGTATACTGTACATGAGTTTGAACTTAAAACCCTGAGATCAAGAGTCACATGCTCTACTGACGGAGCCAGCCAGGCACCCAGGGAAATTAGTGTTTCAAAACTTGATTTAATGAAGTTTATCGCTGTGTATGTCTTTATTAGCTGAAATTCAATCCTTTATTATTCATGTACAGAAGAAATAAGATTACAAACACTGTCTTTTTTCCCATATTTTCCTTAGTATGTTGAAAATCTCTTTTACTTGAATATGAGTATATCACTACTTTTTCATCCATGCCATTAATGTTTTGTACATTTATACAGCACATGCATTACATTCATATTATGTCTGGAATTCATTTATTGTACAATAATGAATTCCAGACATAATAGGTGTTCTGACAGGTAAACTTCTCAGTAGTAGTGAAGATGTCGTCATAACACAGGTACAGTCACTATCTTACACATTACCATTATCTTAAATGGCTGTTGGTCCCATTTTATTGAACTGTGATTTACAAACTTAGTGTATGTAAGGATTAGTTTGAAAATAAGTTCCTGGATTCCATCCCCAGAGATTTTTGATTTTTTAAGTCTAAGTTGGGCTGGGCATCACAGGTGATTCTGATGCAGATGGTTCATAGATCTTAATTGAAAAGAATCTTAGTGTGTCTTTAACTTTAAAATGCACGAGACTAGAAAAGACAGGGAAGCTGAGCCTAAGGACCTGCTACCATCCAGTAGCATGTTCATCTTGGTGGCATTCTTGCTAATGTTTTAAATTTTGATTTTTAAAATGGCCCAAGTAATATTTCAAGCCTAGATTGTTGGAGGAGTTGAGAGGGAAACATGTTCATAGCTGTAGATTACTCACAGCTTTTACGGTTTAGCTAAGTAGTTTTCTTATTTCCCTAGTTGAGAGCATCTGTGTGGAAAGCACTGAAGAGGGGAGAGAAAAGGTTGACACTTTTAGACCATGGTGTATTTTGTAGGTGGAGGAGATAAGACTTAAACTTGGGAAATTTGATCACTATTTTTTAAGTTGAGAATTAGAAGGGTGAGCCCTCCCAAGTATGTAATCTAAACCACCACCCAGTATAAGAATCCCAGTACCCAAGACATTTACCTGAGATGCTGGCTCAGAGTTGCTAGTAGGGAAATTTTCACTTTACCTTTTATTTCAGTGATCTCAGCATTCCACCTTTAGTAATTCAAAAAGGAATCTTGGGTTTTAAATAACCAGTTTGCCAACCAGACGTTTGTTTCTTTTTAATTTAACATTTTAAAAATGGAAAGATAATTCATATAACATAAAATTCACCCGTGTAAAATTCAGTTTTAGTATACTCCCAGGTTATGCCACCATCACCACTATCTAATTCCTGACTTTTTTTTTTAACAATTTTATTATGCAGGAGAGAATCTGTACCCATTAGCAGTCATTCCCCATTTCACCCTCCCGGCCTGTCCCCTGGTAACCACTAATCTATTTTCTGTCTCTATAGATTTGCCTGTTTTGGACTTTTTTTTTTTTTAATGATTTTATTTATTATTCGACAGAGAGAGACACAGTGAGAGGGGGAACACAAACAAGTGGGGGAGTAGGAGAGGGAGAAGCAGGCTTTCCACTGAGCAGGGAGCCGGATGCGGGTCTCTATCACAGGATTCTGGGATCATGACCTGAGCTGAAGGCAGACGCTTAATGACTAAGCCATCCAGGTGCCCCTGTTCTGGACATTTCAGTATAAACAATCATACAATATGCGGCCATTTTTGTCTGGCTTCTTTTGCTCAACAGGTTTTTTGGGTTCATCCATGTATTTAACTTCATTACTTTTTATGGCTAGAATTCCATTGTGTAGATATGCCACAGTGTGATTATCCATTCATTATTGATGCATATTGGTTTTTTCCCCACTTCTTGGCTATGATGAATAATGCTGTGAATATTGTTTACAAGTTGTCCTGAGGACACGTTTTCAGTTCTCTTGGGTATATACTTAGGAATAGAATTGCTGGGTTGTTTGTTAACTCTTGTTTAAATTTGAGGAACTGCCACATTGTTTTTTGTTGTGGCTATTCCATTTTACATTTCCTCCATCAGTGTATGAGGGTTTCAGTTTCTGCACATCCTCCCCAACTGTTACTGTCTTTTTAAATTGGGACACCTGGGTGGCTCTGTCAGTTAAGTGTCTGCCTTTGGCCCAGGTCATGATCCCAGGATCCTGGGTTGGAGCCCCTCAACTCAGTGGGGGCTGCTTCTCCCTCTGCCCCTTCCCCCACTCATGTTTCTGTCTCCCTCTCATAAATAAACAAGATCTTTTTAAAAAGTGCTAAACTATTCTAGAATTCTTTATTTTAAAAAAAGGACACACATCCCCCTCTCCCACACTGCTATCTACATTTTAGTTCCTGAAGTCTTGCCTTTTCCTCCTGGATATACCTTCATTTGTCTTGTGTTCATAGAGGTGATGATTTCATTACATTTAGTAATTTCATGCTAGATACTGATCATAGTTTTCATTCGTATATTGATTTCTTGTGAATATTCTTAGGTGAACTTATATTTTTATTTTTTTCCTAGTTTCTTTATATAGCTCATGTGCTGCTTCTTTTTTTTTTTTTTTAACTTAAAAATGAAGTGAAATTTGTATAACCTAAAACTTGCCATTCAGAGACACAGTTCACTGGCATTTAGTACATCCATGGTCTTGTGCAATCACCACCTCCTTCTAGGTCCAAAACCTTTTTGTCACCCAAAAAGAAAACTTCATACCTGTTAAGCAATGACTTCCTGTTTTTCATTGTCATCTCCAGTCCTGGCAACCACCAGTCTTCTTTCCATCTTTGTGGACTTACCTATTCTGGATAGTTCATAGAAATGGAATTGTAAAATATGTGATTGGTTTATGTCTGGCTGCTTTCACTACAAATAAAAAGTTAAAAAAAATAAGAAAAATACATTTTAATCTATTATATTAATATCAAAGAATTAAGAGGCCTGTCTTATACAGTGAAAAATAAAAACTTAGTTAAAAACTGAATCAGTTTGGGGTAGTGTGTCATGAGTGAATATTTACTACATATTTCCAACTGATGTTGGATCTGATAGCTTTTTCAGATTTTTAAGTGTTTTTTTTTTTTTAAAGATTTTATTTATTTGTCAGAGAGAGAGGGAGAGAGAGAGCGAGCACAGGCAGACAGAGTGACAGCCAGAGGCAGAGGGAGAAGCAATCTCCCTGCCGAACAAGGAGCCGGATGTGGGACTCGATCCCAGGACGCTGGGATCATGACCTGAGCTGAAGGCAGCCACTTAACCAACTGAGCCACCCAGGCATCCTGGATCTGATAGCTTTTTATCAGAGAGAAAAAGCTAAAAATATAATAAAGCCTTTTCAATGAAAGGGTCAGTCTCAAAATATAAATCCAAAGCACTATAAATTTTAAAACAGTACAATTTGGAAGAAACTAAAAGATGGTACTAAGACCAGGGACACAAATCTCTAATCAGGAAATACAGAGATAGTGAATCAATTTGGGGAATATGTGGGGATGAAAAAGCAGAAGCATTGCAGTGCCAAGTGAGCCATATTTTCAGAGCAAGCTGCCTGTGACTTGCCATACTGGAATTTATGCAGCCACTCACCTTCCTGGAAAGAGTGTGAATATTGGGTATTTAAATCATTGGGAAAAACAAACACTGTTCCAGCCAGTTATTGAGGAAAGCCAACATTATTCGTAATAGGTAAAAATGAAAACTTATAAAAACATGTTTTGTTTGGTCTGTATGTGACTCTGTTGACGTAATTTTTTATAATTGAGATATAATTGACATATAGCATTTTATTTCGTGAATGCAACATAATGATTTGATGTACATATATAGTGAAATGATCACCACAGTAAGTCTAGTTAATATTCATCACCACACATAGTTGCATTTTTTTCCTTATGAAAACTTAAAATTTACTGTCTTAGCAACTTTCATATAGAAATACAGTATTATTATCTAGAGTCATCATACTGTGCATTATATTCCCAGGACTTACTTTATTGGGAGTTTGTACCTTTGACCACTTTCACCCATTTCACTTACCCCCAGCTTCTGACAGCCAGTAATCTGTTCTCTGTATCTGTGACTTCTTTTTTGCTTTTGTTTAGATTCCACATGTAAGTGAGATCATGTGGTATTTGTCTTCCCCTGACTTATTTCAGCTAGTGTAATGCTGTCAAGGTCCATCTGTTTTGTTCCAAATAGAAGAATTTTTCTTTTTTATGGCTGAATAGTGTTCTGTTGCACATGCATATATGTATTAGAGTAGTCTTTTAAGATCTTTTGTATTCTGTGGTAATAATTATAACATCTCCTCTTTTATTTCTGATTTTGAGTCCTCATTTTTGTTTTTGGTAAGCCTAGCTAAAGGTCTGTGTATTTTTTATCATTTCAAAACAACAGCTCTTGGTTTCATTGATTTTGTTTTGTTTTGTTTTTAGTCTCTATTTAATTTATATCTGCTTTGATCTTTGATCTGTTTCATTCCTTTCCTACTGATTTTGAGCTTAATTTAGTCTTCCTTTTCTAGTTCCTTGAGTTGTAAAGTTAGGTTGTTTATTTGAGATCTTTCTTGTTTGTTAATACAGGCATTTATCACTATTAGATTCTCTTTTAGAACTGGTTGTGCTGCATCCTGTAAGTTTTGGTATGTTTTATCTTCATTTGTTTCAAGCTTTTTTTTTTTTTTTCTTTTTTCATCCATTGGTTGTTCAATGGCATGTTGTCTAATCTCCACATATTTACAGATTTTTCAGTCTTGTGATTGATTCCTGGTTTCATACCATTGTGGTTGGAAAAGATTTTTGATATTTCAGTATTCTTTTTTTTTTTTTTTTTAAAGATTTTATTTATTTACTTGAAAGAGAGATAGAGAGCACAAGTAAGCAGAGCAGCAGGCAGAGGAAGAAAGAGAAGCTTTCTGCTTAGCCGGGAGCCCGATGCGGGGCTCCAGCCCAGAACCCTGGAAATGACCTGAACCAAAGGCAGCTGCTTAACCAACTGAGTCACCCAGGCGCCCCGCATTTCAGTATTCTTAAACTTATTAAGATTTGCTTTGTGGCCTGATATATGATCTATGCTAGAGAGTATTGCATGTGTGCTTGAGGATAATGCGTATTCTGTTAAGTTTTGGATGGCATGTTCTCTGTATATCTCTTAAATCCATTTGGCCTAATGTGTTTTTTCTTTTTTCTTTTTTTTAAATTTTAAATCCAGTTCACTTAACATACAGTGTTAATATTAGTTTCAGGTGTACAATGTATTGATCCACAATTCTATACATTATTCAGCGCTCTTCATAAGTATACTCTTAAACCCCTTCACTTATTTCACACGCCCACCCTAATCAGGTAACCATCAGTTTTCTATAGTTAAGAGTTTACATATGAGTAACATCGTGTGGTAGTTGTCTTTCTGACTTATTTCACTTAGCATTATACTTTCTAGATCAATCCATGTTACTATAAATGGCATGATTTCATTTTTATGGCTGAGTAATATTCCATAGTGTGTGTGTATGTATGTATGTGTACCTATCTTTCCAACTTTCTGTCCATCTATCCTGTCTATACACACTACACCTTTATCCATTTATCAATCAGTGAAAATGGGCTGCTTCCATAATTTGGCTATTGTAAATAATGCTGCAAAAGCTGTAAGGGTGCATATGTCTTTTCAAATTAGAATTTTTGTATTTTTCAGGTAAGTACCCAGTAGTGGAATTACTGGATCATATGGTAATTCCATTTTCAATTTTTTGAGGACCCTCCATACTATTTTCCAAAGTTGCTGCACCAATTTGCATTTCCATCAACAGTGCACGAGGGTTCCTTTTTCTCCACATTCTTGTCAACACTAGTTGTTCCTTGTGTTATTAATTTTAGCTATTCTGACAGGAGTGAGGTGATACGTCATTGTGTTTTTGATTGGTATTTTCCTAATGAGTAGTGATGTTGAGCATCTTTTCCTGTGTCTGTTGGTCCTTGCTATGTCTTTGGAGAAATGTCTGTTCATGTCTTTTGCCCATTTTTAATTGGATTATTTGGGGGTTTTTTTGGTGTTGAGTTGTGTAAGTTCTTTTATATTTTGGATACTAACCCTTTATTGGGTATGTCATTTGCAACGATCATCTCCTATTCAGTAGATCAGCTTTTAGTTTTGTCAGTTGTTTGATTTGCTGTGCAGACTTTTTAATTTTGATATACTCCCAGTAGTTTATTTTTGTTTCCCTTGCCTTTGGAGACATGTCTGGAAAAATGTTCTGACACATGTCAAAGAAATTACTGCTTGTGCTCTCTTCTAGGATTTTTGTGGTTTCAGGTCTCACGTTTAGGTCTTTAATCCGTTTTGAGTTTACTTTTGTGTGTGGTGTAAGAAAGTGGTCCAGTTTCATTCTTTTGCATGTAGCGGTCCAGTTTTCCTGGCACTATTTGTTGAAGAGATTGTCTTTTTTCCCATTGCATATTCTTGCCTCCTTTGCCAAAGATTAATTGACCAAGGCTCTCTATTCTATTCCATTGATATATGTGTCTGTTTTTGTGCCAGTACTATACTGTTTGGGTTAATGTAGCTTTGCAGTGTATCTTCAGATCTGGGATTGTGATAATCTCCAGTTTTTTTCTTCTTCTTCCACATTACTTTGGCTATTTGCGGTCTTTTGTGGTTCCATACAACTTTTAGGATTATTTGTTTTAGTTCTGTGAAAAGTATTTTGATACGGATTTGCATTAAATCTGTAGATTGCTTTGGGTAGTATTTGTTTAGCAGTATTTGTTCTCCCAAGCCATGACCGTGGAATATATTTGTCTTTTGTTTGTGTCATCTTTATTTTCTTTCATCAGTATTTTATAGTTTCCAGAATACAGATCTCTCACCTCCTTGGTTACATTTATTCTTTGGGGTCTTTTACTATTTTGGGTACAATTGTAAATGGGACTGCTTTCTTCATTTCTTTCTGCTGTTTCATTATTAGTGTATAGAAATGCAACAGATATCTGTATATATTTTTTTAAGATTTTATTTATTTATTTGACAGAGATCACAAGCAGGCAGAGAGGCAGGCAGAGAGAGAGAGGAGGAAGCAGGCTCCCTGCTGAGCAGAGAGCCCGATGCGGGACTTAATCCCAGGACCCTGAGATCATGACCTGAGCCGAAGGCAGTGGATTAACCCACTGAGCCACCCAGGCGCCCCCAGATATCTGTATATTGACTTTGTATTCTGCAGCTTTCCTGAATTCATTTATCAGGTCTAGTAGTTTTTGAGGGGGGAGTCTTTAGGGTTTTCTATATAGAGAGTATCATGTAATCTGCCAATAAAGTTTTACTTTTTCCTTACCAATTTGAATGCCTTTTATTTCTTTTCTTGTCTGATTACTGTGGCTCGGACTTTGAGTATTATGTTGAATAAAAGTGGGGAGAGTGGACATTCTTATCTTCTTCCTGATCTTAGGAGAAAAGTTCAGTTTTTCCCCACTGAGGATGATGTTAGCTTTGGGTTTTTCACATATGGCCTTTATTGTGTTGAGGTATGTGTCCTCTAAATCTGTTGAGTTGAATGGATTTTTTTTTTTTTTTTTGGTAAAGGTTTTATTTATTTTGGAGAGTATGAGACAGGGGAGCAGCAGAGCAAAAAGGAGAGGGAGAGAGAGAATCTCAGGCAGCCTCCCACTGAGCCTGGATCTCACAACCTTGAAATCATGACCTGAGCCAAAACCCAGAGTTGGTCGCTTAACCAACGGAGCCACCCAGGCGCCCTGGTGAATGGATTTTTTTTTTTTTTTTTTTTTTACTTTGTTTAAATGCTCTTTCTGCATCTGTTAAAATGATCATGTGGTTCTCACCCTTTGTTTTGTTGATATGATATAGCACATTAATTGTTATGTGGATATCAAACCATCCTTGCATCTCAGGAATAAAGCCCACTTGATTGTAGTGAATGATTTTTTTTCAGGATTTTACTTATTTGTCAGAGAGAGAGAGCACAAGCAGGGAGAGCGACAGAAGGAGAAGCAGGCTTCTCATTGAGCAAGGAGCCTGATGTGGGACTGGATCCCAGGACCCTGGAGTCATGACCTGAGCTGAAAGCAGTTGCTTAACCTACTGAACCAACCAGGTGTCCTGTGAATGACTTTTTTAATGTATTGTTGGATTCAATTGGGTAATATTGGGGATTTTTACATCTATGTTCATCAAAGATAATTGGCCTGTAGTTTTCTTTTATTGTAGTGTTTTATCTAGTTTTGATATCAGGGTAATGCTGGCTGGCCTCAGATAATGAAGTTAGAAGTTTTCCTTCCTTTTCTATTTTTGAATAGTTTGAGAAGAATAGGTATTAACTCTTCTTTACATGTTTAGTAGAATTCGCCGGTGAAGCCATCTAGTCCTGGGCTTTTATTTGTTGGGAATTTTTGGTTTTGTTTTTTTACCAGCTCAATTTTGTTATGAGTAATTGGTTAGTTCAGATTTTCTTTTCTTCTTGATTTCGTTTTAGAGGATTGTATGTCTCTAGGAATTTATCCATTTATTCTACGTTGTCAGTTTGCTGGCATATGAATTTTTTTCTTTTTTGGTATTTTTCTCACAATTCTTGTATTTCTGTGGTTCTTTCATTTCTGATTTTATTTATGTCCTCTTTTTTTCTTGATGATTCTGGCTAAAAGCTTATCAATTTTGTTTTATTTTCAGAGAACTAGCTCTGGGTTTCATTGATTTGGGGGGGTATTGTTTTATCAATCTATTTCATTTATTTGTGTTCTGCTCTTTATTATTTCCTTCCTTCTATTCACTCTGGGCTTTGTTCTTGTTCTAGTTATTTTAGGTGTAAGATTATTTGAAATTTTTCTTATTTCTTGGTGAGGTATGTATCACTGTAAATTTTCCTTTAAGAATTGTATTTTGCTGCATTAAAGATTTGGATTATTATGTTTGGGTTCTCATTTGTCTCCATGTATGTTTGGATTTCCTATTTGATTTCTTCATTGACCAGTTGGGTGGTTATTACTATGTTGTTTAGCATCCACTTGTTTTTGGTTTTTACCACTTTTTTTTTTTTTTTTTTGGTAATTCATTTTTAGTTTTATGCTTTTGTAGTCAGAAAAGATGCATATGATTTCAGTATTCTTAACTTTATTGAGACTTGTTTTTGTAGCCTAATATGTGGTATCAACAAAAAGTTTGTGTATTCTGTTTTTGGATGGAATGTTCTGTATATATTTAAGTCCATCTGGTCTAACATGTCATTCAAAGACACTGTTCTTTGGGGTGCCTGGGTGGCTCAGTTGGTTAAGTGTCCGAACCTTGATCTCAGCTCAGGTCTTGATGTCACCTGGCTCACGTTCTTGATCTCAGAGTTGTGAGTTCAAGCCCCTGAACAAAGACACTGTTCCCTTTATTGAATTTCTGCCTGGATGATCTGTCCATTGATGTAAGTGGGGTCTTAAAGTCCTTTGTTATTATTGTGCTACTAATTTTGTAATGGTAATAATACAAAATAATAGTTTTGTATTATTGTATTACTATTAATGTTTTCTTTTGTGTCTTTGCTTTATGTATTTAGGTGCTCCAAGTTTGGGTGTATAGATACTTAAAATTGTTGTATACTCCTGTGGGATTGACCTGTTTATCATTATGTAATGCCCTTCTTTGTCTCTTGTTAGAGTCTTTGTTTTAAAGTCCATTTTTGTCTGATAAAAGTATTGCTTCTCCAGCTTTTTTTTTTTTTTCATTTTTGTTTGCATGGTATGTTGTATTCCATACTTTTTTTTTCAAGGTTTTATTTATTCATCTGACCTCTGTCAGATGAATAAATAAAAAGTAGGAGAGAGGCAGAAAGGCAGGCAGAGAGAGAAGGGGAAGCAGGCTCCCCGCTGAGCAGAGAGCCTGATGTGAGCCAGCATCCCGGGTTCATGACCCGAGCCAAAGGCAGAGGCTTTAACCTACTGAGCCACCCAGGTGCCCCTGTTTTATTCCATACTTTAGCTCAGTTTTTAGTGTATCTTTAGGTCTGAAGTGAGTTTCTTGTAGGCGTTACATAAACGAGTCTTTTTCTTTTTTTAATCCATTTCACTGCCATCTGTCTTTTGGTTGGTGGAGCATTTAGTTGATTTACATTTAAGATAATTATTGATAGGTGTGTACTTTTTGCCATTTTGTTCATAGTTTTTTGTTTTTGTAGTTCTTCTCTGTTCCTTTTCTTTTCTCTTTCTCTCTTCCTATTTATTGATGACTTTCTGTAGTGTTATGCTTGATTATCTTTTTATTTTCAGGTTTGTAGTTACCATGAGATTCATATGTAGGGTCCTAAGTATATAGCAGTCTGTATTAAGTTGATGGTCATTTAAATTTGAACACATTCATAAAAAACTTTTTTAGTTCCTCCTCCATGTTTTATGTATATGTTGTTAAATTTTACATCTTTTTTTCTTCGTAATTTTCTTATTTCTAATTACGCCCCCCCTCCTTATAGAAGTCACTTTACAGTTTTTGTAAGGCCAGTTTAGTGGCAATGAACTTTTTAAATTTTTGTTTGAGAAACTGTTTTTTTATCTCTCCAGTTCTGAATGATAACCTTGCCGGATATAGTATTTTTGGTTGTAGATTTTTTTTTCCTTTTAGCCCTTTGAATATATCATGCCACTCTCTTCTGGCTGCAAAGTTTTTCCTAAAAATCAGCTGATAGCCTTGTGAGGTTTTCCTTCTATGAAACTTTTTTCCTCTCCTGCTTTTTAAATTCTCTCTTTATCTAACTTTTGCTATTTATATTATGTTGTCTTGGTGTGGGCCTCTTGGGTTCATCTTGTTTGCAGCTCTTTGTGCTTCCTGAACTTGAATGTCTGTTTCCTTCCCTTGGTCAGGAAAGTTTTTAGCTATTATTTCTTTATATTGTTCTGCCCCTTTCCCCCTTCTCTTCTGGGACCCCTGTAATGTGAATGTTAATTCACTTGATGTTGTCCAAGGATCCCTTAGCCTAATTCTCATCTTGAAAAATTCTTTTTTTCTTTTTGTTCTTCAGCTTGGAGGCTTTCCATTACCCTGTTTTCCAAACTGCTAATCCAGTCTTTCGTATCCTCTTATGTGCTGTTGATTCTCTCTAGTGTATTTTCCATTTTAGTTAATATGTTCTTCAAATTTGATTACATCTTTTTAGCATTTACTACCTCCTTTTTTTTTTTAATTTTTTATAAACATATATTTTTATCCCCAGGGGTACAGGTCTGTGAATCACCAGGTTTACACACTTCACAGCACTCACCAAAGCACATACCCTCCCCAATGTCCATAATCCCACCCCCTTCTCCCAAACCCCCTCCCCCCAGCAACCCTCAGTTTGTTTTGTGAGATTAAGAGTCACTTATGGTTTGTCTCCCTCCCAATTCCATCTTGTTTCATTGATTTTTCTTCTCCCCACTTAAGCCCCCATGTTGCATCACCACTTCCTCATATCAGGGAGATCATATGATAGTTGTCTTTCTCTGCTTGACTTATTTCGCTAAGCATGATACGCTCTAGTTCCATCCATGTTGTCGCAAATGGCAAGATTTCATTTCTTTTGATGGCTGCATAGTATTCCATTGTGTATATATACCACATCTTCTTGATCCATTCATCTGTTGATGGATATCTAGGTTCTTTCCATAGTTTGGCTATTGTGGACATTGCTGCTATAAACATTCGGGTGCACGTGCCCCTTTGGATCACTATGTTTGTATCTTTAGGGTAAATACCTAGTAGTGCAATTGCTGGGTCATAGGGCAGTTCTATTTTCAACATTTTGAGGAACCTCCATGCTGTTTTCCAGAGTGGTTGCATCAGCTTGCATTCCCACCAACAGTGTAGGAGGGTTCCCCTTTCTCCGCATCCTCGCCAGCATCTGTCATTTCCTGACTTGTTGATTTTAGCCATTCTGACTGGTGTGAGGTGATATCTCATTGTGGTTTTGATTTGTATTTCCCTGATGGAGCACTTTTTCATGTGTCTGTTGGCCATCTGGATGTCTTCTTTGCAGAAATGTCTGTTCATGTCCTCTGCCCATTTCTTGATTGGATTATTTGTTCTTTGGGTGTTGAGTTTGCTAAGTTCTTTATAGATTCTGGACACTAGTCCTTTATCTGATACGTCGTTTGCAAATATCTTCTCCCATTCTGTCAGTTGTCTTTTCATTTACTAACTCTTTATTGAAGGTTTCATTGAGTTCTCCCACTCTTCTCTGCAGTCTGGTGAACATCTTTATGATCATTATTTTATTTTACTTTTAAAGATTTTATTTTTTTATTAATTATTAATATTTATTATTTGACAGAGGGAGTTAGGGAGCACAAGTATGGGGAGTGGGAGAGAGAAAAGCAGGCTCCCCTCTGAGCAGGAAGCCTGATGTGGAGCTCAATCCCAAGACCCTTGAATGATGACCCAAGCTGAAGGCAGTTGCTTAACAACTGAGCAACCCAGGTGCCCCTGTGATTGTTATTTTAAACTCTTTATCAGGCATATTGCTTATCTCTGTTTCATTTAGTTTTTTTTTTTTCTGAGGTTTTGTTCTGTTTTGTTTGGAGCATATTCTTTGGTCTCCCATTTTGCTTGACTTTAATTATTTGTTTCCATGAATTGGGTGGGACAGCTACTTCTTTTAAACTTGAAGTGTGGTCTTGGGTATAATCATTTCCTGTGTAGACTCTGTGTGCTTGGTGACTTTGGCTGACTGGAGCAGTTTCTGGAGTGGGGCCCTGGGGCACTCTGTGCTGGGGTCTCCCTGGTGAAATGGCCAGCAAGGAATTGGGCATCGGCCTGGTGATCCAGGGGCCTTCTACTCGGAGGGTACTCTGGCAGCACAGTTGAAGATGAAGGGCGTGCAATGTTGGGGGTCCCAGGTCTTTCCCTACAGAGGGCACCCTGGTAGGGCAGCTAAAGCTGAAGTGGATATGAGCTGGTCCTTGGGTTCTCCATACAGAGGGCGCCCTAGCAGGATTGCTGAAGCTAAAGTGGTTACAAGCTGGTATGTCTGGAGGTATTTAGTGCTGGGGTGCCCTGGCAGGGTGACTAGAGCCAAGGCTTGGTGGGCCAGGGTGTCCTGGAGCACCTTGTGCAGAGGGTGCCCTGTTAGGGTGACTGCAGATAAGATGTGGTGCAAGCCAGGGGATCTGGAGTGCTATATTCAGGGGACTCCTTGGTGGGGTGGCTGGAACTGAGGCAGCATGGGCCAGGGGTTCTTGGGGTGCTCCATGCAGGGGGTCCCTTGGCAGAGTGGCTGGATCCAGGCAGGTGTGAGCCAGGTAGTCCTAGAGTACTCTGTGCCAGGGGTGTGCCCTTGCAAGTGATGTGGGCCTGTGGTGTTCTGGGGTACTTGGTGCCTGTGTCACCTTGACATGACAGCTGGAGCTGTAGTGAGTGCTGACCAAGGGTGTTTTGGTTTGTGCCACACTGGTGCTGTCTCGATGGCATGGCTATAGCTGATGTGGGCTAGAGACCCAGTACTCTCTGAGGTGGTAGATTGGCTCTGGCACCTGGAACTCTGTTCCCAAATGCACTATCAAGGTGAAAGGTTAATGTAAACTGTGGCACTTGCCAGCTCCTCCAATCTGGAGAGAGTCCCAGTAGTTCCCCCACTATTTGGTGGTTGTGTGGCTGGATCTTTTATATACTAATTGCTTTAATATTATTTCTTAAGTAATTAATTTTTAAATTTCTTACCACTAGATACAATGTTAGCTGTGACTTTATTGTAGATATTTTTTATTAAGCTAAGAAAATTTCTTTCTATTCCTAGTTTACTGAGAATTTTTTTTTTTAACGATTTTACCCATTTTTATTTGAGAGAGCGAGAGAGATAGCAAGAGATACAGAATGAGCAAGGAGGAAAGGGAGAATCCGGTACCCAACTGAGCAGGGAGCCCTCTGTGAGGCTCGACTCCAGGACCCTGGGATCATGACCCAAGCCAAAGGCAGTTGCCTAACTGACAAAGCCACCCAGGTGCCCCTACTAATTGCTTTATAGACCACAGTTTTTTGTTTGTTTGTTTGTTTTATGTTTTTCCTCTGTGCCCCTTCATACTATTCCTCCCTACTGCAGTTCACAGTGTTGGGGGTAGAGGTTCCTTTCCTTATGGTGTCTGGTTTCTTCATCTCTCTTGCCATTTTCTGTGTGGCCTCTCTGTATTTTGTGGTGTAGAAGCTACTCAGACAGAAGTGCTGTATAATTAGGTATAGATTTGGTGTGTGTGTGGAGGAGGTGAGTTCAGCATCTTAAATTGCTATCTTGGATGGGACTCTTGTTTATTGTCACTTTTTAAATTTATGGTTCTTAATTGTGGTTTTATTATATCTCCTTGATGATTAACAAGTTGGAGCATCTTAACTTTTCTCTTGTCCTTTTGTGGTTCTGGTTTTGTGAATTTCTGTTCCTATCTCAGCTCATTCTTTTTTTTTTTTTTAATTTTTTTATTTTTATCTATTGGACAGATGGAGATCACAAGTAGGTGAGAAGCAGGCAGAGAGAGAGGAGGAAGCAGGCTCCTTGCTGAGCAGAGAGCCTGATGCGGGACTCGATCCCAGGACCCTGGGATCATGATCTGAGCTGAAGGCAGAGGCTTTAACCCACTGAGCCACCCAGGCATTCCTCAGCTCATTATTTTCTGTTAGCTTATTCATCTTTTTTCTTACTGATTTGTAGAAGTTGTTTTTGCATTTTACTTACCAGTACTTTGTCAGTAATAAGAATCACAAATATTTTCCTCTTAATTTTTTTTGTATGAGTAAAAGAAATTACACTTTTACTTTAGATGAATTATCAGTTTTTTTTCTCTAGTTTTTACATTTTATGTATTAGGGAGTCAGGAAGGTATACCTTAATATTCTCTAGTACTTTTTAAACTTTGTAATTCATTTGGAAATTTTTCTCCTTTGTTTTTTTTCACAGCTTTATTGAGATGTTGTTTATATACCATAAAGTTCACCCACTTGAACTATATAATCAGTGTTTTTTAGCATGTCTGTAGAGTTGTGCAACCATCACCGTAATCTAGTTTTCGGTATTTCATCATTCTAAAAAGAAACCTTGTATCCATTAGAGGTCCCTCCCCATTTCCCTCCATCCCCAGTGCTTGGTAGCCACTTAATCCACTTTCTTGCCTATTCTGGACATTTCATATAAACAGGATTAAATATTTTTCTGATGACTTCTTTCATTTAGCATAATGTTTTTGAGGTTCATCCATGTTGTAGCATGTGTCAGCACTTTATTTCTTTTCATGACTGAATAATGTAAAAAAATGTATAATACTAAGCATTATACATGTGGGGCTTAATCGCAGGAGTCTGAGATCATGAACAGAGCTGAAAGTGAGAGTTGGACATTAAAAATAAGGGTAAGAAATAGTTGTTGGGGCGCCTGGGTGGCTCAGTGGGTTAAGCTGCTGCCTTTGGCTCAGGTCATGATCTCAGGGTCCTGGCATCAAGTCCCGCATTGGGCTCTCTGCTCAGCAGGGAGCCTGCTTCCTTCTCTCTCTCTCTGCCTGCCTCTTAGTGTACTTGTAATTTCTCTCTGTCAAATAAATAAATAAAATTAAAAAAATAAAAAAAAATAAGGGTAAGAAATAGTTGTAAAACAAATTTGGCAGAAGCTAACATTGAAAAGAGGCAGAGAAGATCCAACATATGTATAATGGGAGTGCTGCGCACCCCCCCCCCAATAAAGCTAGTAGGGGAACAGATACTAAAAATTTAGCTGAATTAAAAACAGATTTGGAATTCCGTTTTGAAAAAGCACAACACATACCTGAGAACACTTACACGGAAAGATCAACCTTGAGATATAACGTAGTCTAGTAAATTATTGGACTTTAAAGGAAAAATAAAAAGCCCTCAGACATGTAGGCAAGAATTCACGAAGTCTCTTAGAAGGAAAATCAGATTTTTGCCATATCTTTCAAAAGTAACTGTTCAGGAGAGAAAATAATATTTATGAGAAGACTTATGAGAGAAGACACAATTTATTGTGGAAATTTTATGTCTTAAGATATTCAAGAGTGTATGAACCCAAGATTTTATATATAATCATTCTGATTTTCAGGTATAAAAGTCCCAAAGTGTTACATATATGTTAGAATTTGAAGAATATTGCTTCTATTAGCCCTCCTGAGGAACCTACTGAGAACATGCTTCAGAGAATCAAAATGACTATGTATTATTTGTTAATTTGCTGTCCTTTAATATTGTATCTATGTTAAGTTTCCTGAGTGTTCTCATTGGATATGATTATATAGAAGAATGCCCTTGTGAATGTTCTTAGAGATAGATATGCTGCAAATATTTAGGAATGAAGTGTCATGAGATATATATATCTAGATATATTTATGAGATTTATATCTATATCATAGATATATTGATATATCTATATTTATATCATAGATATATCTATATCTATATCTATATATAATTCTCAAAGAGAACAAGAAGTGGATGTGTGAAATAGACATAAACAGACATAAAGCAAATGTCAAAAATTAATTGGTGCATCTTTGTTAAGATATGAAACTCCACTGTTAATATTCTCAAAACTCTTGTGGCTTTGAAATTTTCAAAATAAAAAGGGGAAATATTCAAAACAGAAAATGAAATGCAAGGATAAACAGTTTTATAAAACTAATAAGAAACATAAAATGCCAGCATTTGAACAATCACTGAAAAATACAGAAGGCCTTTAAACAAAATGATCCTTGACTTTAGTAATTAAGGAATGTAAATTTAAATGAGTTGTCACTGTTCATCTATCAAAGTAGCAAAGGTTAAGGAAAGTGATAATTCCAGTGCTGTTGGGGGTGCAGCAAATTGCATGGGAAGTATAGCTTGGTTCCTGCCATTCCGTGTGTAGTCTGACAGTATGTGAATACTTAAAATCTCTGTGCTCTTTAATCATAGCCATTTCATTTAATGTATAAAACTGATAATATGTGAGTAATGTTATGTGTATAAAGCATGTGCACTGCAGTGTTCTTAATAGCAAAAACCACTTAAATGTCCAAGTCAATGTTTAGCTTTACAAACAGTAGAATACTACTTAACTTTTAAATGCAGAAATTAGTATATTGATAGGGAATATTATCCATGATTGCTACATTAAAAATAAAAGCAGGTTATAAAACTACCCCATTTAAATTAATATGGTCTCATAGGCATAATGTTACATACCAGTATTATACAGGTTTTGAAAACCTGGTTGGGAGAGTATCGAAAAAGGTGGGAAAATTTTAGGAGAGTGGGACTTTATTTTTTAAATTTTGCCCGAGGGGGGGGTGTCGTGGGACTTTATTTATTTATTTTTAAAGATTTTATTTATTTGATAGAGAGAGAAATAGCAAGAGAGGGAATACAAGCAGGGGGAAGCGGGAGAGGGAGAAGCAGGCTTCCTGCTGAGCAGAGAGCCCGATGTGCAGCTTGATTCCAGAGCCCTGGGATCATGACCTGAGCGGAAGGCAATGCTTAATGACTGAGCCACCCAGGCGCCCTGAGAGTGGAATTTTAATATTCTCTTTTTTTAATTATAAAGAAATAAAGCTCATATAATAGAAAATGTAACTGAACTTTAATTTTATTTAAACATTTTTGCAATAATTTTTCCTTTAATTTCTTTGTATGGTGCTTTGTTAGTATAGTTTTATTGAGTTATAAAAAAAATCTGTAGGAGGACACCTGTTGGCTCAGTTGGTTAAGCATCTGCCTTGGCTTGGGTCATGATCCCAGCGTCCTGGAATTGAGCTTTGTGTGGGCTCTCTGCTTAGCGGGGAACCTGCTTTTCCTTCTCCCTTTGCCTGCCTGCTCCCCCACCCCCTAACACTCTCTGTGGAGAAACTAATTTTGCTCTTGTGTATTTTGTTTTCAGAGCAGTGGAAAGAGCTCAGTGCTAGAAAGCCTAGTGGGGAGGGACCTGCTTCCCAGAGGCACTGGTATTGTTACCCGGAGACCTCTCATTCTGCAACTAGTCCATGTTTCACCTGAAGATAAGCGAAAAACAACGGGAGAAGAAAATGGTAAATTTTAGAATTGAAATAAAAATTGTTTAAAAATTATTCATTTTTGCTTGAAAAATTTGCTTAAAAATACATGAATTGATTAGACAAATCAGTGGCTATAACAAAAGCAGGAGTCCTGTAAAGAGAAGTAGAATGCATCATTTCTCTTGTGAAAAAAGCGTTAAGTTTTGTTTTTTTGAGGACCGTGAGTAGATTTGTTTGGAATAGTACCTTTTTGGTAATTCCCCTTATTAGTAAGCTGTCATTAATGCTTAGGGAGGATTTAGTGAGGTACTGGGTAAATAGGAATCAATTATTTTAAAGAAAAAGTTTTTGTGTCTTTTGGAGTGTTTTAATAATAAGTAACTTTTTTTCCCTAGTGTTTAAAACAATGTTTTTATATTTTAACTTTGAATTAGAAACTTAATCTAGGTTTTAGCTCAGAGATTTTAAATACAATTAAAACGACTTTGCTTTTTCAGTATAGCAGTGTTATCTCACCTTCCCTTTTCTGGTCTTACCATGTACTTGCTAATTTTGAATCTTTTGCCCTTTAAGCTAATAAAATATTATTTTTAGAAAGAGTTTGGTTATTTTATTTTATTTCTTTTTTGCAATCTTTCTCTTGCCAAGCCTTGCCTGCATAGCACATACTATTCTGATTTTTCAGATCCACCCATTCCTGCAGTAGTAAATGTGGAATATTAAGATAAGAAAATATACACTGTCCTTTATTGCAGTCCTTCTTTGGTTAAACTGAAAATATTTTGAGAAATGCTAGGTCTATAAATGGATATTAAATTGCTTATTAAGAATATGTCCTATTTATATCGGTGAGGTTGGAATGTTTGATGCAAATAATATATTTTATCTTCAGTTTGTAGCTCAGACTTTCTGTCTTATTTATAAAACTGTAAAATGCTCTAATGAATACATTTGCAGTACTGTACCATGTTTGTTGCTTTTCTGCAGAGATCTGTTACAATGCACTTTCATTCTATTTCTTAGATTCTGATCTAAGAAGGGATGATAGTATTGATGAAATTGAAGTTACTTTAATTCGTATTTTATTTTTCCATTTTTATAGGAGTGTTGGTGATGATAGCCTGATTTTTTTTTTTAAGGAAGTAAAAAAAACCCTATTGTGATGTAGAAAGTTAATCACTGAAGCAGGTTAATGAAGTTGTAGGTGTTAACAAGTAATATTTTTGGATAAATTGCCAGAGGACATGTAAGAGCCTCTTAATTATATTAGTTAGTGTATTGATATATTATTTATCACTTTGCATTTCTGTAATATTTCTGTATTATTGAAATTTAGAGCCTTGAACTTAGTCGTTTTGTAGTAACCTATGGTTCAGTTCAGCTTTATATATATAGAATAACACTTAAAATTTCATTCCCACTAAGTTATGTCTTCACATCAACCAAATACCTTAAGCTTTAAGGAACCATATGGCATTAATTAGGTCTCTTTCTTTTAACTTTTTATTTTTTTCAGTCACCATGAAAAGGGCAGATGATAGATATCATGCCTTTCAGAAACTGTTGGCAGAGCTGGGCAGTGTTTTGAGAAAAGGGTGTACATTTCAGCTACAGAAGTGTCAGTTCCTCAGTATCTCTGCTTGTATGTTCACTGTATTTTGTTGGATGTGTCTCTTCTTGGTGGTGGTCAGCAAATCTGCATATCTTAACTTCTCTCTATATATTTTCAAAGCTTAGTGCTTATATTTTACATAAAACGTAAAACCTCATTTAAAATGACAACTCAGCTACCCATAACACAAAAGAGATTAAATAAGTTTTGAGTATTAAATTTCATATGTCCTATTAATAACTAGCATAGTTCCATAGTGTCTCACCAGAGTCTCTTTATCCTCAATATGAACAGTCTACCTTATCATAAATCATTGTAACCCAGAGAAAATCAGAAACAATGAAGCAGATAAACAGTTAGCCACAAGAGTATGAACTTCCTCCAGTCTGATAACCAGAGAGGAGAGAGGGAGGAAAACATAACCAGATGGAAAATTCAAAAAAGAAAAAATCAGTCTCTAACCATTTTGTATAGAGATTTATAGCCTCAGAGGGCTTTGCTATATGAGAGAGGCCTACATTATCAATAATAGGTTTGTTTAAGAGCAGTGTGTTTTAGGATGACATGGAGTAGTATAACCCATTTTAGATACAGCTCCATCAAAACTGACTAAAATAAAGTATTTTAATGTTTAATAAGCAGCATTTAGTTATCAGGAAATTTTATTCTATGTTGAGTCCTTCATTCTGCCAACCAGATAGGATAATTGAGGTGTCAGTGTATTAAATTTCTTAGCCTGCATCCCCTATTGCCAATGTAAAAGAATTTTCTGAAAAAAATCTTACAAAAACATATTCATGCTATTTTAGAGTAAGATGGTGGTTTTGTTTGAACTTTGAACTTCATGATTATTTTTCATATATTTTAAGAAATAAATCAAGCTCTCCTCAGATTTCTTTTTAGGCAAAATCCAGAAGTAGCATGCTGATTAAAGACCAAAATTGTTTGTGTTCTTTTAAATCCAGTTTATATTTCAAAGAACATAATAATCCCTTACATAGCTCAATCTTTGTGAATAGGGTAAATACTTGTATATATTTACTTTCGAGGTGTTGAAAGATGTATTGGGTATGCTTTGTAGCTTTTTTTGTACCAGGCCATTTATCTTCTCTCATAGTCATAGAAAGCAAGTATATCAAATATTTAAGGCAAAATTTTGAAGAGTGAATTAATCTTAATCCAGATGTGTTAGAACTAGAAACCAGAGGTAACACAATTAGTTGTAATGGAAAATAACAGTAAGTTATGACACATAGTATGCTTCATTTATATCACTTAAAATCTCTACATCCCTTTAATTATAATTAATTGTAGTGGGATTACAGTTGTAAAGTTTGAATAATTGAATGCTCTGTGCATTTGAAATGTGTTCAGGTTTCTGCACATTTGAGTTTTTAAAAAGGTTTAAAATATTAGGGATAAGCACTAAACTTCTCATTCTGTACTGTTTCTCTTTAACTACAGACCCTGCTACATGGAAAAACTCAAGACACCTTTCTAAAGGTTTCCTTTATCCATTTGTTTTTGACCCTTCTTTTTCTAGTATGCCTGCATGTGTGCTTATGTACTCTTACAGGCTGTGTGCATTATTTTTCTTCCATTTTTATTTGCTTATCTACATTGATTGCAGGTGGTTCTTGTTACCTCTTGGCATTGCATCAGAATACAGGCTTTTTTTGGTGGTGAATGTAATTTATTTTATTTTTATTTTTAAGAACATGCTTGTTAAGCCAGGCCTCTTGTATATGATAAGGTAAATTAAAAGCACCCCTTTGGTATGTAGTACTTGCCTCTGTGAGTTCTGTTCACCTAGATTACTCCTGTCCTCCAATGAGACTTCTTGGAAGAAGGTACTAAGCTTCAAGTAGGTGAGCATTTTACTTGCAAAAAGGATCCAGTTTTATTTGCCTTATTTCCACCAAAGAAATAAGTTTTTCTTCAATATTTATTTGAAAATCTTTTAGTCATTTTTATTTTGATTTCAGTGGCTGATAATGCATTATTCATAAACTCATTAAGACATTTAAAACTCTAAATTTGGTGAAAGCAAAATAACTGTGCTTAGGGAAGGCAGTTAGGTTAGCTTTGTACAATTAAACACGTCTAGTTTCTTTGAGAAAACCAGAATAAAACTTGCTCGCCAAGATTTAGACCACTTGAAACAGGGCCTACAGTGAATATATTTTCCTTTTTTTTCAGCAAGTGCAGGAAGAACAGACCTATTACTGGAAAACTTCATGGAGAGTAGCATCTCTACAATAGTTATGCTAGAGTCCTCTGTCCCACCATCCTTCCCAACACACACTCATTTCATTTCTTTCTAACGTTCACTTCCAAGGGGGGAACATTTACCTTTGAAAATGCATATGAATCACAGAATGCACTACTGACGGAGCTCTTTAAAGGAATACCAAGTTGTAACTTACAGGTAGCCAGCAGGAAACCAAATTTTAAAAAAGTGGATTTAATAGCTATTTCATTCACATATTACAAACTTTGACCTTATGTGTGTAAACCTATTATGTGTGCTTTTCGCATTACTCAGTAGGATTTAGTTTTTCTTTTAGCCATTTGCTTGAGTTACTTTCATTATATTAACTGCTTATGTGTAAGATACTTAAAAACAAAGCATATACTTTTGCTATGATATAGTTACATACAAAATATGAAGTGAACAATTTTATTTGTAGGATCTAGATTTCAAAAGGAAGACCTGTGAGTAACTGAAAATAGTCACTGCTTGAAATACAGGATACAGTTTTTTTTTTTTTTTTTTTAGATTTTATTTATTTATTTGATAGAGAGAAATCACAAGTAGATGGAGAGGCAGGCAGAGAGAGAGAGAGGGAAGCAGGCCCCCCGCTGAGCAGAGAGCCCGATGCGGGACTCGATCCCAGGACCCTGAGATCACGACCTGAGCCGAAGGCAGCGGCCTAACCCACTGAGCCACCCAGGCGCCCCAGGATACAGTTTTTAAAATATGAAAGTACAATTTAGTAGATCTTAAAATACTGCTTGTCAGTGGCAAAATAGAAACAAGTGATAATTATGTTGCCTTTTTGAACTCCTGAGATAAAAAGGTAGTTCCCATAGTTTCCAATAAATGGAGTTTTTCTTTTTCAGGGGTTGAAGCAGAAGAATGGGGTAAATTTCTTCACACCAAAAATAAGGTAATTGATCACACAAGAATATTATGAGGAAAAAACATTTTTGAAAAATTTACAAGTACTTGGTAATTTAGTTCCTTATCATTGGTGGTGTGGTATATTACCTTGAAGCCACTGCTCCTTGTAAATTTTCCCTTAGTAACATTTCTAACCATAGCAGTTTATTTGGAAAACACATTAAGTTGAGCTTTATTGTAATTTGGAAATTAACTTTTGTGGGATCAGGCAGCTTTGAAAAACTCATATAAAACTCCTTGGCTCAGAAAATATGTGTTTATGTTAGAATTTACTAATTCTCTGAAGCAGACTCATAGACTTCTTTGAAATTTATTAACCCCTCACTTAAAAACTGTTGAGCTTGCTATGAGTGTTGTGCTTTTTGTTTCAATAATTTCTAGCTTTACACGGATTTTGATGAAATTCGACAAGAAATTGAAAATGAAACAGAAAGGATTTCAGGAAATAATAAGGTAGGCATCTTTTAGAGTTGGAACATATAAATGTCAGTAAATATATCATTGAGATTCTTCTTTTTTGTTTGTTTTTTTAATATTTTATTTATTTATTTGACAGAGACACAGCGAGAGAGGGAATACAAGCAGGGGGAGTGGGAGAGGGAAAAACAGCCTTCCACCCGCTGAGCAGGGAGCCTGATGCGGGGCTCGATCCCAGGACCCTGGGATCCTGACCTGAGCTGAAGGCAGATGCTTAATGACTAAGCCACCCAGGTGCCCCTCATTGAGAGTATTCTGTATATAATGTATGATGAGCATTGTAAATTCCTAGTCCTGGTATTTGAAACTAATGGAGGTTTTCACAAATATGTAAAAACCTTACTTAAAATCCCACTTGTTTCTTAGAGCTTATATATACTATAAGATATTTCATTTAGATGTTTATTCTTAATCTTATGATATACATACCACTTGTATAATTTTTCTATTTAATACTGCTACAATAAGTTATCTTCTTCTGATAGACTGTACTCTAACTCAAGAGGGATTATATAACTTCTGAGATTTTGAAGAGCTCTCTTTCTTACCTGAGTAAGGCTAGATTCACTTAGGAAAGCAAAGAGAGAGGTTTTTTTCAGTGAAATTAAAAACTAACATTAACTACTGAATTGTTTTCCTGTTTTCTAATACTGTGAGAATTTAAACTAGGTTAGGTATTCAATATGCCATTAATCTTGACACCAGGCACTGTCACTGCTTCCTGTAAATGCTTCTGTTTTCTCTCCTGGTTTATTCTTGCTAACTTTCTCTTTGTTCCCTTCCTTAAAATTTTTTTTTAAACCTCCATTCTTGTATTATCCAGAGGCCATTTAATCCCACAAGTGGGCCCTAGCCCAATATTAATATTCAACAAATATTCATTGAGCCCTTTTATCTCCCAGATGCTGTGCTGGAGAGGTTGTCCTGACAAAAAGGCATTTTGGGAGCCATATCAGTTCTTTATGCCTAGTCAGGATATTTATCTCTTTGACCAACTAAGCTTTATTCATTATTAAACTGGTAACCTTCAAGTTGCTGCTGCTGCTACCATACTTTCTTGAATTTCTAGTAATATGTTGTATAGAAGAAGCAGAAAAAGCGGTAAGGGACTAGATTATATTGTCCTTAGTCCTGTAATTGTATTGGGGATAATCTTGACTTTGGGGATGTTGTTAATCATAATACCAGTCTGAATTCTTTCCTGCATTCCCATGAATTTACTGAATTTAGGAATTTTACAGTGCTTGCTTTGGCAGCACATATACTAAAATAGAAATTTTACATAGGGCTAGAATTTAGAGTGGATGTGACTACATCCACTACTTTGCTTTCAGAAGGGAAAGTTTTAGTTACACTAAACTGAATGTCATGAAGGATTGAGTCTATATACCAATTAGATGTTTAATTTATGGTGGGGATGTGATATACTTACCTAGCAGGTTTTCTTACCCACAGTGTCCAAAGGATGAGAAGTCCCTTACCCCCAAATCTGTGAAAAGTCTCTCCTTCCCTAAGTCATGTTTGTAATGAAGTAAATGATACTTTGATCTTATGTAAGTAATTTCATATGTATAAATATCTAAATGAATTCCTGTGCCTAACATAAAGCCCTGAAAGATTTAAAATATCTGTGAGATTGGAATTTTAAAGGCATTTGAGCAAAGCTTTGTATTGGACATGAAAGGGAATCCCTGAGAAGTACACATACGTGAGTAGGTATGCTGAGTATAAGCATATGACTTTGGAACATTGGTGTATTTGAAATAGATAAGTAGTTCGGAGTAATCTAATAGAACTCAAGAGTAAAAGATGTTCTAAAAAAGCCTTCTGGGAAATTAGAATTTTCACTGGGTTAATGAAAGAAGATTCAAGGTGTAGGTAAGATGAGATGGCGTTTTCAAGGATAAAGAAGGGCAGGGCACGTGCAAAGAGAAGTTATGTATATTTTCTGTGTGTCTTTTTACTTATAGCTGGCTCAGCTTTAAAACTTGTAGAGGGCCAGTGGTGAAGAGAAGGCGATCTGGATAATAATCTCAGTCTGGAGAGAAAATAGAGGTATCTCTCACTATCCAGATTCTCTCTACTTGAATTCAGAGAGCTAAGATATGGATAAATTTTTCAGGGAATCTCTTAAAATACACACTTTTGCTACTTCATATTCAAAGATTAGGAGCCAGGTTGATTTGGATGACTTGTTATCCCATGCCTCACTGTCTACTCCAGAATATCGGAAATTTGGATAATGATATAGTTTTCTTTTTGTTCAGCACTAAGTCTGTTAAACATATTTAAGAAGTTGTGTCTGTTTAGAATCCAGAGAAAAGCATGTGAAGTAATGCAGGGGAAATAAATTTTGTGTATTAATGATAGAATTGGATAAAATTATCACCTGCTATGCGGCTGTCTGTCTTACTTGTCATGTGTTTCATCAGGTTTTGATTACTGAAATGTTTATGGTTTAATTCATATGTAAAAACTTCTAGTGTCTGTCTACTTGAAATGTGGTGTACTTTAGCATTTATATTTCACCTAAATTTTAATGTGATTTTAACATGGTATTTTAAAACTTATTTTTAGGGAGTAAGCCCTGAGCCAATTCATCTTAAGATTTTTTCACCCAATGTTGTCAATCTGACACTTGTGGATTTGCCAGGAATGACCAAGGTAAAGATTAGTTGTTACTCATTGTGCATTTGGTCATGTTTGTTTTCAGTTGTGGTGGTTTTTGCTTGACCTCATATGAGAATAGTCAGCTTTCTTTTTTCCCCAGTCAACTTGGTCTATTAACTCCATTCCCTTCTCCTTGAAACACTTTCTTTACTTGGCTTCCAGGATACCAGGTTTCTCTCCAGTCTCACTGGCCATTCCTTCTCTCTCTTTTGCTGGTTTCTTTCCTCCCATTTTCTCCAGAGTGAGTGCCTCAGAGCTGTTTTTAGACCTCTTGTCAGTTGGGTACACTTAACCCCTCTTGATGATTTCATTCAAACTATGGCTTTAAATACATGAGTGTCTGTTTGCTGACAGCATGTAGACATCTCCAGACTCATATATCCAATTGTCTATTTGACATGTACACTGAAGTGTCTAATAGGCATTTCAAACTAATGTGTCTTATGCTAAATTGCTGACCTGTCCCTCAACCTTACTCCATCACTCTGTAGTCTCCCCTACTTCAATAATTGACAAGTCTTTCCTATTAGTTGCTTAGCCAGAAAGTTTGTAGTCATCCTTGACACTTTTTATTCCACACCCTACTTTCTCAGAAGATCCTTCTTTCGGCTCTTCTTATATTTAAAATATATACAGAACTCCATTATATCTTAAAAGTTTATAGCTACTATCCTGATCTAGCCACTACCCTGTCAGCTTGATTACTGCAATAACCTCCTAATAGGTCTTCCTCATAATCTGTTAAGTAAGCCGCCAGAATGATGCTATTAAGGTGAAAATTAGATTGTGTCATTCCTTTGCTCAAAATCTCGCCAATGGTTTTTCATTTCATTCACAGTAAAAGCTTAAGTTCTTTTTTTTTTTTTTTTTTTTTAAGATTTTTAAATTTATTTGACAGGCAGAGATCACAAGTAGGCAGAGAGGCAGGCAGAGAGAGAGGAGGAAGCAGGCTCTCTGCTCTCAGCAGAGAGCCTGATGTAGGGCTCCATCCAGGACCCTGGGATCATGACCTGAGCCAAAGGCAGAGGCTTTAACCCACTGAGCCACCCAGACGCCCCAAAGCTTAAGTTCTTAAAAGTGAAAGTATCCCTGTTCTTCTAACTCCTTCTGCTCTAGTTTTCCGCCCTTACTGTTCATTCTGCTGGAATATTCTTCCTCCAGATATCTGTGTGTACCTCTCCCTTACTGGCTTCAGTTCCTGCCCATTCTCTTTTTTAAAATTATTTTATTTTTAAAAAATATTTTATTAATTTATTTGTCAGAGAGAAAACAAACACAGGCAGAGGGAGCAGCAGGCAGAGGGAGAAGCAGGTTTCCCCGTCTACTCATTCTCTTGAATGTCATTATCTGAGTGACTTCTTCCCTCTTTACTCTGTTTAAAAGCATAATCCTATTTATTTAAAAGTATAATCTTTTCTAATCATTCCCTAGCTTCTTGTTCTGCTTAATTTTTTTCTACAGTTCAACCACCATCTGGATACTATATTTATTTGCTTATTGTCTACTTCTCATCACTAAAATATAAATTCTGTGAAGACAGGAATTTGTCTTTTTTTAATCACTACTGTGACATATCTGATGTAGAACAGTGCCTGAAATATAGTAGGCTGCCAATAAATACTTGTTAATTGAATGAACAAATGAATTTTGTCTCTATATAGTTATCATTGACCAGTCCTTTACATGGTAAACTTGATATTTGCAAGAGGTACATTTTGCGACTTTCACATACCCCTAAATTCATATATTCCACTAGTACTAGTGTACTCTTTTTTAATTTAATTTTTTCAGTGTATATTCTTTCTTCATTTTAACTATCTGTGAATGGGGTAATACCTCTATTCTATAGATTAAATGGGGGTGGGGGCAGCTCAGTTGGTTTTTATTATTAGTTCCTTGCTCATCTCTGTTTGGTTTAGGTGCCTGTAGGTGATCAACCTAAGGATATTGAGCTTCAAATCAGAGAGCTCATTCTTCGGTTCATCAGTAATCCAAATTCCATCATCCTTGCTGTCACTGCTGCTAATACAGATATGGCAACATCAGAGGCACTTAAGATTTCAAGAGAGGTAGATCCAGATGGTAAGGACAGATGTTAATATTGAATGATGAGATGGTTGGTTAACAGTGGTAAATCTACCCTCAAGAAAGAAATATTTATTTTTAAAAGTAATTTTTCTAGCTATTAATATAGATTTAAAAAATAATGTGTTCCTGTTTTGCTTATAATTACAAGTAGAAATTCTGATGGAAAATAAAGTTTTAATGGATTAGTTCCTGTATAGTCAAGGCAAAAACACTTTATATAATGTCCATATTTGTAATAGTTGCCTAATGATTTTAACATTATAACAGGTTTTGCAAAGAGGGTTTGTTTTATATAAATAAAATGATTTAGATTTTGGATGGCTGACTTCTAAGAATAAGTGTCATAAAAGGTAATCATTGTAGATTATTATGGTATAGTAGAAAATTATGGTATCTATGTTCTGCAGAGATAGGAAAGAAACATTTAGACAAGGCAGAGGGAATTCTTAGAAATAAAGGTAAACTCCTTTTATGAAGCATTCATAACCCCAAGGATTATGTTCATAAATCCCAATTTAGTTCATACTGTGGATCAGTTTATGGGATTTGACTTATGCTGTGGTGTGCATCTCTTAGTATATATAAAATGGCAGCTTGTAGGTGAGTAGTTCTTATTGCTGCTGATAAATATGGCTTTGCCCCATACAGTAGCTTTTTTTTTTCCCTGAGTATTTGATGGTTCTGTGAGCTGTGAGCTATGTCATGTTTCTTTTTTCCTGCTTTGAAATAAAAATTTGGTAGGAAAAGTTAATGCTAAAACTGCTAATTAAAATAACCATAACAGTAACTTTTTAAAGTTTTTTTTTTTTTTTAATTTCAAGTTTTTAAGAAATTTTTATCTCACATCATTTTAGATTAAAAGATAAGCCCTAGGGGCACCTGGTTGGCTCAGTCAATAGAGCATGTAACCCTTTTTTTTTCTTTCTTTTTATAGATTTTATTTATGTATTTGAGAGGTGGGAGGGAGGGAGGAAGGGAGCAGGAAGACGGAGGAGAGGGACAAGCAGACTCCCCACTGAGCCTGGAGTCTTGACAAAGGGCTTGATCTCATGACCCTGAGATCATGACTTGACTAAGCCACCCAGGTGTCTCTAAAATTAGTATTTATTTATTTATTTATCTTTTTATTTTTATTTATTTGACAGACACAGCAAGAGAGGGAACACAAGCAGGGGGAGTGGCAGGCAGGGGGAGAAGCAGTCTTCCCAACAAGCAGGGAGCCTGATGCGGGGCTTGATCCCAGAACCCTGGGATCATGACCTGAGCTAAAGGCAGACACTTAACATCTGAGTACCCAGGTGCCCCTAAAATTAGCTTCTAAAAAGTATTTGTCAGCAAAGGTTAGAAAAGCATTACCAAAATGATGAGAGGTAATGTTAAGGAGAGATTATAGATGAGGATTTTTCTTTATTAATACCTAATAGCTTTATTTAATGGATCATTTTCTTTTTTTTTCATTTACCAGGTCGCAGAACCTTAGCTGTAATCACTAAACTTGACCTTATGGATGCCGGTACTGATGCCATGGATGTATTGATGGGAAGAGTTATACCAGTCAAACTTGGAATAATTGGAGTAGTTAACAGGTTAGAAATCAAGAATAGAATAAGAATTGCAGCATTCCCATTTCAAAGCAAATCTGAATTTTTAAAAGCATTCTAAAATGTGATATCCTTCTTTTCCCCTTTTACTATAATCTTGATATTGCTAGGAATTCATTGCTGTAAAGGAAGAAAAGAGATTCACTAAAGCCTCCTGTGGGCATTTGTAATGGAAAGTGTTTTTAAAGTAAGCAGTCCATAAAATGGGATGAAAATTTAATAGCCAGGCTTGAAAAATTTCTGCTTATTATGTTATACACGAGGAGTGAACTGGATAAGGAAAGAAAAATGTATTTAATTTGCACATGATTAAGAAAAAGTTTGTTAATACGGTGGAAGGATTTTAATAAATTCATTTAACACCTCTGGCATTAGTGATCCATCATAATTGCCAGGATGTGACTTGGAGAAATTTTATTAAAGGTCCTAATTTTAAATAGCTGGTGTCAGTAATTATGGAAAGGAAACTACTATTGTGTCTATGCGTTAGACCCTCTCCTGTGAGCAGTTTGAACCTTTACAACATCTCTGTGAGGTAGGAATTGATATTTATTTTATAATCAGAAGACTCAAGTTATACATCTACCAAAGTCTCATGGTGAGAGCAGATTTCAAATAAGATTTCTCTTAGTCGAAAGCCTGTAAAGTAGGAAGCACTGAAATTAATAGGAGATCTGGGTTCTACTCATACTTTGTCCATAAACTAGCTATATAACATTGATTTAAATGACACCTGGGTCTCAGGCCTTTTCTAAATGAAAATGTTTTTACTAAGTGATACCGAAGACCCTTTACAGTGTCTGCTTTATTCATATGTCCTATGTCACCCGTACTTCAGTTATTTTTAATTCTCTACTCTCTTTTCATGGTATAAAACTGTTGCATTTGTAAATGACTGCTCTTTAAGTAATTATTTTTGGTAGAAATTAGTTGTCTGTATGGGTAAAATACACAGCTGGTTGTCATAGTCATACTTTTTTTTTTACTTGTCTATCCCTGTTACTTCAGAGTACTGCTTTTGACCGTAGTTAATGGTACCAGTGAGGCATAAACTATTCAGGTATTACAAGTCAAAGATTGACTCTTGGTGGAAGTGCTTAACATGTAACCCTGGGTCAATTAATGTCCCTGAGCCTTGCATCCTTTGCTGTAAAATAGGCCAATACCTACTGCATACAATTATTACAAGAATTAGATAACATAGTCCATATCAGGCATTACTACAATGTCCAGTGCTACCATCATCATCTAAGGTATGCAGAGGACACAGTTGACTTTTAATTAAACAGTTTGTTATTTTTCAACCCTAGGAGCCAGCTGGACATTAACAATAAAAAGAGTGTAACTGATTCAATCCGAGATGAATATGCATTTCTTCAAAAGAAATACCCATCTCTGGCTAATAGAAATGGAACAAAGTATCTTGCTAGGACTCTAAACAGGTAACGTTTTTACTCTTGGAAAATGAGGTCCTTTTGGTTTGCCAGTAGGTGTCCGAAAACTCTGATTTTTTAGTTCCTTATATTTTCACAACATTCTTATGTGTACAGTTTCAGGTTTTGTTTCTTGTACAGTAGGTCCTTAAAATGTAGATGTCTTCTTTTAATTTGGGTGGTTGGCATTAAATTATGTATTCTAGGAATGCTCAAGGGAATTTTTTAAATGCCTTAATTATGAAGTTCTTGACAGTCAATTTACTTTTGGTAATAGAACTAGATAGCAGATGACTTAATTTCCACTTGGAATTTCAGGAACTAAACTAAAATGTATAGTTTTCAGATAAACAATTCTTATTTTAAATGGATATCTTCTGTTCTTATTCATAAAAAGAATTTGAAGTATTTACCTTGAATCCTTAATATCCACTTATGGTAGAAGAACTGGAAAACCTTTCTAGGTAATTTATAAATGACTGAAATGAAAGCTGTTTTCTCTTACTTTTATCTTATTCCCTAAATAAATTAAAGGCTGATGGACTTAGATCTTAATAAGATTGATTTTTCACTGTGCTAAGTACTCATTGTAAAAGATAAGTCAGAAATCAAAATTTTTTCTATTTATATTTGGTTCTCTAGCATATGCTACATTTTGGTGGGTTGAAGGCAAGTTTAAAAAGTGTTAATCAAGTTGTCTTTGTTCATGTCATTTTTTTTCAGTAAGTATTTACTTCTAGCCTAAGATTGCATTATTTCCTGGCAGGACAAATTATTTGACAGCTTTTATCATTATTGGCATTTTAAAAATTTGACTTGTTTGGTTCTTCAAAATATAGTTTTACTTTAAAATCCTTTTTTTCTAACCTTTCATTAGGTTACTAATGCATCACATCAGAGATTGCTTACCAGAGTTGAAAACAAGAATAAATGTTCTAGCTGCTCAGTATCAGTCTCTCCTAAATAGCTATGGTGAACCTGTGGATGATAAAAGTGCTACTTTACTCCAACTTATTACCAAATTCGCCACAGAATATTGTAACACTATTGAAGGAACTGCAAAATATATTGAAACTTCAGAACTGTAAGTAAAAAATTTCTCTGTGGATTTGGTTACCTGACCAAATCTGCTGGGTTACTTAAGCATTTTTTTTCTTTTTTAAAAGATTTTATTTATTTATTTGACAGAGAGATCACAAGTAGGCAGAGAGGCAGGCCAGGCAGGGCGGTGTGGGTGGGGGATGGGAAGCAGGCTCCCCGCTGAACAGAGAGCCCAATGTGGGGCTCAATCCCAGGACCCTGCGATCATGACCTGAGCCAAAGGCAGAGGCTTAACCCACTGAGCCAACAAGGCACCCCTTACTTTAGCTTTTGTAACAGTGACTTTAACTCTGAGATTCTCTGATTGTGATTTATAATCTGCAGAAGAGTATTTTGCAGAAATTATAGGATCATGTCTGATGTATGTGTGAAAATGCTTTGTAAACAGGTAAAGCACAGTAAAAATTTCAGGTGTGTTTTTTTTTTTAACAAGACTTTGATAAGCATTTAAAAATACTTGGTAATTTAACTTTTTAAATGTTTGTTTCTTTAACAGACACACTTTAATTTTTCATGAAAGAAAAAAAAATGCAGATAAGAAGAATATAAGGACAAAATTACTTAATTCCACTATCCAGAGTCCCTGTTAATTTTGGCATGAACCTAGACATTTTTCTGAGCATTTAAAACATTTTAAATGTCTTGGGCGCCTGGGTGGCTCAGTGGGTTAAGCCGCTGCCTTCGGCTCAGGTCATGATCTCAGGGTCCTGGGATCGAGTCCCGCATTGGGCTCTCTGCTCAGCAGGGAGCCTGCTCCCTCCTCTCTCTCTCTCTCTGCCTGCTTGTGATCTCTGTCTGTCAAATAAATAAATAAAATCTTTAAAAAAAAAAAAAAACATTTTAAATGTCTGTATTTCAAAAATCAGATCAAAATACTGTCATGCTATTTTGGAATTATATCTTCAAATCAACTTGTCACAAACAGCTAATATTAATTATACATTTCTGTATTCAGTCTTAAAAATTTACATGGCATTGGGGCGCCTGGGTGGCTCAGTGGATTAAGCCTCTGCCTTCATTTCAGTTCATGATCTCAGGTTTCTGGGATCAAGCCCTGCATCAGGCTCTCTGCTGAGTAGGAAGCCTGCTTCCGCCTCTTTCTGCCTGCCTCTCTGCCTACGTGTGACCTCTCTCCCTGTCAAAAAAATAAATAAAATCTTAAAAAAAAAAAAAATTTACATGGCATTTTACTTTTTAGATATACTCTCTTAAACCAGTACTCTACTACTGATAGATCATTTTTATTCATACACATATGTAAACAGTGTTGTGATGGACTATTTTGGGGGCATGTATTGGAGTAAACCCTTAGGTGAAATTCCTAGAATGGAATTACTGTGTCAAAGGGAAAGAACATCCTCAATGTTTCTTACTGTTGTCATACTGTTAGTAGATTGTATTATTGTACTACTAGCAGTATATAAAAATGTTCATTTCTCTGAACTCACTTAAAAAAGAAAACTTTTAATTTTGAAGTAATTATAGACTTCCAGGAAGTTGCAAATCAATGTACCTTCCTAGGTCCTGTTAATCCTTCACCCCATCTTCCCCAGTGTTGACATTTTACATAACTGTAGTACAGTAACAAAATGAGAAAATAGAATTGGTATAACCCAGAGCTTATTCAGTTTCACCACTTGTGAAATTATACGTACACTTGTGTGAGTATTCTATGTACTTTTGTGTGACCCAGGTGGCCTTTTATGTGCGTTAACTCCATAAAGACAGTATTGAACTCATTGGTGAATGGTTGGTTATTTTATATTTTTTGCAACTGGAGTAATACTTATTTTTTTTTTTAACTTGGCAAAAAGTCAAGTGCTACATTTTTAAAAACAAAACCTCAAACAAACATATTACCCATCACAAAGGGTCTCGCAATAGTACAAAACATCCTACTTAAGATCTTTTTTAAAATATATATAAGTTGGCTTAAAATGATAGACGTTCTGTGAGAATATATATATATATATATGGCATATTAAGGGAAATAAAGATTATTAAGATGAACCTTTAAAAAGCTTAGTGGGTAAGGTAAAACAAGGTAACACAAGGCACAATTATGTGGCAAACGGGCGTATAATCAAGTATTTTTATTTAAATACTATGTCTCCAGAAATGTGCTTATAACATAAATGGGGATTTTTTTTTTAAGATTTTATTTATTTATTTGACAGACAGAGATCACAAGTAGACAAAGAGGCAGGCAGAGAGAGAGAGAGAGAGGAGGAAGCCGACTCTCCGCTGAGCAGAGAGTGCGATGCGGGGCTCGATCCCAGGACCCTGGGATCATGACCTGAGCTGAAAGCAGAGGCTTTAATCCACTGAGCCACCCAGGCGCCCTATGGGGAGTTTTATAAGTAGTTAATAAAGCAAATAATCTTTGTAATCATTTAAGCCTTTAAAACATTGAAGAGAGACCAATTTACATTTCTCTCAGGACTGGGAGCATGCCATAGCTAAAGATGTGTTTAGGTTGGGTTCTGAATAGAATTTAGAGAGGCAATAAGTAGAAGGGTGTTTTAGGCTTTGGTACAGGAAAGAATAATATAGGGTGTATGTAGAGAATTGCATATATAGTGATGGGATGTAACAGGAGGTAATGCAGCAAAGGCATCTAAGAACAAGATTGTGGAAAATCCAGTATCTTCAGATTTTGGAGAACTTCCTGCTATAGAAGTAAAACACTTTCAGTCAGAGGAGTATCCATTTTAGAAGGATAATTCTAGTCATTATGGAAGATTATTTGGAGAAGGGAAAGGTTGGAGGCAGACTGGTAATTTATTCGTTTTAAGTATAATTTAATGGCATTCAATTAAAGTCACACTATTGTCCAATCATCAAAAGGTGTCTATTTCTAAAATTTTTTTATCACTCCAACAGAAACTGTGTATCCATTAAGCAGTATCTCTCTGTTTCTTCCTCCTTCTGTCCCTGGTAACCTCTAATTTACTTTCTGTCTCTCTGAATTGGCTAATTCTAGATATTTTATATGAGGGGAATCATACAATATTTGTCTGTGTCCAGCTTATTTCACTTAGCATAATGGTAGGCTTGTACCTTCTGCTTAGACCACTGTAAGAAAGTATAGTGCTTAATAGAGAGTTAATTTGTTTAAAGCAGGAGCAAAATGTAGCCCATTGGCTAAGAAGGATTTTTACATTTTTAAATGGTTGGAAAAAATTCAAAGAATATTTCATGATGTTAAAATTAGGCAGAATCCATATTCTAGTGTGTGTAAGTTTTATTGGAACAAAGCTGTGCTTATTTGTTTGTATTTTGTCTATAGCTGCATTTTTTGCTCAGTGGTAGAGTGGAGTCGTTTTGACAGAAACTGTATGCCCTGAAAAGCCTAAACTATTTACTGGCTGGCCCTTCCAAGGAAAAGTTTGTCCATTTCTCCTGTAAATTCTGAATAAACAAATAAATAAGATACTGTTTATTGTCTTTTAAAAAGCTTGTACTCGTAGAAAACTAGGGCAGAGAAAAGATGTTTAGTCGTTCCTAGTAAACTGGTGTTTTTTGGCAGAATATTTACTCTGTGTGTGTGTGTGTCTTTGCACACAAACACATACATATACATTTGACAAATGCCTTTTGTGGAATGACTCTTCTTTAAAAGAAAATAATTAGAAACTCGTTCATAATGGAGTTGAGAACACATGGAAATGATCTAAATGTAATTATTTAACTGAGACTGTCTCAGAAAACAAGACTTTAAAAGCTTAATAGGAAGACTTTTAACTTGTAGCTTCTTTCCCTTTTAGTAAATAATGGAAACCATGTACTTCATTGCCTTTCAGATGCGGTGGTGCTAGGATATGTTATATTTTCCATGAGACTTTTGGGCGAACTTTAGAATCTGTTGACCCGCTAGGTGGCCTTAACACTATTGACATTTTGACTGCCATTAGAAATGCTACTGTGAGTATACTTAATTTTTAGATTTTTTTAAAAAAGAGGTTAAAGGTTTATTATAATTTTTAACCATTAGCACTGTCTTTTTAAATGAATTTTATTTTTGTTCTCGTACCTGATATTAGGAAGCACTTTTCATGAAAAATACCAAAAAACATCATTTATTTTAACCTAGGGAAGAACTGAAATTTTGTATAGCTGTAATAAGAGCTCAGAAATTTTTCTAGGGTCCTCGTCCTGCTTTGTTTGTGCCTGAAGTTTCATTTGAGTTACTGGTCAAGCGGCAAATCAAACGTCTGGAAGAACCCAGCCTGCGTTGTGTGGAACTGGTTCATGAGGAAATGCAAAGGATCATTCAGCACTGTAGCAATTACAGTACACAGGTAACTGCGAGAGGCTGGAGTGGTATAAGACAGGAAGTGCTGGTTTCTTATGGTGGGAGGAAACATGGAAGGTGGGCTAAAAATAACTTAAAATATGCATTTTCCTCATTGGAAAGTGATTTGAAGTAGTATGCTTAAATGTAGCTTAAATTCTAATTGAGTATTTCAGTGATTATTTAATTTTCCTTTAAACAAAGCAGTCTATTCTATTTTGCTTCCATCATATATAGGAGTTGTTGCGATTCCCTAAACTTCATGATGCCATAGTTGAAGTAGTGACTTGCCTTCTTCGTAAACGGTTGCCTGTTACAAATGAAATGGTGAGCTGTTATTTTCACAAGTCATCATTATAACCACTGTTAAAGAAGTTTTTTTGTACAGCAATAGCAGTAATTTTGAGTTTAGGCTTGTTTCCCAGTGTATTAGGAAGATAAAGAACTGAACCTCATTCTTATTTCGAAGGACACAAGTAATTCTGACACAAGGTACATTTTTCTTCATATTTTAATCATTGTTAGCCTGCAGCCACAGGTTTTCATGAGAATGGAGTTATTGTTGGGGATTGTGAATAGCTTTGCTCTATTATATAGCACCACTGATCTAATGGAAAATTAGTTTTTATCACCAGCCCCAGTATACTGAGCCTTTATATAGCAAGCTATTTTAACTCTGGTATATTGGGGTCATTTGGCCATTTCTAGTTTGCTGGTTTGAGGACCCAGTACTGTAATATCATGGTTGCTTGCTACTATTTTGTGGGTTGCTGCTATCTGTAAAAATGCTGAAATTTGGAAAAACATGGGATAAGCATTAGAGATTGCCTTTATGTCTCTATTTGTTGGCTGAGTGTTTTGTTTTGTTTCTTTTCTGGTCACTAAAAGTGCATTTGGGTCCTTGGTTCAGGAAGGTGGTGAGCCCCAATGGAGGTTTAAGGTTTACTAAGACTACAAAACCACTCCTGGAAGTGTAGAATGTGAGCGCTGCTGCTTGGATGTTTCCCTATAGCAAATGTGACCCCCAGGCTGAGAGGAGCAGGGATATAGTAAGCCTGATATCAGAGTTAGTGATAGCATGGAATCACTGGAATTTCATTTGAATAGATGTTTTTCACCTTGGTTCTTGACGGTTTCGTACTCTCCTGATACCTGAGATTTGTTAAGGCAGCACATATGAAGGAGTTCGTTTAATCTCTGCAGTGCTAGAGAAATTACTTTCAACTTTCCATTTGATTATTGTCCCAGTAGGATTTCAAACCACTTTGGAGAAGTGTCTGTTCAAGTATTCTGCCCATTGTTTGACTTGACTGTTTTTGGGGTTGAGTTTGAGAAGTTCTTTGTAGATCTTGGATATCAGCCCTTTGTCTGTAGAGTCATTTGCAAGTATCTTCTCCCATTCAGTGGGTTGCCTCTTAGTTTTGTTGACAGTTTCCTTTGCTTTGCAAGAGCTTTTTATCTTGATGAAGTCCCAAAAGGTCATTTTTGCTTTTGTTTCCCTTGCCTTGAAAGAAGTCGCTGTGGCCGATGTCAAAGAGGTCACTGCTTATGTTTTCTTATAGGATTTTGATGGATTCCTGCCTCACATTGAGGTCTTCCATACATTTTGAGTTTATCTTTGTGTATGGTGTAAGAGAATGGTCGAGTTTCATTCTTTTGTATATAGCTGTCTCATTTTCCCAGCACCATTTATTGAAGAGACTGTCTTTTTTCCACTGGATATTTTTTCCTGCTTTGTTGAAGATTAGTTGACCATAGAGCTGAGGGTCCATTTCTGGGTTCTCTGTTCTGTTCCTTTGGTCTATGTGTCTGTTTTTGTGCCAGTACCATGCTGTCTTGGTGATCATAGGTTTGTAATATAGCTTGAAATCAGGCAACGTGATGCCCCCAGCTGTTTTTCTTTTTCAGCATTTCCTTGGCGATTCAGGGACTTTTCTGGTTTCATACAAATTTTAGGATTGTTTGTTCTAGCACTTTGAAAAATGCCATTGGTATTTTGAGCAGGATGGCACTGAAAGTATAGATTGCTCTGGGTAGTATAGAAATTTTAACAATGTTTATTCTTCATGAGCAAGGAATGTTTTTCCATTTTTATGTGTCTTCTTCGATTTCTTTCATAAGTGTTCTGTAGTTTCTAGAGTGTAGATCCTTTACTTCTTTGGTTAGGTTTACTTCAAGGTATCTTATAGTTTTTGGTGCTATTATAAATGCAATCGATTCCCCCATTTCTCTTTCTACAGTTATATTGTTAGTGTATAGGAAAGCAACTGATTTCTGCACATTGATTTTGTATTCTAACACATTACTGAATTTCTGTACAAGTTCTAGTAATTTGGGGGTGGGGTCTTTTGGGTTTTCCACATAAAGTATCATAAGAAGACATACAGATGGCTAATAGATACATGAAAAAATGTTCAACATCATTAGTCATCAGGGAAATTTAGATCAAAACCATATTGAGATACCACCTTACACCAGCTAGAAGGGCAAAAATTCACAAGGCAGAAAACAAGTGGAGGGAGAGGTTGTGGAGAAAGGGGAACCTTCTTATACTGTTAGTGGGAATGCAAGTTGGTACAGCCATTTTGGAAAACAGTGTGGAGATTCCTCAAAAAGTTAAAAATAGAGCTACCCTATTACTCAGAAATTGCACTACAAGGTATTTACCCCAAAGATACAGATGTAGTGGAAAGAAGGGCCATATGCGCCCCAGTGTTCATAGCAGCAGTGTCCCCAATAGCCAAAGTGTGGAAGGAGCCTAGATACCCTTAAACAGACAAATGAGTAAAGAAGATGTCCATATACATGATGGAATATTACTCAGCCATCACAAAGGATGAACACCCACCATTTGCATCAACATGGATGGAACTGGAGGGGATTATGATAAGTGAAATAAGTCAAACGGAGACAGTTATCCTATGGTTTCACTTACATGTGGAACATAAGGAATAGCATGGAGGACATCAGAAGGGAAAAATGAAGGAGGGGAGATCAGAGCGGGTGATGAACCATGAGAAACTATGGACTCTGGGAAATAAACTGAAGGTTTCAGAGGGGAAAGGGGATGGAGGGTGGGTGAGCCTGGTGATGGGTATTAAGGAGGGTATGTATTGCATGGAGCACTGGGTGTTATACGCGAACAACATAAAAAAAAAAATTTCAAACCATGTATAATATTTAAACCATGTGTGTCTAATTAAAGCTTATCAGTCATTATCTCAGGTCTTTACATGTGTCCTTTACTCAAATAAAGTTAACATCTTTTATATCTGATTATGAAATGTTTCTTGTTGAATCTGAACTGAAACTTTGACACGGAATAGCAGATGATCTGAGATTTTAATAGCAAAATTACATAAAGCCTTGGAACTTAAGATTTGCATCAAGGAATTTTTTTTCCCCCTAAAAAAGTACTTCTAACTATCTTACTTCCTAACCCCTTTTGAAGTGCAATCTTAGATGCTGAGATATAAATAATTCAAAAGAGAGCAAATTATTCTGTAGCATAATATGCATCAGTTGGAACATATTTTTTGAGTATTGACTCAGGCATCAGTGTCCCATACTGTCATTTTTAGAACTGTTTACAAAGTTTTACATTACCTAAAGTAGAATTAAGTCAACATGTTTTTGTATATAGCCTAATTTTATTTTTTTCTAGGTCCATAACTTAGTGGCAATTGAATTGGCTTATATCAACACAAAACATCCAGACTTTGCTGATGCTTGTGGGCTAATGAACAATAATATAGAGGTAAATACCATTTGAATTATCACTTTTGAGAGAAAAAAATCCGTTGTAAATCAGTTGTATCAAATATGTGGGACCATGTTATTGTCTGGTTACATCCCAGGATGTATGCTGAAGGCATTATGTTATGTTAAATCTAATTCTCAAAACCACCTGGTGGCATTATTCTAATTTTCTGTTTACACAGCTAATTCAGAGGGGTCTAGGATTCACTGATTTAATGAATGCTCCCTTTCAGTAACTGTTGTAGTTTATTCAGGTTGAAGAGTGGAAAACTAAGTGAGTGTTTAAAATTGTTTCCATTTGGCTCTGAAAGCTGGGAAGGAAACATTCCAAGATTTACATAAATTAATACATTTTCACCTGTACCAGGTGGCTACACTTCATGGCTCTTTTTTCACGCATTTGAAGTGAATTTTGGAAGTTGTATAAGATCTCACATGGAGCCAACGCTGGTGGATAAAACAGTTTATCCACATGCTGTTTTTATTCTCAGCTACTTTTATCCAAGAACAATAAATTTTTTTGCTGCTCCTTAATCCAGTAAGACCTTAGTTCCCTTCTTTATAAAATTTCTTTTTATGCATATGGGTGGAGAGAATATTGTAAATGTGCAATTTGGGAATTGGAAGGGACTCTGGGTCATCAGCTTCAGTCCTTTGGTTAAACAGACATGAGTAGGGCACTTCAAGCACTTGGCAGGTGCACTAAAAAATAGTTATGTTAAAAATTAGTGTGTATACACTATCTTAGAATAAGGGTTTAGTTCTTGGAACATAGAAACCACCTTCAAGAGAAAACCGATGTACCAAATTTTCTGTAATACTGACAATGTTATTTATGATATGATTTCTGTTAAGTTTTGTTTTGTCTTAGACAAATGAGTATGTCTGTTTTTAACGATTCCATGACAAAGAACTTGATCTGGATATTCTCATTAAATCTTTACAACAACTTTTTGAAGATAGGTAATGGTAACAATAGACTACAAAACTGAGGGCTTATAAAGAGTTGGTAACCTGTCCAGTTAACAAAGTTAAATAAGCCAGGACTATTGTCCAGGATAGCCAAGGTTATAACTGGTTGGTAACAGACTATGATGAGAATTTCTATGATGAGAAATTCAGAAAATTTTTGCAGGAGCAAAAGTCTCCTGCCTTTTGCTTTGTGTCCCTCTTCAAAATGTACATTTTAATTATTCTGAAGATTGTTGAAATCCACATATTTTTATCATCTGATACATTTTTTTAATCACTGGATTCCCTCACGAAAAAGATGAAAATCAGCCAAGTGTCTGTCAAAAAGAAAGTCTTTACGCATAAAAGATCACCATAGAAGCTTTGTTAACATCTTTTTTGCAGGTTTGAGAGTGCTTATGAAATGGTTTCTTCCTAGGAGTAATTTTGACTTTATTTAACCTAAATGCTTTCCTGTGTCTTTGTCGCTGCCTGCGAGAGAGCCAGGAACACCTCCATCTTTCTCTGTTGTCCCTCTTGCCCCTGTCACGGTGCTTGATAACAGTAGGTGTTCACTGCCTGTTGATTTGAATTTAAGAATTTTTTTTTTTTTAAGATTTTATTTATTTATTTGACGGAGAGAGATCACAAGCAGGCAGAGAGGCAGGCAGAGAGAGAGAGAAGGAATCAGGCTCCCGGCTGAGCAGAGAGCCTGATGCAGGGCTCGATCCCAGGACCCTGAGATCATGACCTGAGCGGAAGGCAGCGGCTTAACCCATTGAGCCACCCAGGCGCCCCTGAATTTAAGAATTTCTTAAGCTTTGTACCAGAGCTACCTGATAGTACTGGTAAATTAGAAGAGTGGGCGGTCAATCAGTCTGTTAAATTAGGTTACAGAAAGAACTGTTTTCACCACGTTTATTTCTGGGAGATGGTTTAGGATAAAGAAAATGAACATCCTTAAAGGATGACCTCCACCACAGGTATTTATAGGGTCTTGTGTGTGGGAGTTTTATGAATTTAACACACAGGTATGCAGGTTAGAGTGATTTTTTTCAAGGATTAGTTTTCTGTCATCTGTGCATTTAAGATTCCACATGGTGTGCTGGAGGGTTGTGCACATGTTTATGTGGGGACAGTTTAAATCAATGACTTCCAGTGGGAAAGGCAGAGATGTTGGCCCATCACCCCTCAACTGAGAATCCCCCATACAGGAGCCACTGTTACTGACGTTGTATTGTATCCTTCAGGTGTGTTGGGCAGAAAAAAAGATTGAGAAGCATTGGGTTAAATGATTTCTTGTTTGTTTTAAAGTAAAATTGTGGCATGAGTCCCAACAGTGAGAGGATATACTGTAAGTTATTCCACACTTTTCAATTCAGCTGAACATTTTTTAGTAGGCTTCCCTTTCAATGCTCTGATAAACACTTTGGTTTGGTTTGGTTGTGTTTTATAGGAACAAAGGAGAAACAGGCTAGCAAGAGAATTACCTTCAGCAGTATCACGAGACAAGGTAAAAAAAAATAATATTTTAAAATCATATTCCCAATATGCAAAGGATTGGTAAGCCTTAATACAACTCAGTTCTAGGAGTAATGGTCTTTTCTTTTTCTCCCTTTACTATTCCATTGGAACTATTTCATTGAGTAAAGGTCTGCAAGTTTAAAAAGAGGTTGAGTAATTTAAAGATGGTATTTTGAACATTAGATGGTATCTTGAATACATTAGAAAAAATGCTTAAAGGTGGGTTTTAAGCATTAAGCTTTTATTTTTTTAGAAGATTTATTTTACAGGGGGTAGAGACAGAATCTCAAGCGGACTCCATGCGGAGTCTCCATGCACAGAGTCCCATGGGGCTCGATCTCAAGACCATGAGATCATGACCTGAGCTGAAATCGAGAGTCAGAGGCTTCACCGACTGAGCCACCCTAAGTATCAAGCTTTTAAACCAAAGTTTATGGTGACTTTATCAACTTTATAAAATTAGTTGAAATGACCAACAAGAAGGTATTTTGGGAGGGAAGGTAAATATGCACATAATAGATGTTTTCTACAAACAGTTGCATAGATTAAAATACATGTATACAAATCTGTTACCTTGAATTCTTTACCAGAAAAGATCTTAACAGATTCTAGAAATAAAAATGAAGCTTTTGAATTTGGATTTTCCTTAGTTATTCATCTGAAGAAGGCTTTTAACAAAGGTGATAACAGTATAGTACAAGGAGTAAGGAAGAACAAATAATTTTATATCTCATGGTTGCTTTTGTTTCTCATGGTTACTTTACTATTTTGGTACAGAGAAGAACAATTTACACTCATAGAATGTTTCTGAATGCATTTTTGGCATCCTTGATTTTCTTTCCCTGCATTTTTTGCCTTTAGTCTTATAAAGTTCCAAGTGCTTTGGCACCTGCCTCCCAGGAGCCCTCCCCTGCTGCTTCTGCTGAGGCTGATGGCAAGGTCTGTTCTGATTCTTAATCTAAGCCTGCATGCCTAGTTGTTTGGTGCAACATAATCATCTGGAAACAACACACTGTACACTGAACATTAATGTGGGATGTGTGCTAAGGTTAGATCATTTTAGTCTAATAGGAATTTTAAATTATATAACAATGTATACTTCATAAATTGTTGACATGCCTTTCTTTTGCTTACAATATAGAAGATGCGCACGGAAAGATAATTTAAAGAGGAAATTATCCTGCACTTTTGAAATTCAAGCTATTGGTATTTAAATTTTGCTTGTTAAACTGCATGTTTTAACATATCTTTTAACAGTTAATTCAGGACAGCAGAAGAGAAACTAAAAATGTGAGTCTCTTGCTTCAGAATGGAAATGTACCTTTGGTTCTCACTGAAACATTGTCTTCAAAACCACTGAAGCTCTTTGTATAACAGCATCTATCTCTTGTCTGTGTTCCATTTTTTAATGTTTCTCTTACCTAACTAATCCTTCTAAGATGGCATTAGTTCTAGTTTTAACATTTTTTTTAAATAACAAAAGGCTTTCCTCCTAGTTTTGACTTTAATATTGTGGTAGGGAGTTAAGATTCCAGAGCTGGCAGTTAATACTTCTGGACATTTCCTCTTTAAAGGTTCAGAGATCTGTCCGGTACTAATGGATCAGCCTCTCCTGCTGCTTGCCTGCGCGGCCACGTGGTTTGCCTTGTCACCCGAAACATGGGGCTTAGCATGTGCCTCAGCAGCTTAAGCGAATTCGGAACAAACAGGGACTGGGAGAGTTTGAGACTGTCAATTCTTGATAACCTGTTTGGGGGGAAATGAGATAATCAGTAAATTATTCAGACCTTCCTCTGTTTTTTTTCTGCCTTTAGCTCCTTTCCTCACTTACTGTCCAGGTTTAAGATTCTGAACCTCATAAGTTTATCAATGTCTTATCCTCTCTCAGCCCACTGTGCTCAGGTTTTATAGAGAACCATCTAAATCATTGCCTTAAGTTTTATTTCACTTATGGCATCACCCTGAGTTTGCTTTCCTTTTCTTTTCATCATTCATGGTGTAGTTAACAGGTATTTAAAAAACTAATTACTCATGTTAAGATTAGTTTATAATATACTGCTATATTTGGACATAGCATATCTTAACTGATGTATTACAGGCAAATTTGGGCCAGTGTTTTGATTCAGAATGATAACCCAAACTAATGTTTTAAAAATATATCTTTCAGGTGTGCAGTATTATAATTTGATATCTGTATGCACTACAAAGCGATCACCCCAAGTCTAGTTAAGCATCCATCACCCTACAATTGAACCCCAGCTTCTTCTTGATCTAGGATTTTGTTTTTGAAAACTGACATAGATTTAACACTTGCCATAATACACTTCGGTTAAAAGTCTGGATGCCACCTTAATTCCATTTTAGATTGTAAGATCTTTTTAAAGAGCATGTAAAAACATTCCCAAATGTTGATCAGTTACTGTTTTTCCCATTATTCTAAACATTTTTCTTTTATAAATCAACTGACATATCCTAGAGAAGAAGGTACAAAAGTACTGGTGATTACTAGATTTCTTTCAGTAGATTCTTAAGAACATTGAGGAAACTTACCTTGGGTTTATGTCACATTCCACATTTTAGGCAGCTTAAAGTCAGTATCAGCCTAAGAACTGTAAGTGTAAACAGTTTGTAGTTGTATCTTATAGTATTTTGTTGACTATTAAAAATGTAAACTAACTTGGAAAATAGATAAACTCTGAAGTTTGAGACAGGAGTTCATAGGACTTTTGGAAAGATCAAGTTCAATAGTGTGTAAGGTTACTTTGAAAAAATCAAACTGGCAGTTCTGTTTTCCTTTGTGCTTTTAATAAGCACTATTAAGGGCAGTTTATACTTTTCCCACAATTTACTGTTGGAGGGGTTGGCAAGGAGGAAGAATTTTAAAGTTAGCACATGATAAAAATTAAATCTATGGGCTGAGGCCTTCCAAAGAAAAGACAACAGAACCTCTTATTTACGATAGCTCAGGTTGCCAGTTACACATGCCACATGCCATCTTTTTCTGACCCTGTTATCTGTCTGAATAAAATCCCAGATGGTACTGGATGTTGTGTTCTCCTTGTCAAAGAAGATGAACTTTAAGTTCATGTCAGGTCCGATACAGTTGGAATAGGTTTTGGAACATGTTCTTTTCAGGTTGCATCTGGAGGTGGTGGGGTTGGAGACAGTGTTCAAGAACCAACAACAGGCAACTGGAGAGGAATGCTGAAAACTTCAAAAGCTGAAGAGTTATTAGCTGAGGAAAAATCAAAGCCAATTCCAATTATGCCAGCCAGCCCACAAAAAGGCCATGCTGTGAATCTGCTGGATGTGGTAAGCCACGCGAATGGGTTACGCACTAAGAAGATAACTGAATTACTAGGAAAGCACTTCAGAAAAACTCAAGGAACTAAAAGTCACAAAAACTTACTGAACTTTTAACCGTTTCAAAATGGCACAAAAGTGAAATTTTTTTCTTTCCCTCACTCCATTTAGCCTGTTCCTGTTGCACGAAAACTATCTGCCCGTGAACAGCGAGATTGTGAGGTCATTGAACGACTCATCAAATCATATTTTCTTATTGTCAGAAAGAATATTCAAGACAGGTTAGTACTATAGTACTAAATCAGACTCTAATACTGCTCAGTTATTCCAGAATTTGTTGTAGAAATACACGTGTTTTAAAATTTTTAGGCTTTTATTCTAAATTAATGGATCATCTGATTTGGTTTTGCAGTGTGCCAAAGGCAGTAATGCATTTTTTGGTTAATCATGTGAAAGATACTCTTCAGAGTGAGTTAGTAGGACAGCTGTACAAATCGTCCTTATTGGATGATCTTCTAACTGAATCTGAGGACATGGCCCAGCGCAGGAAGGAAGCAGCCGACATGCTGAAGGTATTACTGTCAGCGGTTTTTAATTTTCACAGTTGGGTCGTAGATACAAACACTGCATTGTTAAAAATGCATTCTTATCCTTAGAGATATAGTCCTCCTATAAGGACTAATCTTTTTTTTCCACTGGTACTTGATTAGACTTTTAGGTTCAAAACCAGAGGAGATACTGGTTAATATAAAGTTACTACATATAAAGTGGAGTGATTACACCCACATAATTCAGATTTTTTGTTTGTTTGTTTTTTTAAATATAGGCATTGCAAGGAGCCAGTCAAATAATTGCTGAAATCCGAGAGACTCATCTTTGGTGAAGAGAACTATAGAATATGGAGACTTTGTTGACTCGAAATTTGCTAGTTACTGCCTACTTGAGTAGAATTTTATTTATGAACTCCTGTGTATTACAATGGTATGAATCTGCTCATGTGAAGAGACTGGCTATAAACTGAAAATTTTACTCTGTATTGCAGAACAAATCATACAGTTAATCCAAATAATAAATGGCTGTTTCTAAAGTTGCCCAGTACCTATAAAATACATCAAGTCTTTCTTGTGACCATTTCATTTGAACTTAAAAAGAGCTGTTAAATGTTCTAGTTGTGCAAGCAGTTTGCCTGTGGATAAGATGACCTGTGTAATCTGTTAGTAGTATTAAAGCTGCTGCCCTAGTCCTGCAAGAAGAATGCACAAGACACCATTTCCTACAACTGTAATGCATGCACAATATAAACTGGTCTGGCTTTGAAAGATGTGAGTTGACAGGTTACTCACAGTCATTGTATTCCACCTGTCCTTCGATTTATAGTTTTACTGAGCTTTGCTGCAGCCTTTGATGTGTAAGAAAGCTGAAGTCACAAGAAGGTCTGGAACGTTGACAGTGACGCAGTGTGTGTGTGTAGCTATGCAGCCCTTCCACTTCTGGGCTCATGCTACCCTAGGGCGTTAAAAATCAAAGTATCTTTGATCCTTTCTTAAACCTGGAAGGATGAATTATATTGTTCTGCATTAAAAATCATCTAGACTTGATTTTCAAATATAATAATTCAGATCCATCTTTAAATTAGATCACTTACACCATGTCCCAAGATTCACTTGGAACTGGGACTTAAAACCAAATCCTGTGGTGATCACTGAAGTGTATCTTCTCTAATAGTTGGTTAAAAAAAAAAAGTTACTTTTGCTTCACACCAACAAAATACATTAGAAAATACTCTATTTTAGAGTGGAACAATATATATATATAGTGGAACTCTATTATAGAGTAGAACTCTATAATCTAAAGAAAAATACCCGGACACAGCCACACATCCGAAGGCTTAGGCTACTAAAATGCATTCAAAGAGGTTGGGGGTGAGGTTTAGAACATATTCACATTTTATTAAAATTCCCCAGGTGATTCTTGATATGAATTACATTAAAAATTTTTTAAGATACGGGTCAAAATCCTTAAGGCATTTATTTAGCTCCATCTCTGACAGATACTATATTTCCATAATATAGAATTTACTGAACATGTTAACCTTTCTCCTAAGTTATGACATTTATGAAGAACTCCTGGCAGGGAAAGCATGTCTGGCAACTCGAGCTTACGGTACCCATTTACTAGCAAACAACAGGCTCAGCAACTGACCTCAACCATGAACAGATTCAATCTTCTCTAATATGGTACTCCTTTGAATCTGTGAGCAGTACCTATCTGGAGAGAATGCACACTACCTAAACGTCTGTTAGAACACACTCTGAAGTCACTCTACCATTCTTCAACCTCAGTATAGCCATCCATGACTGACTTACTTCAGATACATCAGATGACTACCATTTCAGCCTTTTAAATTTGTAAGGGGGCGGGGAACTTAACAGGGCACCATTCTCATCAAACATATTTCAAATTGGAAATGTTACCTTTAAAGATAGGTTACGGTAATGTACTTGCTGGCACTACACACCTTGTACAAGAAAAGCAGAGGCAAGAAAGGTTTGGGAAGTTAGAAAACCTTCCTTTGTTGGCTCTCAAACTGAGTGAAGCTCTGATATGTTTAGACGATCTGACATTTACAGTGGACACCTGTATGTTCTTGCTATGTAAATAAAATTGCTGGTATGAAATGACATTAAAGTTTTGTCAATAAATGAATTCTTCTTAACTTTGCTCCCAGAGAAGGTTCAGATAAACTATAGTTTAACTCATAAATCTAATTGGAACATAATACAGCTTACACTGTATAAAAGTTTTACAAAATTTCCTATTAAATTCTCACAATTCAGAGATTATTACATCTCCAGTTTCACACATAAATTCAGTGATTTGTTCCATGTAATCCAGGTAGTAAATGGCTAGAATTTCAACACTACATGCTTTGCTGCCTATATGGTTTTCTAGAAGGAATCAGATTGTGAACCATTTTGTATTTGTGTATTTCACTTAGTCCTCAGGGAAATACACTGATATTACCCTGATTTTTGAGATGTGGAAACCGTTCTAAGAATTAATTTGCCTAATGTATAGAGAGCTTAATTAGGTCTGGACTCTAAGTCTGGAAAAGTTCCCTTACCTGAATTCCTTATGATATTCTCCTGTGATTGGATATTGGTATAATATTTATCTCTGTTTTCACTCTAGTTACTTTTCAGTTCAGTTTATCTCAAGTTGCAATCTGCTTGAAGACAGACGCTGAAACTTAAAGCTAGGTTTCCAAATTTATGAAATACTGCTTCCTCAGTAATTTGGCAAAACAAGGCTGTGAGTAAATTTAATTATACTGAAACACAGGCAAGGGACTAAAACACTCAATTAGAAAACTTCTGAAAAGTACGGATTTTTGTTCTTTGAAAGCTAACTTTCTACTAGAATTTCTACTGCCAACTATGGCTTAATGTATGTAATACTTGTCTTCTTAAGGAGAACTGGATTTAATCAACAAAATTCAGAAATTTACAAGTTTCCAATACTATTTTTCACATTTCTAATGTGAACACTAGAAGCCCTGCTGGTGTCTGTGAGTCAGATCAGGGAGATGAACCCCCGATATAAAAGTATCCATGAGTCCTTACGCCACCCTCTTTTTCACTGTTCCTCCTCATCTCTAAAAAGGGAACAAAAAGGATAGGATAGTTCTTCCATGAAATAGAATTTTTAAAAGATTATCCCTGGCAATCATAGTTCTATGGTAACACCTGCAGCTCAGCAGATAAAATACTGCATTATTACACCAGCACTTGTCTTAACCACCCTGTGGAAATAAGAAAATTACTCACACTCTGAGACCTAGAGAGTACTCCATTCTCTACAGTTTGACTTACATGAGCAAAAGTGTAAGTTCTGGAGCCAGCCTTTGGTACATCTTAGGAGATGGGTAAGTTTGAACCACCTGAAGGATTTTTCATCATAGCTGAAGCCATTTTATAATGTAGAAATTCCTTTTTCCTATTTTTAATAATGAAAGTCCATTCTTAAGAATATGTTGTCCAACAACCAAAACACACTCAGGATTCGTTACTTGTCTGTGATTTATACTAACTCCACCTTCTGTGATCATCCGATGCCTAAAAATAGAAATGTTTAATTAGAATCATTTGACTTACATTGCAGAGGCTCTGCAAACCACTCTGAAACCACTTAGCAGTGAATTGTTACCTTCATGTTCACTCTACTAGATTCTGCCTCCCTCAAATGCTTTTTGAAAAGGAGTGGATTTAAGGCATAAGTTTCTTGTTTAGTGGAGAAAAATCTAGGGTATTTCATAGCTCTACGCAGAACTCTTCAGTTGGCAGTGGTTTAAACATGAATAGCAGAATCACCTGGAGAGTGATTCCTTAATCACAGAAAAGAAGCCTCCAGAAATACAAAGAGGACAGTGCTGCTTTTTGTGAGTTCCCATGAGATACCAGTCGCAACTATGTAGTCCTGTTATAGAAATCTTTAGGAAACTTATGAAACTGGAAAATCATTAGAAATTATATTATGAGACTATGCAAATAATAGCATATTGTTAAAATTGAGAATTTTTTAAGTGAAATGGGCTGATTTCAGAGATGGATTATCAGTAGCTTATCTAATTCCAGTTTAGTAACAATTTTTTTGATGGTGTATGTAAATAGGTTTTACTTCTGTTATTTACTTACTGCCCAATTCATTCAACAAACATTTATAGAGCCTTTACTATACGCTAAATATAAATAGTACTGCAAACTAGTGGAGAGAGCCAGACTATTCCAGAGAGATTAAATGCTGTCACCAGTAGGAAATATGACTCTGGGTGCACACTGGGTTGGTGGGGGAGCTGGAAATTGTCCTGCAAGAGGAGACATGGAAACTGGGAGGGTGAGTAGCAGTTACTTCCACAAATAGGGTGAGGAAACATAGGGAGTAGCTGGAAAGAAGCAAACAGAAGAAAAGGTCTAGAGCATGAAAGTCCTTGGAAGCCCTTGTGAAAAGCAAATGTTCATTTTCTCTTATCTGAATGTTACCAAATGACAAAGAAACCACTACTACACATGGTTTCATAAAACTCAACGTTTTCTATTTAAGGACCGATTTCTTTCTCTTAGGAAGTGTTACTTTGGTCTGTTTGCTATAGTTTCCAGATCATGTTCTCATTTTGCTTAAATGGCAGTCTTATTTAGCTTATACAATCTAAAAAAACGTCAATATTAAGAGCTCTGTCTAAATCAGATATGCTGTCATCCTAAGTCATGGTAAAATTTCCAGTATCAGTAAATAAGCCACTAGAAAAGTTCAGAAGAAAATAAAAAATGCTTCCACAGTAAGGAAAATCCTTAGAACCAGTGACTCACTCTGGAGAGGTATACGGCACCACCTGCAATCCAGTGTACATGAAATAATGAGCATATTAGGGAATCAGTAAGGTGGAATAGCAAGTGATAACAAAGACAATGGATATTTTCTCTCTACAGAATAACTAAGGGCTTTTTAGGAGAAAGGTAAAAATCTAAAATAACTGAAAGAAAATAGCAATTTTAACAAATGTCATTTATAATCATGACTAGGGGCTGACAAGCATATGACTTAACTGTCAAACTCCAGGAAATGAGACACCCAGGGTTTTCTGGCTAACCAGTGCTTTTCCTTCTAAATCACTCTATTTCAGTTTTAAGTGCAGAAGCATCAAGTATATGCTGGATTACTTTTTTGTGGAACACTTTTATTCCCTCATAATCCCACATAACTGAGGAAAACGCATTCTACCTACATCTTGATAAGAAAAATGGAATTCTCTGGGGTGCCTGGCTGGTTCGGTTAGTTAAGTGTCTGCCTTCGGCTCAAGTCATGATCCCAGTGTCCTGGGATCAAGTCCCAGGTCTGGCTCCCTCGTCAGTGGGGAACCTGCTTCTCCCTCTACCCCTTGCCCAGCTTGTGTGCGCTCCCTCATGCATGCGCTCTCTCCCTCTCTCTCTCCCTCTGTGTCTCTAACAAATTAATAAAATCTTAAAAAAAAAAAAGAAAAAAGGAATTCTCAAGAGGAGTAGTAGGTAATTTACAATACTAGTTTTAGGAAGTAACATCATATACTTACTTCATTTTCAGAAATTAAACTAATATTCTTTAAAATTTTTATTTATTTGTCAGAGTGAGAGTAGGTATGCACACAAATGGGGAGCAGCAGAGGGAAAGGGAGAAGTAGGCTCCCCACTGAGTAAGGAGCCCAATGCAGGACTTGATCTCAGGACCCTGGGATCATGACCCGAGCCGAAGGCAGATGCTTAACCCACTGAGCCACCCATGCGCCCTCAACAAATACTGTAAACGGGTTGGGCAACCCCTCTATTCCCTCAAAGATGACACAGACTGAATATGAGAGGGACCATGTGAATCTCTTAACTTTGGTCTCAAATTGTGACCATCCATCCCCAAGCTGACTAATCCCAGTGCATCTGCTGATCACAGTGGTCCCTTCAATGTAGGCCTTTCCAGTGCTGGAGGAAAAATGGGCTTAGATTTAAGGAGAGAAGTATGGGGGTATGAGAGTTTATAGAAAATTTAGAGTATTTTCAACAATAGGTTCTCAAGTTTTCACTTTAGTCTTGGACTAACCTAATTTCTGCCAGGAATAAGACACCTTGTGGCACTACAGAAACATGCTGTGAACTGTAACATTTACTGCTGAATGAACAGTGACTGAAAGTTAAATCATCTTACCCTCGGGGACCATCTGGAATGGCATTTGCTTTGCGGCATGTATCTAGGACACTTGTTCCTGGGTCAAGAACTAATTCAGAAAATGAAGCTTCTTTAAACAACTCTCGTAACTCTTGATCAGACATGACCTCCAGGGCATCGATGCTGCTGTGATAAAGGGCCTGCGTACACCTGAAGAACACATCGAGAACCACATCACGGGAGTGCTTATCCACAGACACATTCTAATAGTTCTAAAACAGCAACGTTTATCTTGTAGAAGTCATACTTAGCTCAAGATGATCTTTCCCACAGAGGCTATTCTAAAGCACTTAAGTCAGACACTGACAGTCCTTACAGTGGCAAATGACATGATAGCCCTAATAAATTTTCTCAAGTCCATTAACTACATAGCTTTATCCAGTGTTAGTTATTCCTAAAGGCCACCTTTTAGCAGAATCCAGCCCTTCTTGTCCATGAACGAGCTTTGTAACTTCTGCAGCGAGTCGTTTCTGAGGACCCCGCTTTTCTGGCTCTTTAACATGCAGCTGCATGATGTGGTCAATCTCTGGAAGGGGCAGGAAAGTGAAGAGCTTCAGGTACCTGTGGGACAAAACATACATTGCTGGTGTAAGCATCTGATTCTTCTTTTTTTTTTAAATATTTTATTTATTTATTTGACAGACAGAGATCACAAGTAGGCAGAGAGGCAGAGAGAGGAGGAAGCAGGCTCCCCGCTGAGCAGAGAGCCCAATGCAGGGCTCGATCCCAGGACCCTGGGATACATTGCTGGTGTATACAACACACCTAATTTTTGTCTCCAACTCCCTTTCCCTTCAAAAGACATCCTGCCTACTTTTAAATTTACATATATTTTTAAGATTCATTTATTTTAGAGAGAATGAGTGCATGCATGAACATGAGTAGGGGGAGAGGGAGAAAGAATCACAAGCTGACTCCCCACTGAAAACAGCCTGATGCAGGGCTCCATCTCACAACCCTGAGATCATGACCCACACCCAAACCAGGATTCAGCTGCTTAACCAACTGAGCCACTCAGGCGCCCCTAAACTTATTTTTCATTATGAAAAATAAACATATAGAAATGTACCCCAAATAAGATACCCATGCACACACCAGTCAGACTGAAGATGTTACTGTTTTGCCATCTTCACTTCAGATCTTTCCTTTTGAAAAGGCATGAAATAATATAGCTCTAGATGCCAACATATTCCCCTCCATGCCCAGGAATAAGCTAACTTAAATTTGTACCTACTCTTCCTATGCATGTTTTAATACTTTTGTTTTCTGTATATGTATCCATCAATAAAAAATGTGTAACTTAAAAATTGACATTTTATCTGTAGCCTTTAAAAAACACATAGAAAGTATATAAATCACAAACATAGTTTAAGGAATCAAAAAGCAAACATCTATGTAATTACTCCCCATCCAGAAATACCTCGTTTCTTCTACTCAAGAAAACCCAGATGTTTTTACATACACTTCCGCCTTTCCAAATGAACCACTCTTCTCCCTTTTCAAGGTAATCTCTGTTTTTTTTTTTTAAACTTCTACTACTCTGATATCCCTTGGGAAATGTCGTTGCTTTGTTTTGCCAGTTTTAGGCTTTATAAATGGGATCATACTGAATATATCTTCATCTTCAGCCTCTCTGGCACATCAGTATATTTGGCAAGAGACGCATTCACGTTGCTGTGTCACCGCTGTTACGTACAGCGTTCTGTGCCGTGACTACTTCGTATAAAGTATTTATGTAGACAGTCTACTGTGGATATCTGCGTTGCTTCCCCTCTTGGACAGCTGCTAATACCGCGGCTATGAATATTCCCATGTAGTTCTCTTGGTGCACATGTGTGCTCATTTCTTTTGGGGACGAACCCAGGAGAGGAAGTGTAGGGTCACAGGTTTATGTGCATATTCAGGTTTAGTAACACAGACACCTACTTTTCCAGAGTGGTTCTATAAGTGCTGCATCTATGTCTGACCCTAAGTTTTGGATTGCCACGGCCTCCATGCCAAGCACTCCCCCACACAAATGAGCTGCTGCCTGCTTGCCACAGTTGAAGGCTCATGAGCCAGGCAAAGCAGCCAGCCACGGCTGCACAGCAAGTTCCCCTTTTAGAAAGCTGTGGATAGGGGCGCCTGGGTGGCTTACTGGGTTAAAGCCTCTGCCTTCGACTCAGGTCATGATCCCAGGGTCCTGGGATCAAGCCGGCTTCCCCACCTCCCCACCCCACCTGCCTCTCTGCCTGCTTGTGTTCTCTGTCAAATAAATTAAAAAATCTTAAAAAAAAAAAAAAAAAAGCCCTCGGTAACTCAGCTAAGTGAACACTTGGGTGAACCCATTTCTCCCTTCCCACTACCTAATTTCCACTCTAGTGTTTTAAATCTGCCAATGAAGAAGGGCCTCATAAAGGCCCAGGCAGAGCCCCAGGACCATGCTCTCTGCCTATCCCTAACCGAGACCTCCAAGTGCCCCATACCCTCCAGAACTTGTAGGGAATAAGATGGTTTTCCAAATTTCCTGATGCTTGTTGCTGAGGTGCATCCTGCAATCCTAACAATCCTTACAATCCGGTAAGAACCATAAAAGCCAGTTCAGCCACAAAACAGACTCCAGTCTGGGAAATGTGGGTAGGAGACACACAGTCCCACTATGACCCACCACTCAATGGTCACTAGGGGAGTTCTCCCTCCTCCTTACCAGAATATCCTTTCCTCAGTAATTAGCCCTTCTCGGCACAAGGCCCGAAGGACCCTCATTTCTATTAGTCACTAAAGGCCTTTATTATTAATGGTCTAGGGGCACCTGGGTGGCTTGGTCATTAAGCGTCTGCCTACGGCTCAGGTCATGATCCCAGGGTCCTGGGATCGAGTCCCAAATTGGGCTTCCTCTTTGGTGGGAAGCCTGCTTCTGCTGCTCCCACTCCCCCTGCCTGAATTCCCTCTCTCACTGTGTCTCTCTGTCAAATAAATAAATAAATTTTAAAAAATTAGTGATCTAATCATCTCCTTAGTCCACATGGCCTTGATCACACAGCTCTGGAGACACTGAATTACTATGGCAGCAGTGACACTTTAGGAGAGAGACGACAGGCAATATATAGCAGAGGTGATATGCAAACCGGGACTGGTGGGATGGCATCCAGCGAGTGGTGCTGTGTTCCCAAGTGCTGTGACCTACCTGGTCAGCCAGTTATTGTAAGATGGGAAGGTAAGGCAGACCCCATAGTTAACTACAAGTACTACCATGCAGTCCTGCTGACAATACCATGTTCCCACTGTTCCAGATGCAGCCTATCAATAGTGATGTCGATAGGAATGACTGGGGGCACTCGCCGGGCCCTGACCACTTGTGGTGAGCCCCTAGAGACATGACCATAGTGACCCAGATGACCCCCTCTTCATTTCTAAAACTGAAGAGGCCCCAAATGACCTGGAGTCCAGAGAATTCTTTTCATGAGGTGCTCTCCCTAATTAGAGGGCAGCCCTACTACATTTTAATGGGACTGCTAAAACCATTTAAAAGGCACTGGGGGGCCCTGACGGGTTGCTAGATGTAGTGGAGATTACTATCCAGGCACCCAGATGCTTCAAACCTATGCCATTACACACCCACTGCCCCAGAGGGGTTTCCCCTTGAGCAAATTTCCCTCAACCAAAAGGAATCCCTACCCCCTCCTTAGTAAACTCCCAACTTAATTTTGTCCTTTTCTGAAAATACAGATTAAACTCTCCTGGGAGTTATAAAATTTCAGTATTCCTGGTCACTTAATATCTGGACAGCCAGTCTCTAAACTCTAGGCCCTAATTAATACTAGCATTCTCCTAGCCTGCACTCCTGACTCCAACCCAGTCCCTGCAACTACCTCTGCCCTCTTCTCTAACCTCAGGGTTGGCAGCCACCTAAGCCTCTACCCTAGGAACTGGGTAGATCCCCAGGACTTAACCCACCTCCCAGAGGCAGCTGCCCCATACCACTCTGACAGTCCACTGAGACAATAAAAATGCATGGTCCTTTTTGTCCCTATTAGATATCAGGGCTCAAAGTCACTGTTATTCCAGACAAACCCTCTAAATTCTTCAAAGGGAAGCCCTTCTACCTACAGGGCATTCCTAGTAAAACAATCAAAGGTGTACAAATCCATCTGGATTTAACTAACTACAGGGACCATTTACTTCAAATAGCTTCTTCGGGTGGTGGCTTCCTTGGCCCTTTCTTTCCCTATTATGGGCATGGATGCACTGGCACAATGCCACACAGACCCAGCCCAAGTTCTTAGTCTTCTTGGGGGGATTTACAAAATGGATGCCAGTGACTCTCCCTCCTGTGGGCAAAATGGTAAACACCCCCCAATACCAATTTAAACAGGGCACTAAAGGCCTATACCTTGTTACTATAGATACTGAGATGGAGTCTTTTTAAGCCCACAGCCTCCCCTTTCAATGGCCCTGTTTGGTCAGTACATAAGTCAGCCATTCATGAATGGAACCTCACCGTTTACCTTCAAATCCTTAATACTAAGGTTTCCCCAATTAAGCGATAATTCCTAGTATTACAGAATTAATTAAGGACACACCTCTCTGGGATAAGCAGCATGCTGGCATTCACATTACATGGGTCCCAGAAGGAAAACAGAGAATAGGGGCAGAAAACTTAATTGAAGAAATAATAGCTGAAAACTTCCCTAACCTGTGGAAGGAAAAGACATCTGGGCCCAGGAAGCACAGAGAGCCCCAAATAAGAACCCAAGACACATGATAATTAAAATGGCAAAAATTAAAGAGAGAATCTTAAAAGTGGGGAGAGAAAAGCAAAGAGCGATGTCTAAGGTAACTCCCATGAGGCTATCAGCTGATTTTTCAGGAGGCCAGAGGTAGCAGTACCGTGTATTCAGAATGGTGACAGGAAAAAACTACAACCAATACTCTCCCCAGCAAGGCCATCATTCAGAATTAAATGAGAGATAAAGAGGTCCTTAGACAAACAAAATTTAAAGATGTCCATCACCACTAAACGGGCTTTACAAGAAATGTTCAAGGGATTTTTTTTTAAGTGAGAAAGAAGAGGCTGAGAAAGAATCAGGACTTAGAAAATTATGAAAGAATTTCAATGGTGAAAGCAAATAAATAGTAAAGGTACCAGATCAATCACAAAGCCAGTATGAAGGTTAAAAGACAACAATAGGAAAATCACTTGTATCTATCATAATTAGTTAAGCAATACAAAAGACAAAAGGATGTAAAACATGACATCAAATACATAAAACACAGAGCGGGGAATAAAAACGTAGCAAACATGCTTTTTCAATGTGTTGAAACTTAAGTGACCATTAACTTAAAATAGATGCTATATGCATAGGATGCTATGTATGAACCTCATGGTAACCACAAACCAAAAATGTGTAATAGATACACAAAAAAATAAGAATCATCCAAGCGTTATACTAAAGAAAGTTATCAAATCACAAGGGAAGAGAGCAAGAAAGTAAGAAAGGTACAGAGAAGAACTAGAAAAACAATCAAACAATTACCAAAACAACAAAAGTACCTATTAATCATTACTTTAAATGTAAATGGACTAGGGGAGTCTGGGTGGCTCAGTTAAGTGGCTGGCTCTTGATTTCAGCTCAGGTTATGATCTCAGGGTCCTGGGATCAAAACCCATGTCAGGCTCCATGTTCAGTGTGGAGTCAGCTTGAGGATTCTCTTTGGCCTTCTGCCCTTCCCTCTCCATATGCTTGCTATTTCTTTAAAACAAACCAATAAATCTTTAAATGTAAATGGACTAAATGCTCCAGTAAAAAAACACAGGCTGACTGAATGGATAAAAAAAAATCCAAGACCCACCTACATGCTGCCTACAAGAATCTCCTTCAACTTAAAGACACAAACTAAAAGTGAACAGATGGAAAAAGGTAGTCTATGAAAATGGAAACAAAAAAAGCTGAGGTAGAAATACTTACATCAGACAAAATAGACTTTAAAAGACTGTAATAAGAAACAAAGAGCATTAATAATAAAAGGATCAATCCAATGAAGATATAAAAATCACAAATACCAATGCACCAAACATGGAAACACCTAATTACATAACACAAATATTAACAGATATCAAGGGAGAAATCAAGGGGTACCTGGGTGGCTCGGTCAGTTAAGCATCTGTCTTTAGCTCAGGTTATGATCCTGGAGTTCTAAGACCAAGTCCTGGGGTGGGGGGTGGAGCAGGGGGGATGAGGGGGGAAGCTCAGGTCCCTGCTTAGCATGGAGTCTATTTCTCCCTCTCCCTCTGGCCACCCCCCACTAGTGTGCACATGTGTGCCCTCTCAAATAAATCAAATCTTTAAAAAATATAGAGAAAAGTCAACAATAATACAATAGAAGGGGACTTTAACATCCCACTTACAGCAACAGATGGGTCATCTGGGCAGAAAACTCAAGGAAATTGTGGCTCTGAACAACCTATTGGACCAGATGGACTTAACAGATATATACTGAATATTCCATTCCCAAACATAGAATACACATTCAAATGCACACTGAATATTTTCCACAACAGACTGCATGTTAAGTCACAAAACAAGTCTCAATTTATGAAAACTGAAATTATACCAAGCTCCTTTCTGGAAGGTATGAAACTAGAAATCAATTTTAAGAAAAAAATCTGGAAAAAAACACAGACATGTGGAGATGTAACAACATGCTATGGAACAAATAGTGGGTCAACAAAGAAGTCAGATAATAAACTAAAAACTGCCTAGAAACAAATGAAAGTAGAAACATGATATTCCAAAATCTTTGGGACTTAGAAAAAGGAGTTCTAAGAGGGAAATTTATAGCAATGAAGGGCTGCCTCAAGAAACAAGAAAAATCTAAAACAAGCAATCTAAACTTACAACTAAAGGAATTAGAAAAAAGAACAAAGCCCAAACCTGGCAGAAGCAAAGACGTAATAAAGATGAGAGCAAATAAAAACAGAAACTTTAAAATAAATGAAATTATGAGTTAGTTCTCTGAAAAGATAAAACTGATAAACCTTTTACCAGATTCATCAGGATAAAGAGGACTCAAACACATAAAATCAGAAATTAGAGAAGGTACGACTGACACCACAGAAATAAAAAGGACTGTAAAACACTACCATGCTTAGGGGCACCTGGCTGGTTCAGCTGACAAAGCATATGACTCTTGATCTCAGGTTTGTTGGCTTGAGCCCCACATCAGGTGTAGAGATTATATAAAAATAAATAAATAAAATCTTAAAAAAAAAAAAAAAAAAAAGACTACCATGCTTAACCAAAGAGGCAGAAGATCTGTAATGTGCGAACTATAAAACACTGATGAAAGAAAATGAAGATGACACAAACTAGATTGGAAGAATTAATAATGTTAAAATGTCTGTACTGCTCAAAGCAAACTACAGATTAAATGCAATCCCTATCAAAATACCAAGAGCATTTTTTATAGAACTAGAACAAATTTGTATGAACCACAAAAGACCCAGAATAGTCAAGATAGTCATGAGAAAGAATAACAAAGCTGGAAGTAACACTTTTCCAAATTTCAAGATATACTACAAAGCCACAGTAATCAAACAGAATGGTAATGGCACAAAAACAGACCCATAGATCAGTGGAACAGACTAGAGAAAGCAGATATAAACCTACACTAATATGGTCAATTAATCTGTGATAAAGGACAAATCTGTGACAAGAAAATACAATACAATCCCTTTAACAAATGGTGCTGGGAAAACTGGACAGGTACGCGCAAAAGCATTAACTGGACCACTTTCTTACACTATACATTAAAAAAAAATTCAAAATGAATTAAAGATCTAAATATTGAGAACTGAAACCATAAAATAAAAATAAACTATTAGGACTATACCAAAATAAAGCTTTCACGCAGCGAAGGAAACTATCAACAAAACAAAAAGGAAACCATGGGGCGCCTGGGTGGCTCAGTGGATTAAGCCGCTGCCTTCGGCTCAGGTCATGATCTCAGGGTCCTGGGATCGAGTCCTGCATCGGGCTCTCTGCTCAGCAGGGAGCCTGATTCCCTCTCTCTCTCTCTCTCTGGCTGCCTCTCTGTCTACTTGTGATTTCTCTCTGTCAAATAAATAAATTAAAAAAACAAAACAAAACAAAACAAAACAAAAAACAAACAAAAAGGAAACCTACTGAGTGGGTTTTTTTGCAAATGATTTATTTGCAAATGATATATCCAACAAAGGATTAATATCCAAGATATATAAAGAACTCACAGAAGTCAATACCCCTAACACTATGCATCCAATTAAAAATGGGAAGAGGACTTGAATAGATATTTTTCAAAGGAAAACATATAGACAGTCAACACATACCAAGATGCTCAACATCACTATCATCAGAGAAATGGAAATCAAGATGATAATGAAGTATCACTTAATATCTGTAACAATGATTTGTATCAAAAAGATAAGAAATAACATATTGGTGAGGATATACAGAAAAAGAAACCTTTGTGCGCTATTGATGGGAATGTAAATTGATGTAGCCACTGTAGAAAACAATATGGAGGTTCTTCAATAATTAAAAATATACCACAAGGATCTGCTGATGGGTATTTGCTAAAAGTAATGAACTAATTCAAAAAGATATGCATCCCTATGCTCAATGCAGTATTTTTTTTTTAAGATTTTATTTATTTGACAGCGATCACAAGTAGGCAGAGAGTGGGGGGGAAGAAGGTTCTTCACTGAGCAGAGACCCCGATGCGGGGCTCAAACCCAGGACCCTGGGATCGTGACCTGAGCTGAAGGCAGAGGCTTTAACCCACTGAGCCACCCAGGCACCCCGCAGTATTATTTACAATAGTTAAGATATGGAAGCAACCCAAGGGTCCATTAATAGATTAATGGATAAAGAAATAGTATATATACAGTGGAAAATTACTCAGCAATAAAAAAAGAATGATATCTTGCCATTTGTGACAACTCCAGTGGATCTAGAGGGTACTACATTAAGTGAAATAATTCAGGCAGAGAAAGATAAATTCCACATGATTTCACTTATATGTGAAATCTAAAAAACAAATCAATTTAAAAAACCCCCCAAACAGAGGACAAACTAATGGTTGCCAGAGTGGGAGGCTAGGGGATGGGAAAAATAGATGAAGAGGAATAGAAGATACAGGATTCCAGTTAAGGAATGACTAATCATGGGATGAAAGATACAACACAGAAAATATAGTCAATGGTTTAAAAAAAAAAAAAAGGACTACTACGGAAAATTATTATATGTCTAACATATTGAACAACTTAGAAGGAATGAAAAATTCTTAGAAACATAAAATCGTCCAAGACAATCAAGAAGAAATAGAAAATCTGAACAGATCAGTTACTTGAAATGAAACTGAATCAGTAATCAAAACCTCCCAAGAAACAAAAGTCCCGGACCAGATGGTTTCAAATGTGAATTCTATCAAACATTTAAAGAGCTAATATCTACTCTTCTCAAACTATTAAAAAACTGAAGAGATGAATGCTTCCAAATACATAGTATTCGGCCAGCATTTCCCTGACACTAAAATCAGATAAAGACACTTCAAATAAAAAAGAGTATTGCAGGCTATATATCCTTGATGAACACAGACACAAAAATCCTCACATATATTATCAAACTGAATTCAACAATACATTAAAAGGGTCATTCCCCACGGTCCAATGGGATTTATTACAAGGATATAAGGATGGTTCAATTTATGCAAATCAATCAACATGATATACAACATTAACAAAAGATAAAAAACCATACGATTATCTTATTAGATGTAGAAAAAGCATTTGACAAAATCAACATCCATTTATGATAAAAACTCTCAACCGAGTGGGATTTTTGGGAACATACCCCAAAATCCAAATATGAAAAACCCACAACTAACATCATACTCATTGGTGAAAATCTCAAAGCCTTTTCACTAAGATCAGGAACAAGGCAGTAATATCCACCTGTCACTTTATTTCAGCATAGTACTGGAAGTCCAACCACAGCCAACAGACAGAAATAAAAGGCACCCAAACTGGTAACGAAGAAATAAAACTGTCACTATTTGCAAATGACTTGATACTATATAGAAAAAACCCTAAAGACTCCACCAAAAAACTACTGGAAGTAATAAATTCAGTAAAGTTGCAGAATCCAAATTAACACACAGAAAACTGTTCCATTTTTATACAGTAACAACAAAGTAGCAGACCAGGAAATCAAGAAAACAATCCCATTTACAACTGCATCAAAGAGTAAAATACTGAGGAATAAATTTAATGAAGGAGTAAGAGACCTGCACTCTGAAAACTATAAAACACTGATGAAAGAATGTGAAGAGGACACAAATAAATGGAAAAATGTATCATGCTCATAGGTTGGAATAATATTGTTGAAATGTCCATACTATCCAAAGCAAAATACAGATTTTATTTATTTACTTTTGTGTGAAGTACCTATTTAAAGCAATCCCTATCAACATACTAACAGCATTTTTCACAGAATTAAGAACAAACAATCCTCAAACCTGTATAGAACCACGAAAGAGCTCAAATAACCAAAGCAATCTTGAGAAATAACAAAGCTGGAGGGATCACACTCAGATTTCGAGATATATTACATAGCAATAATAATTAAAACAGTAGGGAACTGGCCCAAAAATATACACACAGACCAACAGAATAGTGAGCCCAGAAATAAACCTACGCCTATATGTTCAATTATTCTATGACAAAGGAGCAAGAATATTCAATGGGGAAAAGACAGTCTCTTTAATAAATGGCGCTGGGAAAACTGGAGAGCTACATGCAAAAGAATAAAACTTGACCACTTGCTCACACCACACACAAAAATAAACCCAAAATGGATTAAAGACCAAAATGTAAGACCTGAAACAATGAAAGTCCTAAAAGGAAACAGGCAGGAACTCTTGGGACATCCACCTTTGCAATATTTTTTGGATTTTTCTCCCCAGGCAAGAGCAACAATAGCAAAAGTAAACTATTGAGAATACACCAAAATAAAAAGCTGGCACAATGAAGCAAACTATCAACAAAACGAAAAAGCAAAAGCGACTTGCTGACTGGGAGCAGATATTTGCAAATGATATATCTGATAAGGGGATAATACCCCAAATAGATAAACAACTTCTACAACTCAACACCAGGAAACAATCTGATTAAAAAACAATCTAATTAAAAACAAAACAAAAAACCAAACCAAACCAAACCAGACATTTTTCCAAAGGAGAGAGATAGCCAACAAACACATGAAAAGATGCTCAACATCACGAATCATCAGGGAAATGCAAATCAAAACCACAATGAGATACTGCCTCACACCTGTCAGAACGGCTAATATCAAAAAGACAGGAAGTAAGTTTTGGCAAGAATGTGGAGAAAGGGAACCTTCATGCACTGTTGGGGGGGAATATAAACTGGTATAGCCATTAAAAAAAGAGTAGAAAGGTCTTCAAAAAATTAAAAATAGAAATTTGATACCATCCAGCAGTTTCACTTCTGGGTATTTACCTGTAGAAAACAAGGACACTAATTCAAAAAGATACGTGCACACCTATTTTCACTGCAGTATTATTTACAACAGCCAAGAAATGGAAGCAACCTAAGTGTCCACTGATAGATAACTGGCTAAAGAAAAATGGAGTATTATTATTACTCAGCCGTAAAAAAGAAAGAAATCTTGTTATTTGCAACATGGATGGACTTTGAGGGTATTATGCTAAGTGAAATAAGTCACTCAGAAAAATGCCATGATTTCACTTGCATGTGGAATCTAAGAAACAAATGAACAGATAAAACAGAAACAGACTTACAAATACAGAGAACTGGTGGTTGCCAGAGTGCAGGGGATGGGTGAACAGATGAAGGAGATTAAGATATACAAACGTCCATAAAATAAGAAAGTCACAGGGATGAAAAGTACAGCACAGGCAATACAAGCAATATTATAATAATTTTGTAAGGAGCCAGTGACTACAATTATTGTGATGAGCATTTCATAATGTATATAAAATGTCAAATCACTATGTTGCACACTGGAAACTAATCTAATATAGTATGTCAACTATACTTCAATTAGAAAAAAAGGACAAAAAAAAATCTCTAAGTGCCTGACATTTTAGTTGCCAAATTATCCATTTTAAAGACGTTCATTTTGAATAAACATACTGCTAGCTGTTATGATACAGTTAGTAGCAAACCAACTAGATCCATTACCAGGCCACCCTTACTCATGAAGTTTCTCTTCTAGAAAGCCCTAGATAAGGGACCACTTGAGTGACCCTGTTTCTCCCCTTCCTGTTCCCTAATTCCTGCTTTTATGTTTTAAATTTCCCACTAAAGGGTGAACCTAAAGCCCTAGGCACCCCACCCTTTGTCTACAATAAGGCTGTGGCCTAGGTCCACACTCCCTCCCTCTCTCTACCCAGGGCCTTCTGTGTGGCCCTCCAGGACCTGTGAGTAAGAAATTTTGTTTTTCAGATTTCCCTGATGGTTGTTGCTGAGATGCATCCGGCAATCATAAGAACCACAAAGGCCAGTCCAGCCTCAACACTGGTTCTGGTCAGGGAAAGGTCTGTGGGGCTTGCCACAAATGGTATGTGCCCAGGTGAGTTCCTCAAGCATTTCTAGTCAATAGCATCACTAGCAATTGGCCGAGACTGATACCACAATTAAGTTCACTCTCCCAACACCTTGGAACATTTTCACCAACACCTGGTATTGCTAATTCTGTTTCTCCATTCTGGAGGGTACATAACAGTATTTAATTGTACCTCTATCTTGCATTTTCTCATTATTAAGGCTGAGCAACCTTCTCAGATGTTTTGGGTCTTTTGGACAGAATCTCTCTGAAGTGCATGCTCAAGCCTTTATGTTTCTATTGGGTTGTCTTTTTCTTATTGGTTTATGGAATTTGAATATAAGCTCTTTACACTTTTAGTACATGTAATGGATATTCTTCTACTCTTAATGGTGACTTCAATGAACAGTAGATCTTAATTGTAATTTAGTCAAATCTTTATTTGTATCTCATTTGAGGATCCTTCCCTATCCCAGTTATGAAGATATTTTCCTATTTATCTTCTGAACACATGATTTATCTTTTGTTAGAGTTAGGTTGATAATCTACCTGGAACTGATTTTTGCAAACCGTGTGAGACTAAGTTTCATTATTTTCCCCACATAAGACATCTAATTATCTAAGTGAAATTTACTGAAAAGATTGTTTTATCCCGATGTTCTGCAGTGCCAAAGAGATCACGTGACCACAGATGCTGGAGTCCGCCTGGATTCTCTAATCTTTACCATTAGTCTCTTTACAAAATCTTAAATTTAAGCTTTAAATTTTGCTTTAAAACCAAAAATTACTAGAATTAAGATTTTAGAAGAGTTGCTGGATACACATTTAGTCATAGAAATTAATTGTATTTTTTATACATTAGAGCCAAATAGAAAAGGAAACTTTCCAGATGTCAGTTCTTGATACATCAAAACCCTAAAGTGTATCATCAAATGTTTGAAATAAATCTAAAGGAAAAAACTTTAATTATTATAGTTTGATAAGGCATATTTTCCACTCTGGAAATGTTATTTTTGGTTAAATTCATCTTTTTTTTTGTTGCAAGTCTATTTTTCTCATTAATTTATATTCTTTAAAGAGTTTAAGATGCGAATTAATGAGAAAGTCATTTTTAAAAAAGGATTTTCAAAAGATGTTATAAAGAAAACAAACTTTAGAGACAAAGGTAAAATCAGGTTTAGTCAAGTTGATGATAAAAGGAGTGAAAAAACTAGAATACACAAGTGGGAGTGTCTTAAGTACTTGTTAGATGTAGATCACAAACTTGGCTCTAAGTTTTCATCAATCACAGTGGTTTTCTGATCTAACCAATAAAAAACTGTTCAGAAGAACAGAATTGCAATGTTCTGGGTCTTAAACGAAAATCTAAATGAAAACAAAAACACAAACTATAAAGGGTACATACAGATTCAATGGCTAAAATTATGAGTTTATAAAGTTAATTTTTCTCAGGATACTATGAAGAACTCACCTTTCTACCAAATCATCCTGCTGCCTGACAAAGAACTGATACAATTCAAATGGGGAAGTCTTCTCTCGGTTTAGCCAAACAGCATTACCAGCCGACTTTCCCAATTTTGCTCCAGTTGTACTTGTAATTAGAGGAACCGTGATTCCAAATACATCTTCTCCCGTCAACCTAAGCATAAAGAAAAACTTCATTATGTGCTTCAAACACAAGTGATGGTAAGTTCTGCAGATCCTTCTTCAGATTTCATTCTGGTCTCTTGCTCTAAGAAAACTTCCTTCACTTTGTAAATCTGAATTTTTGTTCCTCTTAATTGCACTCAATTCGTTTTGACATTTGTCATTTTAAACTGCAATGGAACCAGTGACTCTGACGTAGTTTCTGCATCACTAGGTCCTAGAAAACTGTAAAGTCTGAGGGAGAACAGGAAGGAAGACTGGGTAAGGGGAAATCAGGTAGAGACACTTAAGAATGTTTTAAGGAATTTTTAAAATGAGTTATCACATGGGTTAGCCCTGTAGTTGAACTCCCTCAAGAAAATGCGATTAAAATCTACCTTATTTGCCAAATATCTGGAGTTGGAAAAAAATTTGAGATGCCAACCAAAAACTAACACTAGCTTCATGGGACCTGCAAGGCTAAATCAGAAACTACTCTAGGAGACACGGTCGCATTCAAGCATAAACAACGAAAAGCAGAGTTACTAAAGGGAAGCAAAATACACAAGCTGTATTCTGAGTAGTGGTCTATTTCCTTCAAAGCTCTAAGAATACGTTGCATGCCTAGTATCATTAATTCAGCCCTTCAACTTTCGTGAGCTAGTCACATTAACACCATTACAGACTTAGCGGAGTAAAACCCACAAGGATTCAAAAAGGGCGTCATTCCCCAATCGTTAACAGTTGATCACAGGCTATTCACGTGTAAATTATTTGGTCACAAGATTTTTCCTGGGTGTAAAGGAGCTTACTTGTGGATAAACTCGTATCCGGACACGATATTGCCCAGCTGATCAGATCCACCCAGCTGGACCCGGCATCCATAATGCTTGAACAAATAATAGAAGTCATAAGCCTGGAGCACCTGGTATAAAAACTCTGCCAAGCTCATGCCCTCGGGACTCTTGAGCCGGGTTTGGACGCTCTGACGGCTCAGGAGCGTGCCCATGCGGAAATGCCCACCCACAGCCGTTAGGAAGTCCACCAGGTGCTGCTTCTGGTACCAGGCCGCATTGTCCAGTACCGTGAAGCTTCCCCAGGCCCGCCCATTCGCGAAGAGCTGCTGGTGATTAGCCACCATGGCCTCGAGTCCTTGGCGTAGGGCGCGCGCATTGCTTCGCACGCGCTCTGGTTCCAGCGCTTCCCGCTCCTTGGTACGGCCGCTGGGGTCTCCCAGGCGCGCGGTGGCACCTCCTACCAGTGCGATCACGTTGTGGCCGGCTCGCTGGAAGTGAAACAGGCCCAGCAGCGCGAGCAGATGCCCCACGTGAAGCGAGTCGGCCGTGGGGTCGAAACCGCAGTAGATGGTCTGAGGAAAGTTGCCCGTGCCACGGTCAAAGAGCTCTGGGAGCTCTATCTTCGTACCCGTCTCGGGGAAGAACTCCTTGAAAAGACCCCGAGCCTTCTGCATCGCCAGCAACCCCTGAGCGCCCGAATGGGCCTCACGCGGTCCCAGGAGCAAGACTCCTGATGGGCCTGGGGTCCCAAACCACCGGCCGCGGGCAAAGCACCGCAACACGGGGGCCGCCATCTTGGCGTCGGCACGAGGGGAATGCTGGGATTTTCTGGCTCTCGCCACACCCCCCTCAGTGCCAGCCTCCTACAATTTCTACGGAAATCGCTTCCGTGTATTTCTGCGCATGCCTGAGTGGGGCGGGGCGGTCACTTAGCGACGGAGCTTGAGTTCTCCGCAGACGCTGGAGTTCTGACGACCCGAGTGGGGATTGTGTTTACCGTCAGTCACCTTAAATTCTCTAAAACTTTATTGACTCATTCGTAACGTAGGTGTGTCTGTGATAATAGTTCCTACCTCACAGGGCTCTTGTGAGAACTGAGAATGAAAGCTCTTGGCACCTGCTGTAGCTCTCTACAGATGTTAGATTTTGTTTTAATTTTCACCTGAAAAAATTGTGGTGCACAAGTTCCTTCGAATTCTTGGTTCTATGGAAAAAGTCCATAGAGGTTGTCCATAGAGGTTGTAACGGGTTAGAAATTGGTTTAACTTGATGGAGAGTTACGGAGTTGGCGTGGCGACCCGAACTCGGGATAGCGATTCCCCGCGGAGGAGAGCGCCAGAGGCATCGGCCTACATTAGTTTCTCCGGGAGGTGGCAGTCTTGCCCAAGCTATAGCGGGAACCAGCCCTACAATAAATTAAATGCAGGAAACCCCAAGTTTTATTTATCTATTTAACAATTACAGGTAACCAGGTGGGACACAGCTTTAGTAGAAGTGGATTCAAATTGGTAATCGCATTGCCGCAGCATGGCAGGTGCTGTCAAGACTCCACTCACCAGGGATGGGGTTCTCATTACCCGCGTGCTGGCACGGAAACCAGCTCCCAAACCCTATTTTGGAGTCTCAATTCTCGGACCACTTTCAGTACCAGCTGTGTAAGGTCGAGTTGGAGATTCGTGTGCAGAAGGATCACTGGGGTGTACTCTTGGAAAAACCTCTGTAATGGAGTGATGGAGGCAGGCTTGAGCTGAGGGAGAAGTTAAATTGTGAACAGTTTGCAATAGGGGCCTCAAATACTCCCCGGGGGTGGGGGGAGCTCTGGAGTTGGGATTTCCTCTCAGATTCATTCTTAATTGAAACAAGGGACAGGCCTTGTCTATTGGCCAGCCATTAAATGTGGGATGTCCCTGGAAAGGAGGCAAAACCTTGGGCAAGGCTTTGGCAGAGAACTAGATGCAGAAATGGACTCAGCTGTGAGCTATCAGCAACCGATAAGCTCAGCAGCTGGGGGATAGAGCCCTGGGTCCTGAAGCAGACATCTGGGCCGTTGGCCAAATTACTCCCCAGGACCTTTCCATTTTATAACATTATAAAGTCATTTAACCAAATGAAATAATATTTAAAAATTAGTTTATTTGCACGTATAATTATCAGCAAAGTGAGATTATCAATGCCAAATGGTAATTGTGATAGGATTTGAGATACTTATTCAACAGGTTATGCAATAAAATCCCAAATACTGAACAAGCAGGATGTGTTCTTACATGTTGCTATTCAAAATATCTTAAAATCTGCAATTATAACCTGTTTACCTATAATTTTATTTCCCACCACTTTAATCAGAGATATATTTAAGTATGTGTAGCACACAGCAAATAGTTTTTTCTATTTAGTACCTAACACAGGAAGATCTGAATTTTTTTTTAAAGATTTTATTTATTTATTTGACAGAGAGAAATCACAAGTAGATGGAGAGGCAGGCAGAGAGAGAGGGAGGGAAGCAGGCTCCCTGCCAAGCAGAGAGCCTGGGACTCGATCCCAGGACCCTGAGATTATGACCTGAGCCGAAGGCAGTGGCTTAACCCACTGAGCCACCCAGGTGCCCCAGATCTGAATATTTTTAAAGGCTATCGTTCATTTCTGAAGTTTCTGGTAATAAGACAGGTAACTATCTGTGGTTTTTACAGGTATGTTAGTAATCTTATACCTGAAAGTATGACTTCATGTTGTGGTTTAATTACTTAGTCATGTCAGGAAGTCATGTCTAGGAGCAATAGAAGAAGGGGGGGGGCATTTAAACCTTGGGAATTATTACATGGCTAAAATTTTATGGGCCTAGACCTAGGACTTGGGCTTGGCATGAGAAAAGGTGCATACATTGATTCTTACTGTTTTTACTGGCTTAAAAAGGAAATAAATAATGTTTAAAAGTATTTTATTTTTTAAAGATTTTATTTATTTATTTGACGGAGATCACAAGTGGGCAGAGAGGCAGACAGAGAGAGAGGGGGAAGCGGGCTCCTCACTGAGCAGATAGCCGGATGTGGGGCTCAATCCCAGGACCCTGAGATCATGACCTGAGCCAAAGGCAGAGGCTTACTTACCCCACTGAGCCACCCAGACGCCCCTAAAAGGTATTTTAGAAAGCATGACTTATCTCAACTGTGATAACTCCAAGTTGGCTGACCTTGAATTAGTCACATCAATTTCTCAATTACCCTTTCCCGCAACAGAAAGCCACATAAATACTCACTTTGAAAGCACCTCTATATTATACAGTTTGGTTTCAAAACGTAAAAAAAAAAATTACAAAGGTATTCAAAAGGCACAGAAAGAGTAATAATTAATACTGTTCTAATTGATTTCTCACAGGTTATGCCCAACAGCTTAAAGTTAGGCAGTCCTATTGAATTCTGATCTCTATCTGTAGTATGGAACATACTCAAATTACAGCAAAGATGTGACTGGGGCTAAAATATAAGCTGTCTAAAGGCCATAGTAAAATCACAGCAGAAAGGAGTCTAAGATCATTACAATTTTTAGAAGAAAGAGTTTCTTCAGAGCTGTTGGTTATAGGAGGATATTAGACCAAAAATCAAAACAAAGCCAAATTTAAAAAACCTGTTACTAAATGTCCCTTTCTAGGCGTCTGGGTGGCTCAGTGGGTTAGGCCTCAGCCTTCGGCTAAGGTCATGATCTCAGGGTCCTGGGATCCAGCCCCACATTGGGCTCTCTGCTCAGCAGGGAGCCTGCTTTCCCCACCCCCTACCTCACCTGCCTCTCTACCTACTTGTGATCTCAGTCAAATAAACAAATAAAATCTTTAAAAAAAAAAAAAGTCCCTTTCCTTTCTACATTGTAATATCAGAGAAGGATACACACAACTCTTCTTTCTTGTAGTCAGTGGAATCACTTGTAGGGCTCACAGTTGCCATAATTCTATGCACCCGATTCAATACCCATATGGCTGGACAATGTTTTCAGATATTTATGGGTTGTTGTTTTTTTCCCCCCATCCTTCATTTCCCCCTTTTCATTCTACCATTTAAGTTGGTAGTAAGCTCTGTGTCTCAGTTCCTGGGGGAAGTCAGGGAAGAATGCAGAGTAAGTCTGAAAATTTTCTTGGCTTTTGTTTCCCAAAGTTGAAAACCTAGAGACAGGATAAATTCTGAGAAAATAAGCTTGGAGAAGCAGAAGAGAAAGAGACACGATTCTCTTTATTATTAATGAGGGCACCAACCCTAGCAAGAGAGCCCAGGCTGTTGGCCTTACTTGCTACAGGAGCTGGGCATTGCTTCCTGGCCTCAAAGAGCTGATGCACTTCAGGCCTGGGGTTCGAGGCCTCGCAGAAGGTTCCTCTGCTCCATTTGAGGCAGTGCAGTGCCTGAGTGCCACCTGGAAGCCTCAGAGGACCACTGTGGGCTTGGCCAACAGGGATCGCGGAATCCAGATCTAATCAGATCTAATCTCCAGAATAGATTGGAGATTATTCTTTCCTGGGTATCCTGTAAGATGATCAAATTTTAGAAATCCTGTAAGATTCCCTCTTCTGTGGAGCTCAATAATGTTGAAGTAGTTTGTTACCATTACACTGGGTTCAGGACTCAGAAGTGTGTTCATTCATTTAAAAATTTATTTAACAAATATTTATTAAGAGCAATTGATAGGGTTGGGGGTAGGAAAAGAAAAAATGAAAGAAGATGGGATTGGGAGGTAGACAAACCATAAAAGACTCATTCTCAAAAAACAGACTGGGTTGCTGGGGGGAGGGGGGATGGTGGTCGGGAGGGGGGTGGGGATATGGACATTGGGGAGGCTATGTGCTATGATGAGTGCTGTGAAATGTGTAAAACTGGCAATTCACAGACCTGTACCCCTGGGGATAAAAATACATTATATGTTTATTTTAAAATATATATATATATTTTTAAAAAGAGCAATTGATAAGTCAGGTACTATTCTCTAATGGCTTAGACATATTCACGAACAAAAAGAGGATCCCTGCCCTCATGGAGATGACATTATCTCTGAGCAGTCCTGTTCTTCACTGACTTCCTCCTTCGGATGCAGAGCCCTTTGCCACCCCAGCCTTGGGGCAGAGAGAGGGAATGAGTCCTCAGTGACTGTTCAGGAACATGCAGGTTGGGATGGGGCAGAGGGAGAGAAACACTGTGGAAAATATGACAAGGGAAGGCCCCCGCCTTGAGGAAGAGTGCTAATAGAGACATACAGCCAACAGGATCCTGGGCCACAGAATTCACATAATTCTTCTTTGGACCTGAAGTTCTGTCTTCCTTCACCACTGCTGCACCGACTTTTCCCCTCAGGTGATGTTTTCCCCAACACACTCCCTTTCTGCTCCAGGTTTGGTGATAGCTGGTGCAGTCTGCACCAATATTTTGCCTCACAGGCTCTTTGCCAGGATTCCTTCAAGAGCTGCTTGTCTCTGTGCTGATGTGATGAGAACAAGCAGGCTTGTCTCCTAGAAACAGAATCTTGGAGACACCAGTTGTGATTGTTTTTTTGAAGAGCTTAGTTCAAAAAGATAATGTCTTCAGACCAGATAATTTCAAAATTTGCCTATTTCTCAATTGCCTGAGTATTTCTCTGGTCTCTCTGACATAGTGCACAAGTGGACTAATCAACCCATCATTCTCCTTCCATCAAGGCCAACTGAACTTATGTCTCCACTGGAGAAGAAGTCAAATAATAAGCAACCAGTCTACATTTTGTAGAGTGTTTCCACTTTGATTCAATTTATTTTTGTCCTTTTCTTTTTAGTGTCTCCCACTATGTGTTCCTGTGGTAAGCACTGTATGGTCAATCATCTAACGAGAAGCAAGTCCAGAAATATCGCCTAACTACTCTTCTATACCATTATCATAGGAATAAATCCCTTCCAAGTATTGGTCCCACACAGAAAATTCAGACATTACTTCTGGCATCATCATAATGGCAACAAAATGTGGTTCGGAGCTGTGATACGGGAGCACACTGGAGTAGGAGTCATAGACCTGTATAGTCGTCTCAGCTCAGTCCCCACTAGCTGTACTCCTTAGATAACTCAACACTCTCAGCCCTGGTGTCCTTATTCTACACATAAAGGGGCGAAGGTACCTGGCTGGTTTAGAAGAGCATGCGACTCTCGGTCTTGCAATTGTGAGTCCAAGCCCCTCAGTGGGGGTAGATCGCTTAAGTAAACAAACTTTTTTAAAAAATGGAGTGTGTGTGCGCTAGATTAGGTTACCTCTAGAATCCCAATGAGCTCTAAAATTCCGAGATACCTATCTTTACTATTTAAGCTGCCACACTAGAAAAGAGGTTTAAAAGCGTGTTTATCTATTTCCTCCTCTACTTGGTTCATTTAAGAAGTAGAAGCCATTTTAAGAAATGTCTACATGGCTGACAAGTTTAGAAAGTGAAGATTTGAGCACCTGGGTGGCTCAGTGGGTTGAGCCTCTGCCTTTGGCTCAGGTCATGATCTTGGCATCCTAGGATGAGGCTCTCTCCGCAGCAGGGAGCCTGCTTCCCTCTTTCTCTCTCTGCCTGTCTCTCTGCCTACTTGTGATCTCTCTCTGTCAAATAAATAAATAAAATATTTTAAATATTTTAAATAAAATAAAATATTTTTTAAAGTGAAGATTTACAGGGTCATCTGGCTGGCTCAGTGGATAGAGACTGTGACTCTTGATCTAAGTGTTGTGAGTTCGAGCCTTATGTTTGGGTGTAAGAGTTTACTTAATAATAATTAAAAAAAAAAAGACTTGGAAAAGGACCACTAATCAATGAAACATAGATCCTGTTTGCAGAAATATTTGATCAGGACCCAAGTAGCTGTGTTCAAATTCAAGCAGTTTCGGTACCCACTAATTTTATTAACATTCGTCCATGGGTGAAGACCAAACTGGAAGGGTCTCACTAAAAAAAAAAAAAAAAAAAAAACAAAAAAACACAACAGATGAGAAAAATTCCTCTGCTCATAGCTGTTTTCCTAGAAACCAGAAAAAAAAAATCTTACATACCTGTGCCCCTCTTTCTATTATGCATCACACATAACTCTTCTTCAAGCATAGAGTTTAAGGAAGGTCTGGGGAGTAGGAATCAGGGACACTTCAGTTCATGTCGGGTTGTGACCAAATACACAGCACATATAGTCAATTGGGACACTTTCCCTATGACTGCCGATATCACTTGACACTACACATTTGAGACTGTATCCTGTTAGTAGGTGACTATGAGCCCTGGTTTAGATGCCTCTTGTCTCAGCCGAATTCTTTTTTTTTTTTTTTTTAAAGATTTTATTTATTTATTTGACAGAGAGAAATCACAAGTAGGTAGAGAGGCAGGCAGAGAGAGAGAGGAGGAAGCAGGCTCCCTGCCGAGGAGAGAGCCCGATGCGGGACTCGATCCCAGGACCCTGAGATCATGACCTGAGCCGAAGGCAGCGGCTTAACCACTGAGCCACCCAGGCGCCCCTCAGCCGAATTCTTATTATGGCCATTTTTACTCTCAAAATTGTCCTACTTTGACAATAAATTATATGGTCATTCTATCTAAAGTTTCTACTCAAAATCCAGTTAATCAAAACTTTTTTCAGAGTTAAGAGTTTTTAATAGGGGGCACCTGGGTGGCTCAGCTGGTTAAGCAGCTGACTCTTGACTTCAGCTCAGGTCATGATCTCCATGTCATGAGATCGAGTCCCACATGGGGGTTTACCCTCACACACTCTCTCTCTCCTTTACAATAAATAAGTAAGTAAGTAAGTAAATAAATAAATAAATATAGTTCCTTAGAACTTACTCATCTTTTAACTGAAAATCTGTACCCTTTTACCAATCTCTCCTTATTTCCCCAACTTCTGGGCCCTGGCAACCACTTTTCTACTGTTTGTACAAGTTTTGACCTTTTTGGAGTGATTCCACATATGGGGCACTTGAGTAGCCAGTGGGATAAGCATCGCCTTCAGTTCAGCTCATGATCCCAGGGTCCTAGGGTTCAGCTCCCTGCTTCGGGGGGAGCCTGCTTCTTCCTCTCCCTCTGCCGCTCCTTCTGCTGGTGTTCTCACGTGCACTCTCTTTCTCTCAAATAAATAAATAAATAAATACCATCTTTAAATAAAATCTTTTTCTGCCTTCAGTCAGGAATCCTGGGACACCAATAAACAAAGATTCTTCCCATCCAGTTTCTCTCATTCTTAGCCTGGAGCAGTGGTCTGGTGGTCTCCAAATCGTTGTGGTCATGCATTCCCTAACTAAGAAAGTTTGAGCAGCCAGTATCTCAGTGTGTGTGTGTGTGTGTGTGTACACATGTTTGCAACATGTGTACACACATGTTGTACACACACTACTAAAATATTATGTACCTCATAAAACACCCACAAATTGAGTTAAAAATACAAATAAAAATTCTGCTTTTTAAAAATCTTGTATCCCATTGTGTGAATATGCACCCTCCACTGGGGTACACACACGGCATTCTAAGATAAATGCCTTGAAGTTCAGAACAAAGTTCAAAGGAGCCGACCTCCTGCAGTGATAAATCTGCTCTGGCTCCTCCCATAGGAATATTTTAAAACTAGTTTTTAATGGCTTTTTATTTTCTTAACACCCATGAGTAGTTTTTATATCAAGCCAGAACTAACTTAATCCTTGATTTTTCTTGTTCTTTTCTGACTTACCGTATTTCTTTTCCTTTGCTTACTCTCTGTATTTGCAGTCTTGTTTTCTCTCAAGCAATCTGTTTCCAACATATTTTAACACTTAAAGCATATAAATTTACACTGACTTTACAAAATGCTGTTTCCAGCAATGCTGATGGGATACACACGCAAACAAGGAGGGAGGGAATTTCCTTTAGATTCTGTTTGGATTCGGCCCAAGATGGAAAAGACCTGGAAGCGTTTCAGAGAAGGGATAAACTGACAATTGGATGAAAAACTGTAAAGGACATTGGGATTTTCCACATATAAAAATATATAAAAGGAACATGAATAGAAATAAAACCTGTACTACTTTGCACTAGAAATAACTATCTAATAAATAATAAGAGCTATGATCTCAGCAATTTGGCCTTCATATCCTGGATCGATGTCAAAAGCCTACAGGCTAACAGGTAAAAGGCTTGTTTAAAAAAAAAAACCTTATGAGTCAAATTTGATACATTTAAGGACACATAGTTTTTTTTATAAGACAACCTCTGTTACCAGTTCTTTTGCATCTTTTCAAATCCATCATATATAATGCCACTAAAACTGTACTACATAGACCATCCTGAATCATTCTTGTTTTGATTTAAAATTATATATTAACAAAGTTTCTAGTCAGTAAAGGAAGAAGACCCTCATTCTTTTTTATAGTTTCATGAACAGCTGTAAGATAATTTATCTAGTCAACCATTTATTTAGCCAATATTGATGATCAACAGCACCAGTATTTAGCTACTACAAATATTGCTGCAGGAATAATTTTACACATGCCATTTTATGTACATACTAATATGTCTGTAATATGAATTCTTAGAATTCAGTCACTGGTCAGAGTAGTTTTAGCTTTAATAGGTATTGGCAATTATTGCTCTGTGATTCTGTGATGCTGACCCAATCCCAACAGGTCTAAACTCAGTTTTACTCCTGTTTTTCCAAAAGGGGACTTAAGCCTTAAATCAGCCTCAACCGTGCCTTCCACGATGCTTAGCTCAGGCCACACTGCACACCGACGTCTTATCTGTGGTCTTAGTCCTATGGGCTTCATTCCTCATGTTGACCTGCTGGCCCACAATCATAATTTTGCAGGGGGCCTCAGGTGAGGGGCAGCTCAACACCTGCATCTCGGTATCTGCTTTGCTGTTACAAGTGACGATAGCCACGCGTGTCTTCTCTCTGACAGCTGGTGAGTGTTGACCCCCAGAGCCTTAGTCTGGCTTTTGCAGCTTTACTGGCCTTCTGGGGTCCTGAGGAGGGTTCTTTCGGAGTCCGCAGAGCCACAGAGTGTAGGAAAAATACAGGCTTTGGAGCAAGACAAATATAGTCTTGAATCACAGCTTGGTTCTTTCCTGCGGTCACCTTGACCAAGCCCCTTAGCCATTTTGTTCCAGCATTCTCGTCTGTAACATGGTGACAGCAGTGTTAGCGTCATGGTTTTATTGCTAAGAGTGGAAGCAATAATGTGCGTAACATTTTTGGCAAAGGCTGACAGGTTCTATACACATTATTTTTATTGCTCTATCCTGCAGCCACCTTTAACCGGAGCCTTTTCCCCTCCATTCTGTGAGGACTGTGGTGGTGTTGATGACTTGTATATTAAAGACATGAGAGGGAAATATTCCTTTTTCTTCTCCTCCTGTGTTACAGGTAGATAAATTATTCTTCTTCATGATCCTGAGTAAAAGACAGATGTGTTCTTAAGCCTGCTGTTGGAATATGGCCCAAGTAACTTTCTCCTCAGTCAAAGGGGAAGGCCTCCTATGGGTGGTCTCAGCTTGAACTCTTTTCTTCAGTGCTAGAAATGGTCTTTCAGGGGCGCTTGGGTGGCTCAGTGGGTTAAGTCTCTGCCTTCGGCTTGGGTCATGATCTCAGGTTCCTGGGATTGAGCCCTTCATCGTGCTCTCTGCTTGGTGGGGAGCCTGCTTCCCCCTCTCTCTCTGCCTGCCTCTCTGTCTGCTTGTGGTCTCTCTGTCAAATAAATAAGTACAATCATAAAAAAAAAAAAGAAATTAGTCTTTCATCATGAATATCCTTACCTTGAGAAGGCCAATAAACGTTAGTTAATGTACAGACAACAAAACTGCAAATAAGGAAATCAGACTATTTCGTGCACAAGGTCATGAGGAAAAGTAACAAGTGCAACTGTTGACACCAAGCACTCAAAAGGCGTGTTTTCTTGCTCTGTGCTGAAGAGAGATGCAGGATTGTTAGTTGCTACTCAGCAAAAGCCTTTCCAGTCTGATGATCATTACCGAGTTTGTCTTCTGGCACTTCTTACCAAGTTAAAAGATTCTAATTTTTAGAAAGGTTTTTGGATATTCTGTTTTTCAGTGGCTTGATGCTACTTTGAATTCTTCCTTTTTTGTTTTAGTTTTCTTTTCATTTTATTTTATTTCTTTTCAGTGTTCCAGCATTCATTGTTTATGCACCACACCCAGTGCTCCATGCCATACATCCCCTCCATAGTACCCATCACCAGGCCCTCCCAGCCCCCCACTCCCCTCCCCTCCAAAACCCTCCGTTTGTTTCTCAGAGTCCGCAGCCTTTCATGGTTTGTCTCCCCCTCCAATTTCCCCTAACTCACTTCTCCTCTCCATCTCCCAATGTCCTCCGTGCTATTCCTTATGCTTCACAATTAAGTGAAATCATATGATACTTGACTTTCTCTTCTTGACTTAATTCACTCAGCATAATCTCCTCCAATCCTGTCCATATCGATACAAAAGTTGGGTATTCATCCTTTCCGATGGAGGCATAATACTCCATTGTATATATGGATCATATCTTCCTTATCCATTCGTCCGTTGAAGGGCATCTTGAATTCTTCCTTTTTTAAAAAAAGATTCCCACTTTTATTTATTTTTTATTAACATATAATATATTATTTGTTTCAGGGCTACAGGTCTGTGATTTATCAGTCTTACACAATTCACAACACTCACCCTAGCACATAGCACATAGTACTTTGAATTCTTCTTAAATATCTCCTTATTTTTAAGTAAAATAACCTAGTGATCAGTTTTCCAGTGAGATTTAAACCACTGTTCTTTATAGCTGTAGTTATCTTGTCTGATGCTTTATCACCCATGTTTCTGATATACGAAAAACAATCTCCAATTTAAACTTGGATCTAGGAATCCCCCTGCCCAAGAGAAAGCTGTTTAGCTGCTTTGAGAGTTGTCGGAAGTCTGTAACTAGTTCTTGTGTATATGCCTGTGGGGATTTGGAGTTCGGGAACACAGGGAAATGTCAATTGGTGACAAGCCTAAAAGGCTGGCAATAAAGTATCTCCTTTTCTCTTATAAATCTGAGGAAGAAACCGAGAGAAGAAATACAGAAATGCATGATGCAACAAAATCACAGGGTGTTGGGTCCCCTAATAATGGGTCTGTGAGTAAAGGAGTGAGACTGATACAAAGTGAAGGTCAAGCAAAGCTTTATTTCCGCTTGAAGCATCGAGAATCAAACCGACAGGCCGGGGCCACGCCTCTTACAGAGAGCGCGACCCCTCCCTGCCTCACAGACTTTTATAGAGCAAAGGACATGTGGTTGGGTCCAGCCACACACAGGTGGCGAAAGAGATTGTAACATACAGAGAAAGCTGCACAGTCCTGCTAGGTCACACATAAGTGACCAATTGAATTACAATTTACCCTATAGTAGACATTTGAATGAGCCTATCCCTTTGGTCAGAATTGGTGCCCAAAAAGGTGGGGCCCACACTCCTTGGTAGATAGGGAGACAGAATGCGCACTTTACTGATTGGATGTCTCAACCTGACCTGACTCATCTGTGCATTCGGGCTGTTATCTCTACCTGACCTGACCCACCCTTGCATTTGGGCTTTGTTACCTGGGACTGGTTTCCCAGACTTGCTTTTAAATAAGTTCCCCTGGGGTGGGGACAGGGTTAATTTAAGTTTTACTGCATAAACAACAAAATGGCTGTTCAAACGATGTGGGGCCACTCTGGCTAAACAGGCCCTTACAAGGGTAGTTTCGACTTGGAAGAAACTTATTCTTCTGGTTTAAATGCTTTACTCAACAGGTGATGACCCGAGACCACGATGCTAGAAATTGACATAAGTTTAATTTTGATATCAATCTTATGGATGATGAAATTGAGGAAACTCAGTAAGTGTAGACTTGGAATTTGGACCTAGATTTGGTTGGCTTTGGAGCCAAAATTTCAGCCTCTGTGCTACCTCATACACATAGATCTATGAGGCATTTTCTTGCATTGATTCACTTGTGTTTGCTTATAATGAATGACTGCATTTGCCCCATTGCATTTTGCTTATATTCCTTAAAGGATTTAGATGGTTTTAGTGCAAGGAAAAGGCATTCTCTTATGTGCAAAAGACTTGGATTATCGCTTGAGTTTTTCCCCTCTGGAGTGTTTATAACCTCCACGGTATCCCAGGAGATCAAACTGGCAGGGGGAAAAGGGCCAGGGAGTCAGGGAAGGGCACAGAAAGGCCAACCTGAGGATCCTACAAACAAACAAAACGATCAAACAAAAAACTGGGGATGAGATGTGTGGAGTAATGACCAAAGGACACAGCAAATTACAATACTGAAAACAATACTGGTCATGCTTTAAAATTGGAAAATAATGTTGATAAAGGAGGTAAGTCAAATTGAGGGGCTAAGTCAAAAAGATGTCTCTGTGGGGGAAAAAAAAATCAACTCACTATTTTCCCACAGCCTGGCTTGAAGTTTTATCATTTCATATATCTTCTTCTTCTTCTTCTTTTTTTTTTTTTAAGATTTTACTTATTTATTTGACAGAGAGGAAGAGAGCGAGCACAAGCAGGGGGAGTGGCAGGCAGAAGGAGAGGGAGAAGCAGACACCCTGCAGAGCAGGGGAAGTCCAATATGGGACTCAATCCCAGGACTCTGGGATGACCTGAGTCATGAAGGCAGTGGTTTAATCAATTGAGCCACCAGGAGCCCCTCATGTATTTTTACGTGGTAAGTAGAGAGGAGGAGAAAGGAAAGTAGCAGGTCCCTACATAAGATACAGCAAAAGACATATTTATTTCAAAATATAAGTATTAAATCTGTAATTAAAAGTTCAATAATTAAATCAATAATTAAAAGTTATTGAACATCTGTTCTGTGCCAAGCCTTGCATGAGATGCTACATATCCATATATAAGACACCACTCCTGAGCTCAATCAATTAACTGCCTGGCAGGGGAGACAGTACACAGATGTCTACAATATAATGGACAGGTAATAGGACCATAAAACCTTAACACAATAGTTTGAACAAGCAACTCAGCTTGGGGTATCTGGGATATAGTCACAACAATTCCTTGAGTTGTAGGAACTTTTAGAAGGAGAGGAGTGGAGGTGTGCCTGATGAAAACAAAGAGCAGAAGATATTTCAGGTGAATGGCACTGCATGAGCAAAGACACAGAATTATGCAAGCACACGCATAGAGGGTCTGGAGAACTGTGCAAAGTTAGCGTGGCTCTAGCTAGAGGACTGAGGGTAGTGGCTATTATAGTTGGTCCTTGAACAATGCAGGGGTGAGGGGTGCTGTCCCCCTGTGCAGCTGAAAATCTGCATCTGAATTTTGGCTCCTTAAAACCTTAACTAGGGGCACGTGGGTGGCTCAGTGGGTTAAGCCATTGCCTTTAGCTCAGGTTTCTGGGATCGAGTCCCACATCGGGCTCTCTGCTCGGCGGGGAGCCTGCTTCCTTCTCTCTCTCTCTCTCTGCCTGCCTCTCTGCCTACTTGTGATTTCTCTCTGTCAAATAAATAAATAAAATCTTAAAAAAAAAAACAAAAAACTTAACTACTAATAACCCACTATTGACCAGAAACCTTACCAGTAACATAAACAGTCAATTAACACATATTTTGTATGTTGTATATATTATATCTGTTCTTACCATAAAGCCAGGCAAAAGAAAATGTTAAGAAAGTCACAAGGAAGAGAAAATACATTTATAGTACTATACTGTACATATCGGAAAAAAACTACATGGAGAGCAGACAAGCAGTTCAAACCCTTATTGTTCAAGGGTCAGCTGTGTTATACTAGCTAGTTACAATGAAAGTGTTAATAGTTATTATAGCAAGTTCATTCCATGTACACTAATGCCAGACTGGAAAGCAAGTTGAGCAAGGCTGGGTCTGAGAGAGTGAAAGTTTCTGTATATGACAGAGATTATTAAAGATAAGATAAAAAACAACTTCATAGCTGAAAGATGGACAATATAACCAAGCTTATCATTTCCAGAGTTTAAGGAAGTCTTGACAACAAAGAGATAGTCAAGCAGACCACTTCACCCTGAGACAGCAGTGGTAAGAGCTTTCTTGAAGTCCAGATGAAACTGAGCAAAACACTGTAGAACAAACAGAATGAATCAACAGAAGAATCTATGCAATCCTCTTGGATTTCCTTTCAGAGAACACGTCTAGAGAAGAGAGTATGGCAATTGGGAGTCTCAGAGTCTGAGGTTTGAATTCTGGCTCTGCCATTTTGCTCATTATGTGGCCAGGAACAACGTAACCTCCAGAGTCTTAACTACCTCCTGCGGAAAATGGAAGCACGGAGAGGTGCCTCGTGGAGACGCTGGAGTGAAAAGTCTAGCAGGATACCTGGCACCCAGTGTGAATCCCCATCGTGAGAGTTAACCTTGCTGTGATCTCAGGGGGCTTGCTTTGAACATGTAATCGAATTTACTGCCTTCTTCAGAACAACTCTAGAGAAACTCCTTTGAAATAAGCTATGTTGGATGAACCATCCGTGTGGGAGGGTTGTATGTGGTGGTGGTATGTCTATGGAGAGGTTAGCAGGTTTTGAAATAGTTTCAGAACAAAGAAAAAAAATGCCACTTTATGCAGTGGGTGACAGATAACTACATAAAGCTTTTTGCCAGTCAATGTTATACAGAAACTGTCAACTCTCAATGAAGCCGTCGACTTACAAAACCTAAGTTCTACAAGAGTAGATGGCTCTAGGGTCATCTTTATGTTATTCAACATATTCCTAGTGCTGAGCACTGTATCTGACACATAGCAGGTACCAAATAACTATCTGTTAAATGAAAGAAGAAAGAAAGGAATGGTATTGAAAAGGTTTGGGCATGCTCAAAGATGGTATAACCGTAACATAATCCAAGGGCAAGTTGATAAGCATTTGGGGGATACATCAGCTTCTTTATGTTGACAGTGAGATGATCAACTGTCATGCTTTCCCACTAAATATTCCTTAGTACAGGGGTGCCTGGGTGGCTCAGTCAGTTGAGTATCTGACTCTTGGTTTCGGCTTGGGCCGAGGTATCAGAGTCGTGATATTGAACCCTGCATCAGGCTCCATGTTCAGTGGAGTCTGCTCGAGATTTTTTTCCCCCTCCCTCTCCTTCCTCCTTGGCCTGTGCTCTCTCTCTCTAAAAATAAACAAATAAATAAATAAATAACATCTTAAAAAATATTCCTTAGCACCATTTTCAGAAAGCAACAGTCACTGGATAATTCCTTGAACAGGTGAAGTTCTTAGAAATTCCAGATGGGTAGGTTCATAGAGTTCACATCTGAATGGACATTGTTACCAGAAAGACTGAAGGAACGCAAATGATGGTGCAGTTTTACATTCCTCCTTTAACATGAAACCCAGCAGCCTTCAGATGATTTCTGTACTCTTTTCCATTTTCAGCCAAAATAGATCCTTTGTGCCTCTCTCAAACTTTCCCATTATTGCATAATCTAGGATGTCCCTGCAGAGCTTCCCTTGCTGTTAAGCAGAACTGACAGAAGAGTGATATTTTCTATTTATGGCAGAGCTTGGAAGTTACCAGCTAATTCTCAAATAGCACTGAAAAACAAATGCTGGGATCATGCACCAGATATTGGTACCTTTGACTTTTACTTTCTCGCCTCTAAATATCAGCTCCTAAACACCAGCCTGTTTAAGAGGTCCCATCACTGACATGGGATCATTGGAATTGCTATTATTTCTTTAGAAGGCAAAATTTAGGCTTTTATATTTTGTTTTCATTATATTTGAGGAACAATGCCTCACATCTACATAAACAAACCTGGAAATTCCAACTTGGAAGTTCAAATTCAAAATGTTAGAGTATCTTTGTTCCTTTAAAAGGTTCCTGATAAGAGCGCCTGTGTGGGTCAGTTGGTTAAGCAACTGCCTTCAGCTCAGGTCATGATCCTGGAGTATCAGGATCGAGTCCTGCATCAGGCTCCCTGGTCAGCAGGGAGTCTGATTCTCCCTCTGACCTTCTCCCTTCTCATGCCCTCTCTCTCAAGTAAATAAAATCTTGAAAGAAAAAAATTAAAAATAAATAAACAAGTAAGTAAGTAAATGTCCCTGATAACAAAAAAAAAAAAAAAAAAAAAAAAATCTCTAAACAAATAAGCAAGCAAACAAACAAAAAACAACCCACACCTCACAAAGTGAAGAGGTTCAGGACAGTCTGTAATTTTGATAATATGCCACTTTATAGAGTGATATCTGTTTTCAATATCTAACTAGCTTTAAAAAAATTTTTTTTAAATTTATTTATTTGGCAGAGATAGTGAGAGAGGGAATACAAGCAGGGGGAGTGGGAGAGGGAGAAGCAGGCTTCCCGCTGAGCAGGGAGCCTGATACGGGGTCCATCCCAGGACCCTGGGATCATGACCTGAGCCAAAGGCAGATGCTTAATGACTGAGCCACCCAGGCGCCCTTCTAACTGGCTTTTTTTCCTCTATTATCCTAAATGACTTCTAATATTTTTCACAGTTATTTAAAACATGCTCATGTGGTCACAGTTAAATCCTATAAAGGGCAAAGGGACTCGGCCTTTACATAAGCAAACCTCAGAGACACTATGGTTTAGTGCCAGACCAACACAGTAAAGTGAGTATTGCAATGAACTTTTTGGTTTCTCAATGCATACAAAAGTTAGGTTTAGTGTATTAAGTGTGCAACAGCATTATGTCTAAAAAACGCCCAGTGTACATACCTTAATTTACATCTACTTCATTGGTAAAGAAAGCACTAACCATCATCTGAGCATTGAGAGTGGTCATCTTCCTGGTCGAGGGTCTTGCCTCAACATTCATGACTGCTGACCGATGAGTGATGGTCGCTGAAGGCTGGGGTAGCTGTGGCAATTTCTTAAAATAAGACAACAATGAAGTCTGCCCCATCAATTGACCAATTCCTTTCACATATGATTTCTTTGCAGCACATGATGCTGTTTGATAATATTTCACCCCCAGCAGAACTTCTTTCAAAATTAGAATCACTCCTCTCAAACCCTGCTGCTGCTTCATCAGCTAGTTGATGTAATATTCTAAATCCTTCGTTGTCATTTCAACAATGCTCATAGTATCTTCACGAGGAGTAGATTCCTTCTCAAGAAACCACTTTCTTTGCTCATTCATAAGAAGCAACTGCTCTTGCATTAAAGTTTTATCAGGAGACTGCAGCAATTCAGTCTGAGCTTCAGGCTCCCCTTCTAATTCTAGTTCTCTGGCTGTTTCCACCGCAACAGCAGCTTCTTCCTCTACTGAAGTCCTGAACCCCTCCAAGTCATCCATGAGGGTTGGAATCAACTTCTTCCCAACACTTGTGCATGTTGATATTCTGATCTCTTCCCATGAGTCATGAATGTTCTTAATGACCTCTATAATGGTGAATCCTTTTCTGAAGGCTTTCAGTTTACTTTGCCCCAATCCTTCAGAGGAATCACTATCAATGGCAGCTATACCCATACAGAATGTAATTTTTTTTTTAAAGATCTTATTTATTTATTTGACAGACAGAGATCACAAGTAGGCAGAGAGAGAGAGAGAGAGAGGAGGAAGCAGGCTCCCTGCTGAGCAGAGAGCCCGATGCGGGACCCGATCCCAGGACCCTGGGATCATGACCTGAGCCGAAGGCAGAGGCTTTAACCCACTGAGCCACCCAGGCGCCCCCAGAATGTAATTTTTAAATAAGAAGACTGGGAAATCAAAATTACTCTTTGGCCCATGGGCTGCAGAATGAATGTTGCATCAGCAGGTATGAAAACAACATTCATCTTGGAGGTCTCACTCCAAGTGAGGACTCACTGATGTAAGTCCCATCAGTTCTGTTGGGTGATCAGGCACACTGTCAATGAACAGTAATATTTGGGAAGGAATCTTTTTTTTTTTTCCTCTGAGTACATCTCAACAGTTAGCTTAAAATATTCAGTAAACTATGTTGTAAACAAATGTGCTACTACCCAGGGTTTATGTTCTTTTGATAGAGCACAGGCAAAGTAGATTTAGCATAATTCTTAAGAGCCGGAGGGTTTTAGAAATGGCCAGTGAGCATTGGCTTCAACTTAGAGTCCCAGCTGCAATAGCCCCTAACAAAAGAGTCAACCCATTTTTTGAAGCCCGGCATTGGCTTCTCCTCTCTGGTTGTGGAAGTCCTAGATGGCATCTTCTTCTAGTATAAAGCTGCTTGGTCTACATTGAAATCTGTTGTTTAATGTAGCTACTTTCATTAATTATCTTAGCAAGATTTTTAAAAATTTTTATTTATTTGAGAGAGAGAGAGAGAGCGCGTGCGAGAGCATGAGCAGGGGCAGGGGAGAGAGAGAAGCAGACTCCCCACTGAGCAGGGAGCCTGACAGAGGGTTCAGTTCCAGGGACCCCACATCATGAACCCAGCCAAAGTCAGACACTTATTTAGCCGACTGAGTCACCCAGGTGACTGTTAGTTAGATCTTGATAACTTGCTGCTTCACCTTTCACTGTTATGTTATGGAGACAGCTTCTTTCCTTAAACCTCCTGAAGGAAACTCTGCTAACTTCCAACTTCCTTTCTGCAGGTTCCCCACCTTTCTCAGATTTCACAGAATGGAAGAAAGTTAGGGACTTCCTGTGGAGTAGGCTCTGGCTTAAGGGAATGTTGTGGCTGGTTTGATCTTCTATCCAGACCACTGAAACTTTCTCCCTATCAGCAATAAGGCTGTTCTGCTTTTCTTATCATTCATGCTTCACTGGAGTGAACTTTCAATTTCCTTCAAAACCTTCTCCTTTGCGTTCACAACTTGGTTAACTGGTGCAAGTGGCCTGGCTTTCAGCCAGTCTTGGCTTTCAACGTGCCTTCCTCACTGAGCTCAATCATTTCTAGCTTTTCATTTAAAGTGAGAGATGTGCAACTCTTCCTTCCACTTGAACATTTGAAGGCCATTGTTAGGGTTACTCACTGGCCTAATTTCAATCTGTGCCTCGGGAAATAGGGGGGCCCCGAGGTGAGACAGAGAGATGGGGAATAACCAATTGGTGGAGCAGTCAGAACACACACATTTATCAATTAAATTTGCTGTCTTATTGGGTTTGGTTCACAGGACCCGCCAACAATGACAATAGTAACATCAAAGATGACTGATCACAGATCAACCATAACAAGTATAATAAAAACTTTGAAATAGGGTGAGAATTATCAAAATATGGCACAGAGGTATGAAATGAAGAGAATGGTATTGACAAAAAGGTGCCAATTGACTTGCTTGTTGCAGGGTTGCCAAAACCTTCAACTTGTAAAAAGCATGGTATCTGGAAAGTGCAATAAAGCAAAGTGCAAAAGAGAAGAATTCCTGTAATCTCAACTTAACCGGTCTGCAGATATGGGCTTTTCCAGGGAAAGGGGCATGATCTCAGGTTTATGGCCATCTTTAGTCAAAGGCAAGTCCCAGAGGAGGTCTCAGCTCAGAGACAGTGATTGCTAACACTCCCAGAAGCTGGAAGGGTGTGCTCCAAACCTGAGGTAGGGTATCCTGGTGGTATACTTTGGCCTCTAAGGAGAGATGGAAGTGGGACTCCGCTCAGAGTTCTGGCCCTATTCACTTTTAAATCATGGCAGATCATCTTTAAATTTTTTTTTTTTTAAGATTTTGTTTATTTGTCAGATAGAGAGACAGAGAGCACAAGCAGGAGGAGCGGCAGGCAGAGGGAGAAGCAGACTCCCTGCTGAGCAAGAAACCAGATGTGGGACTAGATCCCAGGACTCTGGGATCATGACCTGAGTGGAAGGCGGAGGCTTAACCGACTGAGCCATACAGGTGTCCTGAGATCATCTTTAATTTTTAAATTAGTTTTAAACTTTTAATCATGATATATATCACACTAGAGAACTTACAATATTGTCTACTATGTAGAGCATTTCCAATACCTTGGAAACCCCCACATAAATCTTTTTAATTGTATCCTCTACAGCAGTAACTGCTAGGCCACATTTGATGTTATTCATTTACTGGTTAGTCTTAATAGCTGCCCTCCCCCCCTTTTTTAAAAATTTATTTGACAGAGATCACAAGTAGGCGGAGAGGCAGGCAGAGAGAGAGGGGGAAGCAGGCTCCCTGCTCAGCAGAGAGCCCGATGCGGGGCTCGATCCCAGGACCCTGGGACCATGACCTGAGCCAAAGGCAGAGGCTTAACCCACTGAGCCACCCAGGCGCCCCGCTGTCCCTTTTTAAAAAATTAAGACACCAGTGATATTGGGCAAAAGGAAACCATTCAACCAACAACATGATTTTTTCCCTTACAACCATCTTATTTCACATGTGCTTAAATACTTCTCTACACACACTACAGAATGGATACGACATTACATTCACAGATATGACACTTTTCTCGACGTGGCAAGCAGGGAGCACCCCTACAAAGATCTTCTTTACATGTGTTCTTAAAAACACTTCTCTCATGCGTTCCTTTATGGCTTTTTAAAGACACATAAGTACTCCTAAAAATATTTTTTAGTTTAGTTTAAATGGACTCATCCTACTTCAGTCTCTTCCTGCTTAACATGCTCTAATTTAGTTTTCCTTTTTACTGGTGATTATAGCGGCAGCTTGTTCTTTTCTCTTACTGTATATTATTCCATTATATGATGAGCGATGCCATTGATTTCTTTGATATTGTCTGATGTTGTTGGTTGGAACTTTGGGTACTAACTTGTCTATGAGAGTTTGTTTTTTAAAAGAGGTTTTATATTTGACCAAAGCCTTAATCTCTAGTTGTTGACTTCCATGCAAAGGCACAAAACAGATAGAAATATCCTTTTCACAGAGGAACTTTTTGTTTTGATAGAAGTGCCTTCCACTTAATCATTAGAATCTGTTAACCTATAATGGTTGGTTTTAGTTAGAGCATACTTAACATAAAAATTTTTCAAAAATGAAATAAAATCAATGTTTTATAATTGATAAACTGTGATTCTACATTAGAAAGATATATGAAGGAATCCTGTCTTTAAAGACAATTATCACATGATCTCTCTGATATGAGGAATTTGAGAGGCAGGGCAGAGGATCATGGAGGGTAGGGAGGGAAAAAACAAAACAAGATGGGACCAGAGAGGAAGAGGAAACGTAAGAGACTCTTAATCTCAGGAAACAAACTGAGGATTGCTGGGGGGTGGGAGGGTAGGGAGAGGGTGGCTGGGTGATGGACACTGGGAAGAGTATGTGCGCTGTGTATGGTATGTGAGTGCTTTGAAATGTGTAACACTGATGATTCACAGACCTGTACCTCTGGGGCAAATAATACATTATGTATTAATAAAAATAATGATGTTAAAAGAATCAGCAAAATCAATAATAATTGTGGTATATAAAAACAAATTTTGTGTATGAGTATCTCACGAATAACTCTGATCCTTTGAGTTTTATTGCTGCAATTATCAAACATGGGACCTCAGCCCCGAACATGCCTATTCAAGATGATGAATCATAGGTAGTGAATTACAAGATGCTGAACTTCAGCTGACAACTCTAACAATAAGGAATTTGACTAGTTGCTTGGGATTTTACAGTACACTAATGTGAATAGTTTTTCAAAAAAGATTAATTTGCTAAATATAGCATTGCTGGAAATAACCTTTCTCTAATGGTTTTCCTGATGAAGAAGCAATTCCTACAAGACAATTTGGCCCTCAGTATAATTTCAAGGAGCTAACAACTGAACAAATCAATGGCTTTAATTATCTGCTTGCCAAAATTAAGCTAAAACTTTTTAAAGCAAATGCCCCCACAGGGGTTTGTTCAAAAATGATTTTAAAACATCTAAAATAGCTTAGTATTCTTGATTCAGAAAAATTTCTTTGAAGGATATAAATTCAAGATCTGGAAGTGCCTTTCATTTCCCATGAGTTTAAATCCACTGAGCTGTCAGGAGCAATGGTTTTTTCCCCCAGGAGGGAAAAAGGAAGAAGAGGTGTGTGTGTGTGTGTGTGTGTGTGTGTGTGTTTCCCTCAAAGGAGTGTTGTTTACTAATTTTTATTTATTGTAGACTTTTTGTATCAGGGCCCAAAGTTAGAGCTGTCCTTAACGATGTTTACAGAATGGTGGCTTTAAAGGTAATAAAGTAACGCATAAGAACATTAATTACTCTGTGTGTGCTTGCAGGACTCCATTAACTCTAATCCAGCAGGAGAAACTTGCCACCATCTTGCTTCGTGTGTGAGACTGTGTGTGTGTCTATGAGTAAGTCGTTCACCTCACCCAAGAAGGACAATAAAATGTTGTCAGAGATTGGGGAAGGGGACCAGGTAGCAGACAAAGCATGTGCTTCCAAAGTCCTATTACTGTAAGAAGGATAATCTGTGAGAAAGGGCAGAGGGAGATCATCTGCGGTTTGAGTGGCTCAGGTAGAATCAAATGGGACCAGCCTCTAGACCCCTTGTTCACATCTGGAATCTCTGCCTATAATCACACCTGAGATAGCATTTTGGTCCTAGATTTCATACCAATGAACTTAGACTACCATCTGCTTTCTTTATTTTTATTTATTTATGTAATTTATTTTAAAGATTTTATTTATTTGAGAGAGAGAGCATGCACGCATATGCAATCACCAGCAGGGGGAGAAGCAGAGGGAGAAGCCGACTCCACACGGAGCAGCGGCCTCTGAGGAGATGAGGCAGGGCTACATCCCAGGACTCTGGAATCATGACCTGAGCAGAAAGCAGATGCTTAGCCAACTAAGTCACCCAGGCATTCCTTTATAACCAATTTTATTATCCAGTATAGTTTAATACAGTGTTATCTTAGTTTCAGGGGTACTGCTTTCTTTAGTTATACAGATGACTTTGTAACCTTGCAAAGGCTCTAGCCATCATAGAAATGATGACATGAATCAAAATAATATTAATACTTCTATATACACCCAGAGATGAAGTTTTAATCTGCTTCTATTTGTTATTTAACATATTTAATACAATTAAGGAGATCTGGCATTTTGTACTTGTGATTTTATTTATTTTTTTAAAGTTTTATTTATTTTTTAGTAATCTCTCAACCAATGTGGGGCTCAAACTCATGACCCCAAAATTGAGATCAAGAATCCCATGCTCGGGGGATGTGAGTCAAGATGGCGGAGAAGTAGCAGGCTGAGACTACTTCAGCTAGCTGGAGATCAGCTAGATAGCTTATCTAAAGATTGCAAACACCTGAAAATCCATCAGAAGATCGAAGAGAAGAAGAATAGCAATTCCGGAAACAGAAAAACAACCACTTTCTGAAAGGTAGGACCGGCGGAGAAGTGAATCCAAAGCCACGGGAAGATAGACCCCGGGGGGAGGGGCCGGCTCCCGGCAAGCAGCAGAGCAACCGCGCACAAAATCAGGACTTTTAAAAGTCTGTTCCGCTGAGGGACATCGCTCCAGAGGCTACCCGGGGCAAAGCCCACATGGGGTCAGCGTGGCCTCAGGTCCCGCAGGGTCACAGAAGGATTGGGGGTGTCTGAGTGTCGCAGAGCTTGCGGGTATTGGATCGGGAAAGCCGGCTACAGAGACAGAACCGACAGTAAGCTCACAGCTCGGTGTTACCTTGAACCGGTCGCAGGCTCGGTGAGCTCGGAGCGCGGCCGGAGGTCAGGCAGACGGGAGTGACTGGGCGATGTTCTCTGAGGGCGCACTGAGGAGTGGGGCCCTGGGCTCTCGGCTCCTCCGGGCCGGAGACCAGGAGGCAGCCATTTGTATTTCCGTCCTCCGGAACTCTACGGAAAGCGCTCAGGGAACAAAAGCTCCTGAAAGCAAACCCAAGCGGATTACTCACCCTGGCCCATGGTAAGGGCGGTGTAATTCTGCCTGGGACAAAGACACTTGAGAATCACTACAACAGGCCCCTCCCCCAGAAGATCAACAAGAAATCCAGCCGAGACCAAGTTCACCTACCAAGGAGTGCGGTTTCAATACCAAGGAGAGCAGCAGAATTCCAGAGGAGAAAGCAAAGCACGGAACTCATGGCTTTTTCCCTGTGATTTTTTTTTAGTCTTGCAGTTAATTTAATTTTTTTCTTTTTCAATTTTGTTTTTTTTCTCACCTTCTGGTAAATTTTTTTTTTTAACTTTTACCTTTTTCTTTTTTAACTTTTTTAAACTAGTTTATCTAATATATATATTTTTTCTTTTTTATATTTTTCTTTATTTGTTTTCTTTTTTAAAAATTCTTTTCTTTTTTTTCTTTTTTCTTTCTTCCTTTTTGAACTTCTTTTTATCCCCTTTCTCCCCACTCACGATTTGGGATCTCTTCTAATTTGGTTAAAGCATATTTTCCTGGGGTTGTTGCCCCCCTTTTAGTATTTTACTTGCTCCTTCATATACTCTTATCTGGACAAAATGACAAGACGGAAAAATTCAACACAAAAAAAAGAACAAGAGGCAGTACCGAAGGCTAGGGACCTAATCAATACAGACATTGGTAATATGTCAGATCAAGAGTTCAGAATGACAATTCTCAAGGTTCTAGCCAGGCTCGAAAAAGGCATGGAAGATATTAGAGAAACCCTCTCGAGAGATATAAAAGCCCTTTCTGGAGAAATAAAAGAACTAAAATCTAACCAAGTTGAAATAAAAAAAGCTATTAATGAGGTGCAATCAAAAATGGAGGCTCTCACTGCTAGGATAAATGAGGCAGAAGAAAGAATTAGTGATATAGAAGACCAAATGACAGAGAATAAAGAAGCTGAGCAAAAGAGGGACAAACAGCTACTGGACCACGAGGGGAGAATTCGAGAGATAAGTGACCCCATAAGACGAAACAACATTAGAATAATTGGGATTCCAGAAGAAGAAAGAGAGAGGGGAGCAGAAGGTATACTGAAGAGAATGATTGGGGAGAATTTCCCCAATATGGCAAAGGGAACGAGCATCAAAATTCAGGAGGTTCAGAGAACGCCTCTCAAAATTAATAAGAATAGGCCCACACCCCGTCACCTAATAGTAAAATTTACAAGTCTCAGTGACAAAGAGAAAATCCTGAAAGCAGCCCGGGAAAAGAAGTCTGTAACATACAATGGTAAAAATATTAGATTGGCAGCTGACTTATCCACAGAGACCTGGCAGGCCAGAAAGAGCTGGCATGATATTTTCAGAGCACTAAACGAGAAAAACATGCAGCCAAGAATACTATATCCAGCTAGGCTATCATTGAAAATAGAAGGAGAGATTAAAAGCTTCCAGGACAAACAAAAACTGAAAGAATTTGCAAACACCAAAGCAGCTCTACAGGAAATATTGAAAGGGGTCCTCTAAGCAAAGAGAGAGCCTACAAGTGGTAGATCAGAAAGGAACAGAGACCATATACAGTAACAGTCACCTTACAGGCAATACAATGGCACTAAATTCATATCTCTCAATAGTTACCCTGAATGTGAATGGGCTAAATGCCCCTGTCAAAAGACACAGGGTATCAGAATGGATAAAAAAACAAAACCCATCTATATGTTGCCTCCAAGAAACTCATTTTAAGCCCGAAGACACCTCCAGATTTAAAGTGAGGGGGTGGAAAAGAATTTACCATGCTAATGGACATCAGAAGAAAGCAGGAGTGGCAATCCTTATATCAGATCAATTAGATTTTAAGCCAAAGACTATAATAAGAAATGAGGAAGGACACTATATCATACTCAAAGGGTCTGTCCAACAAGATTTAAGAATTTTAAATATCTATGCCCCCAACGTGGGAGCAGCCAACTATATAAACCAATTAATAACAAAATCAAAGAAACACATCAACAATAATACAATAATAGTAGGGGACTTTAACACTCCCCTCACTGAAATGGACAGATCATCCAAGCTAAAGATCAGCAAGGAAATAAAGGCCTTAAACGACACACTGGACCAGATGGACATCACAGATATATTCAGAACATTTCATCCCAAAGCAACAGAATACACATTCTTCTCTAGTGCACATGGAACATTCTCCAGAATAGATCACATCCTCGGTCCTAAATCAGGACTCAACTGGTATCAAAAGATTGGGATCATTCCCTGCATATTTTCAGACCACAATGCTCTAAAGCTAGAACTCAACCACAAAAGGAAGTTTGAAAAGAACCCAAATACATGGAGACTAAACAGCATCCTTCTAAAGAATGAATGGGTCAACCGGGAAATTAAAGAAGAATTGAAAAAAATCATGGAAACAAATGATAATGAAAATACAACAGTTCAAAATCTGTGGGACACAACAAAGGCAGTCCTGAGAGGAAAATATATAGCGGTACAAGCCTTTCTCAAGAAACAAGAAAGGTCTCAGGTATACAACCTAACCCTACACCTAAAGGAGCTGGAGAAAGAACAAGAAAGAAACCCTAAGCCAAGCAGGAGAAGAGAAATCATGAAGATCAGAGCAGAAATCAATGAAATAGAAATCAAAAAACAATAGAACAAATCAATGAAACTAGAAGCTGGTTCTTTGAAAGAATTAATAAAATTGATAAACCCCTGGCCCGACTTATCAAAAAGAAAAGAGAAAGGACCCAAATAAATAAAATCATGAATGAAAGAGGAGAGATCACAACTAACACCAAAGAAATACAAACTATTATAAGAACATACTATGAGCAACTCTACAGCAATAAATTTGACAATCTGGAAGAAATGGATGCATTCCTAGAAACATATAAACTACCACAATTGAACCAAGAAGAAATAGAAAGCCTGAACAGACCCATAACCAGTAAGGAGATTGAAACAGTCATTAAAAATCTCCAAACAAACAAAAGCCCAGGGCCAGACGGCTTCCTGGGGGAATTCTACCAAACATTTAAAGAAGAACTAATTCCTATTCTCCTGAAACTGTTTCAAAAAATAGAAATGGAAGGAAAATTTCCAAACTCTTTTTATGAGGCCAGCATCACCTTGATCCCAAAACCAGACAAGGATCCCATCAAAAAAGAGAGCTATAGACCAATATCCTTGATGAACACAGATGCGAAAATACTCAACAAAATACTAGCCAATAGGATTCAACAGTACATTAAAAGGATTATTTACCACGACCAAGTGGGATTTATCCCAGGGCTGCAAGGTTGGTTCAACATCCACAAATCAGTCAATGTGATACAACACATCAATAAAAGAAAGAACAAGAACCATATGATACTCTCAATAGATGCTGAAAAAGCATTTGACAAAGTACAGTATCCCTTCCTGATCAAAACTCTTCAAAGTGTAGGGATAGAGGGCACATACCTCAATATCATCAAAGCCATCTATGAAAAACCCACCGCTTAGCTTTTCCGCTAAGGTCAGGAACACGGCAGGGATGTCCATTATCACCACTGCTATTCAACATAGTACTAGAGGTCCTAGCCTCAGCAATCAGACAACAAAAGGAAATTAAAGGCATCCAAATCAGCAAAGAAGAAGTCAAATTATCACTCTTCGCAGATGATATGATACTATATGTGGAAAACCCAAAAGACTCCACTCCAAAACTGCTAGAACTTATACAGGAATTCAGTAAAGTGTCAGGATATAAAATCAATGCACAGAAATCAGTTGCATTTCTCTACACCAACAGCAAGACGGAAGAAAGAGAAATTAAGGAGTCAATCCCATTTACAATTGCACCCAAAACCATAAGATACCTAGGAATAAACCTAACCAAAGAGGCACAGAATCTATACTCAGAAAACTATAAAGTACTCATGAAAGAAATTGAGGAAGACACAAAGAAATGGAAAAATGTTCCATGCTTCTGGATTGGAAGAATAAATATTGTGAAAATGTCTATGCTACCTAAAGCAATCTACACATTTAATGCAATTCCTATCAAAGTACCATCCATCTTTTTCAAAGAAATGGAACAAATAATGCTAAAATTTATATGGAACCAGAAAAGACCTCGAATAGCCAAAGGGATATTGAAAAAGAAAGCCAACGTTGGTGGCATCACAATTCCGGACTTCAAGCTCTATTACAAAGCTGTCATCATCAAGACAGCATGGTACTGGCACAAAAACAGACACATAGATCAGTGGAACAGAATAGAGAGCCCAGAAATAGACCCTCAACTCTACAGTAAACTAATCTTTGACAAAGCAGGAAAGAATGTCCAATGGAAAAAAGACAGCCTCTTCAATAAATGGTGTTGGGAAAATTGGACAGCCACATGCTAAAAAATGAAATTGGACCATTTCCTTACACCACACACAAAAATAGACTCAAAATGGATGAAGGACCTCAATGTGCGAAAGGAATCCATCAAAATCCTTGAGGAGAACACAGGCAGCAACCTCTTCGACCTCAGCCGCAGCAACATCTTCCTAGGAAAATCGCCAAAGGCAAGGGAAGCAAGGGCAAAAAGGAACTATTGGGATTTCATCAAGATCAAAAGCTTTTGCACAGCAAAGGAAACAGTTAACAAAATCAAAAGACAACTGACAGAATGGGAGAAGATATTTGCAAACGACATATCAGATAAAGGACTAGTGTCCAGAATCTATAAAGAACTTAGCAAACTCAACACCCAAAGAACAAATAATCCAATCAAGAAATGGGCAGAGGACATGAACAGACATTTCTGCAAAGAAGACATCCAGATGGCCAACAGACACATGAAAAAGTGCTCCATATCACTCGGCATCAGGGAAATACAAATCAAAACCACAATGAGATATCACCTTACACCAGTCAGAATGGCTAAAATCAACAAGACAGGAAATGACAGATGCTGGTGAGGATGCGGAGAAAGGGGAACCCTCCTCCACTGTTGGTGGGAATGCAAGCTGGTGCAGCCCCTCTGGAAAACAGCATGGAGGTTCCTCAAAATGTTGAAAATAGAACTGCCCTATGACCCAGCAATTGCACTACTGGGTATTTATCCTAAAGATACAAATGTAGTGATCCAAAGGGGCACGTGCACCCGAATGTTTATAGCAGCAATGTCCACAATAGCCAAACTATGGAAAGAACCTAGATGTCCATCAACAGATGAATGGATCAAGAAGATGTGGTATATATACACAATGGAATACTATGCAGCCATCAAAAGAAATGAAATCTTGCCATTTGCGACAACATGGATGGAACTAGAGCGTATCATGCTTAGTGAAATAAGTCAAGCAGAGAAAGACAACTATCATATGATCTCCCTGATATGAGGAAGTGGTGATGCAACATGGGGTCTTAAGTGGGTAGGAGAAGAATAAATGAAACCAGATGGGATTGAGAGGGAGACAAACCATAAGTGACTCTTAATCTCACAAAACAAACTGAGGGTTGCTGGGGGGAGGGGGGTTGGGAGAAGGGGGTGGGATTATGGACATTGGGGAGGGTATGTGCTTTGGTGAGTGCTGTGAAGTGTGTAAACCTGGTGATTCACAGACCTGTACCCCTGGGGATAAAAATATATGTTTATAAAAAAAAAAAAAAAAAAAAAGAATCCCATGCTCGGGGCACCTGGGTGGCTCATTGTGTTAAAGCCTCTGCCTTCAGCTTAAGTCATGATCTCAGGGTCCTGGGATCGAGCCCCGCATCAGGCTCTCTGCTCAGCGGGGAGCCTGCTCCCCGCCCCCCTGCCCTCTCTGCCTGCCTCTCTGCCTCTCTGCCTACTTGTGATCTCTGTCAAATAAATAAACAAAATCTTTAAAACAAAATAAAAAATGAATCCCACGCTCTTCCAACTGGCCAGCCAGATCCCCCTGTACTTGTGATTTTAATTTGATATGTTTAATTAATATTAGTCTTATGATTTTTATGAGGAAGGTTTTTGATATAGTTTGAAAATAATATTTGACTGTCTAAAGGAATTGGATATTTCAAGTCTGTATGTTTCAGGTTTCTTAGCACCATTTAACTTAGTCAAGTTTAATTAAATATTTGTATCTAACATGTTGAGTGTATGAAGGCCTTGAGATACACTGAATTTCTGTGATTATTGTTTATTACGCTTAACCAACATATAATTAATTAAAGGTTAATTATTTGGGATAAATTACTGTTAAACTTATTACTTATTGAAATAGTAATCAAAGATCAAGTAAAAATTTTATAGAAAAATTATATGTGTATTGAAAACCAAATATTTAAGTTGAGCTCAATGCTTAAGAAACACTAATCTTTATGATATACCAAAGATCCCTTTTTAACATTAAATAACTCAGTTAACAAATGATTACGCTCTTCTGGGAAACTAATTTCCCCAATTCTTGGCAAATATATGAGTGACTAGAATACTCTCTCAGGGTTCGGCACAGAAAACAGTACTCACTCCAACAGAGTAGAATTTCTACCCCTATAACAGTGTATAAGTAGAAAGGACTTTGGTGTTCACACACTCCTGCAGGAGCTGGACGAGCGGAAGTCAGAAGGTCAGCTGCTGCTGGTCCTACCATCACAGCAGTCACTATCACGGCTACCAACGTGCATGGAGCTGGTGACTGGACATTGGTACACTTACATCCATTGGGACTTGCTTGCCAGACGCAGTAGCAGCCAGAACATGGCCTCCACTTCCTCCCCGCCTGCATCGTACTGGCAGAACCCAACCTGTATTCTAAACTCTAACAGTGAGAGAGTGAGAAAGGTAGCTTCTTGCCTCCTAGTGCCTAGGACACAGGAGGGAATTTAGAAGAATTAGGACTGGGTGCTGAGTGTCCAAAGGCAAGATCTGTGAAGCAAAATGGCCACAAATCCATATAGGCCTAGTTATTATGACATAGCATTATTTTTCAATATTATAGAATGCAGGTCAGAAATTGGATGCCTTTTATCATATAGAGCATCTGGGGGATAAGGAGTATTAGTCAACCATAGGTGGTTTTCCAGCAGAAGTTTTAAAAATGTTTGTGACCTAATTTAGACTACTTAATGGTTCTTTTCATTTTGTAGAAATTATTTCCTCTTGACATTTGTCAGCAAATACATTGTATAAAACAGGTTTCTTTCTCACATGGTTTTACAAGGTTTATATTTCAGCACTACGATTTTCTGGGGCAATATGCCCCAGAGTGTGCTTTCCAGAGGAAATATGACACCATTAGGTCAAAACTGTGTCTTCCAGTTCCCTCTTGGAAATGTATGTATTTTTTTATTGAGCAGAAATAATTTCACAATGTGGCTGAAGACTGCTTTGTAAAAAGGCTTATCAACAGAATAAATAAATCTGAAGTCCAAAATTAACTCACCAAATTTACTTCTCTTTTTCTGTATTCTCACAAGCAGTTTAATCTTCTAGTTGGCATTTTGATCTAGGACAGAAACACTGTATCTTCTGGTTTGGAAATTTTCTTGATTTGGTTTTGCTCTATATAATAGTGTTAAGAAGTGATGGTTAGAATTTTGATTGTGAGATACAAAAACTAAAACATTTTGCTCTCTATAGTAGTGTTAAGAAGTGATGGTTAGAATTAAGTTTGATTGTGAGATATAAACACTAAAATAATAATAGCTTGTCAAAAATTCTCTTGGGATGGGAGGAGAGAAAGGACGTCGTGAGGGTAATGAACAGTCTATGTCACACCCATACTTTCATGCACACATAAAACATTAACTTCAGAAAAGTATCAGATTTTTTTTTTTTTTTCAGAAAAGGAAGCTAAGTGTTACTGCTTGACCGGATGCATTATTTACCCTAAGTAGCACAAATGCATTTCTTTAATAGAAAAGCTTATTCAATATTTCCTCCTGGGTTAGCAAGAACATACTATCTCCCACTGCAACCCTAGTAGTAAAGGGAGTCCTTTCATTTTGTGCCCCTGCGAGTTTTCCCTGATTTGAGTTCTTCAGGATAGAGTTTGGTGTGGATTAACGGATTAGCAGAAGTGAAGTGAGCAGAACCAGGAAGCAGGAGGAGGGGCTGGAGGGATTCAGCAGGGAAGTTTTCCCTCTCTCTTCCCATTTCCTGTTTCATCACTATGGAATTTGCTTTCTGCTCTAAGATGATTCCTGGGCCACTGTGAAAAGCAGGGGAATTAGACTGGAGAACATGAAGTCTGGGGAACCCCTGGGTGACAGACCAGTCTATAGGAGGTCATCAAGGCTACCTTGTATCGAGTGCCCAGGAGCCAAGCATGATGAAAACATCACCTCATTTTATTCCCTGAACCATCCAGTGAAGCGGTAATTGTCAACTCCATTCTCAGAAAGTTAAAGTAGCTCCCCAGAGTCACACAGCCAGGGAGGGGTAAAGTCAGAATTCCAGTCCACGCTGTGTCTACTGGCTCAACTGATGTCTCACTGAGGAAATGAGATTATCAGACACCTCGGGTTCAGACCAGATGTTCTAAGATGATGTGGTCCATGAAGGTAATGGGGTCTATAATTTGGGGCCCATAATTACCAGTTACAGGTGAGGAATGGTAGATGTCAAGAAAATTAAAAAGAGGCACAGAACTTCCGAAATGATTTTATTCCACCTCACTGTTAGCCGAGCATCATCTTCATCTTTCTCCTTGAAATCATGATTATTGGTTTAATTGCAGTTCCCAACTCTTCTGTCATTCTTCATTCACAAGCCCTCATGGACTTTGTCCTAAATGTAATGCAACAGCCACACTTGTCCTTTCTCCTGTGGCATTTGAGACAACACTTCTCCTATGGGCCAGATGAAGTCAGATTGCTAAAAAATGTTGAATTCTTAAAAAAAAGAAAAAAAAAGGTAAATTCTTTCTTCTTCAGATGTCCTCACCGAGGGCAGGCAGTGTTGGTTGACTACTCTGCCGCTCCTTTTGTTCTTGTTCAATAAAACCCCGGCTTTGTTCAAGTGTTCCCCACCCTTGCCTCTCAGTGGAGGTAGGCCCAGCCTTGGGTGAAATGTGATCGGTATGAGAAAGGAACAGTAGTTTCATTTTTCTCTCCAGGAATTGATTTAAGAAGGGACAGGTGAAAGAATTCTGGGCAATATAAAATGAGGATATCTGATGGAGGCTTCTGGGAAATTTTTCTTTACTTATTAAAAAAAAAGCATGCATGTGGGGCACCTGGGTGGCTCAGTTGATTACATGTCTGCCTGTGACTCAGGTTATGATCCTGGAGTCTGGGGATCGAGTCCCACCCACATCGGGCTCCCTACTCAGTGGGGAGTCTGCTTCTCCCTCTCATGCACACTCTCTCACTTTCTCTCTCTCAAATAAATAAATAAATAAATAAAATCTTCAAAAAATAAAAAAACAAAAACAAAAAGAAACCAAAAACCAAAACAATACTTAAAAAAAAAAAAAAAAGGATGCAAGGAAGGATTGTTTAATCTTCTGGCCTTTATTTTTTATTTTTTTTAAGATTTTATTTATTTATTTGACAGAGAGAGATCACAAGTAGGCAGAGAGGCAGGCAGAGAGAGAGAGAGGAGGAAGCAGGCTCCCTGCTGAGCAGAGAGCCCGATGTGGGACTCGATCCCAGGACCCTGAGATCATGACCTGAGCCGAAGGCAGCAGCTTAACCCACTGAGCCACCCAGGCACCCCTCTTCTGGCCTTTAGACATGGCCTGTAAAGGTGACACGTTTGGAGCTGCTGCAACCATTCTGTCAAAATGGAGAAATCAACCAGGGGACAAAAGCAAAAATGCCGAGGATGGCAGAGCAGAAAGACCGAAGGAACCTTGAAATGTTTTGAAATGTTTTTTCAAAAAAGATTTTATTTAGGGGCACCTGGTTGACTCAGTCGTTAAGCATCTGCTTTTGGTTCAGGTCATGATCTCAGGTCCTGGGATTGAGCCCCACACTGGGCTCCCTGCTCAGCAAGAAGCCTGCTTCTCCCTCCCCCTCTGCTGCTGCTCCTACTTGTGTTCCCTCTCTTACTGTCTCTGTAAAATAAATTAATAAAATATTAAAAAAAATTTATTTGTTTGAGAGAAAGATTTTATTTATTTTATTTATTTGAAATTTATTTGAGAGAAAGTGAGCAAGAGAGCAAGAGAGCTGAGCAGTGAGCCTGAAGCAGGGCTTTATCCCTGATCTCAGGGTCATGACCTTAACCGAAGGCAAAGGCAGATGCTTAACCAACTGAACCACCCAGGGATCCCCAGTAATCTAGATTCTTGATGACTTCAATGAGTTGCTGGAATAACCAAGCCTGAGCCTAAACCTGGTCTTCCTGTTACACAAAATAAATACATTTATTGTTTAAGCCACTTGAGCTGAACTTTTTTGTTACCTGAATGCAAATGAAGCATCTTAAGTGATAAACTAAAGCAGGAGAAATAGAACCATGAGATGAGGAAGTGGGTCACTTTTGGTATGAGCAACCAGAAGAAGTGGCAATGTGCTACTTAGTATGTTCACACATAATTCTTATAAAGAGCTGTTCAGCAATACCACAAAAATAGATTACTTCTATTTTTTCAATTAGGAACTGCAAAAACCTCCAATTAGAGCAAGAGGTAAAACAAATTGGAGAAAAAAATTTTTGTTAATTTTCTAAATATTAAATTTTTCACACATTCTTAGTAAAGGATATCAATTCTGACAACTCCTCCTGGCTAAAAATGCAGGTATGTTCTTCTTAGTCCTTTGTCTCTCGGGCTAACCATTATTCTAGGAGACCTATTCCAGAAGGTCTGTGTGGCTCTAGAGCTCCCCAACTCTCACCCTGTAGAATGATGACGTTTATTTCCCAGGAAACGAGATGATGACTTTTCATTTCTCAGATACCGCAAAGGATACTGTAAACTGTACAAGTTTCCATCACAGAGACATCTGTTTTGCTCAGACGTGTGGGCACTTTCTCGTAAATCTGCATCTCACTGGTTGTCAGCTCCAGGAATAAACGTTCAATACATGTACGCTGAAAGAGAATTAAAAGTGGAACTCCTCCTTTTTTTCTAAAACAAAACTCCAAAAAATTGCTTATTCCTGGGAAGAACATCTTATATTATAGCTGTAGGAAAATCTGCAAGTTTTAACTTGTTTTTTGTTCCTTACCAGATGGATTGTATGTTAGTAGCTTACGGTGAAAGTCAGGCCTCTGAGAGATTTAACTGCTTCTTGATGTGAGATTTAGGACAGGGTTTGATCAGCTGGATGTTGGAATGTCTGTTGCTGCCTCAACATGCTCCTCTGGGCTAATAACTGCCTTCTGAGTTGCTTTCTTGCCTGTAGACGAGCACACTCCAGGTGGTAAAGAAACAAAATACTTAGGAACTAGTCCTTAATCTATTGAAATCATTGACTTTCTGATTTCACTAAATCATGACTAAGCCCAGGTATGGTTTCTGAGTAGTCCAGGCCTCAGGAGATGAACTGGACAAGGCTGCCAAGCAGAGGAATGCCTCTCGTCCTCCTGCCTCTGGCCCAGATCACAGCGCCCACAATAGAAGCACAGCTTCAAGAGTCATCTAAGGAAAAAGGTTGTACTGATTCAAACAAAAGTCTCCCGTTCTTGGGAGATTTCACAATGCACAGTGCATGTTAGAGACTCTGAGAAGCCTTGTAATCAATCTTTGTATAATCCAGCCCTTCTCAAACTTATTTGATTTGGGGATATTTCTTTTCATTTAACACTTACAAATACCTCCCCAAAGACTCGTTTCCTGAGGAAGAGACATTCAGGATCACTTGACTGGGCCATATTTGTTTTCCTCTTTTTTTGCCTGGCCTTCTAAGGGATGGTGTGTGTGTAAAATGGGTAGCTGGGGGAAGGGGCTGGGGCTTTTAACTAAATCAACCATATCTGAAAAGAGAAACTCAAGAGATGGAGTACAAAAAAAGAGCAAAGAACCCTCAAACCAGGGAACTCCAAGTAATGTAGTTAGCATTTGTTCGGTACATACTGTCAGGGACTGTTTTTAGTGCTTTACAATTAAGAAGACATTTAATCCTCAAACAACCCAACAGTAGAAGTAACTACTACTATTGTTCCCACCTAACAGTTAAAGAAGGCTGAGACTCAGAGTTAAGTAAGAAACTCACTCCAGCTATTAAACAGGAGAAGTCCCACTTTGAGCTCAGAATGGTTGGTTCTAGAATCAGTCCTCTTCACCATTATGCCAGACTGCCCTTATAACTCTCCAAAGAGAGATAAGCCAAACAGATCCCCCACATTGCTCCAGCATGGAGACACACCTTCCATTCTTTGGTCTCGGAGTAGAGCCTGTGAGGAGCTATTCCACCTGACTTTCTATGGCCTCCCTGAACTTTCTGGCTGTACTCCTTCGGAAGGTGACCTCTTTCTACTTCACATTACTTTCATGTGTAAAATGTAAAAAAAGGAAGAAAAAGGAAAAACTGTATCCTTCATGAGGAGGCTGTGAGGAGTACTCAAATATACGTCCACTATTGTTCAGTCAGAGCTAGTCTCACAAGCCTCTACCTATTGGCCTGGTCTCTCCTCTACTCAGAATAAGACTGTCATCTTTTATACAAAGGTCCTTCAGATATTTGAAGACAGGTAACATGGCACCTTTCTTCCAGGCTAACTATTGCTGGATTCTTTACGTGTGTCTCCCAGATGGCTTCAGAATGCTTTCCCTTCCTCTCATTCTTTAAAAACAGCTCTTTTACCAACATACAGCATTTTGATCTTTCTTTCCTGAATATATCATAAAAAGAGAGTGTTCCTTTCTCTTACTGTCCTTAAAAGGTTGAAGTTTATTTCCTAAGAGATGAAGTTGTCAGTACCACTACAAACTAAAACATTAAATGTAATGCAGGATTTTATTTTGAAAAGTTTGTTTCCTTTTTTATTTATTTTCTCTTCCACAACAAATAATTTAATGTAACAGTTACTGAGTCTTAAAATGGGTGCATTACAGGGTCATGCGAGCATTAGCTGAACGAATGACTGAAAATTTTTCTCCTGTTACTTTGATAAGAACTGCATCTTTTCTGATGCATTCAATACTTTAAGAAGGACTTGACCAGATGTCCTCTAAATTCCCCCCTAATCCTCAGATCCCACGATTCGAGGCTTCTGCAATTTTGTTGGAAGTACAAACATACTGAAGTTGACCTCATTCCAAAGCACAATAAGTTCATGACACGTTTTATTTAGAGGAAATTTCATTTATAACTATAGTACAAATAAGTTATAGGTATATAAAGATATTGAAATGTTTATTTCCCATTTCCTTTCTTTATTCTGAGAAATTGCTTCTTCAGAGGGTGATTAAATTCATTTTAAAGTGGTTTATCTACTCATGCTGCGTATTTCCCCATTTGACATGTTAATCCCCTATCTTGCCAGATAACCCGTTGGTTATTTCCATCAGGTATAAACAAATGTTTCCAGTGACAGAAAGCCAGGGCAGTGACCTCCCATATGCCACACCATCATTAAGAATTCTTGACAAGGAAGCAGTCCTTTGGAACTCTTAGCAGAAATAGACAAAAAGGCTCCACTCAGCTTGTCAAATCTGATGACATGGGGAAGGATGGGACACATATTAAAAAAAAAAAAAAAAAGCTTTTTGTGTGGACCTGAGATCAAAACTGATATTCAGCACACAAGGACCTCCCCCAGAGGTATCCAAAGATAGTAGAATAGTGAGGTTTTTGGTAAGCAGAGTGAACAAAGAAGGACATGCGGATCAAACCAGCCTATCTTGTCAGGTCACAGACCCACTCAATTTACTAAAATCTACCACATTAGTATGTCTCTCCATTGAGGCATGCTTTAGTCATTAGCTAATTCCAGTTTTCTTGCAGGAAGTGTTTCTTTGTAAAGAATCTAGGCTTTTAAGTAGGGAAGAAATAGAAACAATTACAAAGTATTAAACCCTTAGCAATGTAAGTTTATAAGGTCAAATCTTCAAATGCCGTGTCAGTCATAGCACATATACTGTGATACACAAATAAATCAGATGTACACAGATACCAATGCAGGCAACATTATTTTGACCTCCTTTTGTGTTTAATATTGAAGGCTCTACTAATGCATTAAAAAACACAGAAACTTTTGAACATCCATCAGTTATGTAGAGGAATAAAAAATGTTCCAAACATTATTCATCAAAGCTCTAGAAAAAGAAATGGTTTTTCTCTTCAGTATTTAAAAATTGGTATCTAACAATTTCATTTTGAACTAGGTTAGTATTCTGAGTCTTCTCCATTAAGCTCTTAAAATTAAAAGAATTTTGTCTTCTCAAGATAATAAAGACTTAAGTACACATTCAATTTGAAAATGGGCATTTATTTTTCTATTATACATCTCTGGCCAAAGGGAGCTGAAGGATTTTTTTCCTTCTTACTTTCTTATAGAAAACACTGTCAGATTTTTATTTTTTTTAAAAAGGAAAATATAACAGAACTGTAGTTGAGAAGACTAATTTTACGTAAATGGTACTAACCATCGCTCAGTTAAAAGAACACTTGTAACAGATTCACTTCAACAGATGATGTCAATTTTTCAACACTAGTATATCCCATATCATTTCTGCATGGCCTTGACATATTTTTCCTCAACACAGTGTCTTCATTTTTTTGCTCTGTAATTTCCTTGACTTAAAATAATGGCTTGAGGAAGATCACATGAGATTTAGAGGCTCTCTAAGGTGGTATTTTTTAAATGTTGGGCAAAGTTGGGCTGATTGATAATGTAATTTATTAAATGAGCTGTTTTCAGTGCCCTGGGCTCATGCAGCAGTTTGAGAGGTTTTTATTTCCTTTTGTAGCTGAAGAGTATAGAGTCTGTTTTCTACAAGAACACTGAAGTTGCTGAAAAAGTCCAGGTAATAGATCATATTGAATCCTACTATTCTGGAGAGATTTGCATTTCATGGTGTTGTCATAGGGTAGGTATTTCCTTGAGCAAGACTATATTTAAGTGTTAGAGGGAACACAGAATTTCATAACCATAGTCGCTGTTCTCTGTGAGAAGATTTTTAAATTTGCTATGATCACTTCATTTCAATTTCGTTTTCTTAGAGTCATGCACACTCAATGTGACCTAAATTTCTTCAGTTCATTTCAAATCAGAAAAAAAAATTCAAGAGGATAAAAACAAGCACAAAGTAAACAAACATATAATTTTGCCATTAAATTTTCTCCTGCAAATATTTCTCGTCGTTTTCATTCTGTTTCAACACTGCAGAACAATACACTCATGGCCAATGGCGAAGCAATGTGCATATGAGAGACAAAATATAGAAACCAGGAAAGGACTATACGCATAAACCAAACTGTTAAAATCCTGGTAATAGGACCATCTTCTTCTTTCCTTGTTTGTTGTTAATGCTCATTCCACATGAATTCGCATTTCGGTTCTGGGAGGCCCTGCACCGTGAATCCCGATCACAAGGACCACAGTCTGTGGAGGGTAAAAGTGAGGCTGTTGCCAGTATCTACTGGTAGCAAACTTGAAAAAGTTTTCTGGAAGACTAATAAAATTATATTTTGCCTATATGTCTTCTGGATTCTGGGGACCTTGGAAATAGAAAAGGCTAAGAAACAGGGCATGCTCTTTTGAGGTTTCTTGGGCTGGGAAGTAGAAAAATAGGTGTTTTCCTTTGAGGCTTTTTTTTGTGGCTGAGAATGGTGAGGTTGAGATTTCTGAGAGCACTTTTTCCTTTTCCTCAGTCTTTAAGGGAGTGGTAGGCTTTGGCAGTCCGGCTGTTGACAAAATCTGTCTTCTTAAACTGAGCCTTTGGAATAAACAAACAGAAATGTGAAAGGTAACAACATTGTCATACACGAAAATGGAGTTTTTAGTGCTGTGTCGCCTGGGGCAGACAAACAGGCCATTACGATGTGGCCGTTAACTGCAACCCAGACCTTTTTAGTGTTCTTACCTTCTTGTAGGCATTATGGAGCTCTGTGTGCGTCCACAGGGAATATAGGAGAACAGAAGCAGCTTTACTTGCTTTGTTGGAGCCATAACTGAAAAGAGGAAAAAGGCATTCCGAGATCAGGATGCTGTCTGTGGGCGTTCCGCAAATCTTTAACTGCTGCTGCTCGGCAGCCATCCGTTAAGTCAGGACACTCACCATAACAAGAGAATTAGATGGTGAGCTTTGAAGGCCAGGGGCCACATTGGGTTAAAAAAAAAAAAAATTATTAAAAAAAAATCTTGGGGCGCCTGGGTGGCTCAGTAGGTTAAAGCCTCTGCTTTCAGCCCGGGTCATGATCCCAGGGTCCTGGGATCGAGCCCCGCATTGGGCTCTCTGCTCGGCGGGGAGCCTGCCTGCCCCCTCTCTCTCTGCCTGCCTCTATGCCTACTTGTGGTCTCGCTCTGTCAAATAAATAAAATATTTAAAAAAAAAAAAATCTTAAAACCACTAGCACAGGCCAGCAAATAGTTTTTATAGAGCATATTCCTGATATTTACAAGGAATATATCCTTAGATTTCATAAATCCTTGGCTTATAGAATAAAATTTATATATTTATATACATTATTTACATTTATTTATATTACATTAATAAATAAATCAAATATATGTATATTAAATATTATATATATGCTATTTATAGAATAGAAATATATTTGTACATTTATAATGCATATACATAGAATACAAATTCAGGAAAGCATGACTGAAAAATATATCTACCTTCTAGACTTAGTGATTCTACGAGAGTATGAGTAATATTTTTAAGTTAATATAATAAATTCTTATTGAAATATTTGTTACAATAGCTTCCAAATTTCTTTGTTTTTGTATGGAGTGAATGGAAAATGTACTCCCGTTATAAATCCAAGTCACTACAATACTGGACACTGTACTTAAGTTTTTTTCCTTCAATTTAAGAAAAAGACTTTATTTATTTGAGAGAGAAAGTGAGAAAGAGAGAGAATGAGCAGGGGGAGGGGGCAGAGGGAGAAGGAGACTCCTGGTGGAGAAGGGAGCCCAGCATGGGGCTGGATCCCAGGACCCTGGGAACATGACCTGGGCCAAAGGCAGATGCTTAACCGACTGAGCCTCCCAGACGTCCCTCTTCTTTATTTTTTAAGTAATCTCTACACCCAACATGGGGCTCAAACTCACAACCCTGATCTCAGAAGTCACATGTTCCACCCACTGAGCTAGCCAGGTACCCTGACAATATACTTAGTTTTTGATGTTTTGCTTTTTTTTTTTTTTTTTAAATATTTTATTTATTGACAGAGAGAGAGAGATCACAAGTAGGCAGAGAGGCAAGCAGAGAGAGAGGAGGAAGCAGGCTCTCTGCTGAGAAGAGAGCCTGATGCGGAGCTTGATCCCAGGACCCTGAGATCATGACCTGAGCCGAAGGCAGAGGCTTAACCCACTGAGCCACCCAGGTGCCCCTGATGTTTTGCTTTTAAGTTTGTCCTAAAATGAGGTGAGTTGGGGGGTGAGGTAACTGGGTGATGGGCATTAAGGAAGGCACTTGAAGTAATGAACACTTGGGTTTTATATGCAACCGATGAATCACTACATTCTACTGCTGAAACTAACAATACACTATGTGTTAATTAAATTGAATTTAAATAAAAACAAAACAAAACAAAACATTTGTCCTAAACATCCTGTTTCTGGCTAAGGATCTATGCTTCCTTAGAGCTCTTTCTCTTCCATCAACTGAACAAGCACACAGCTGAGTTTTTTCTTTTAACAAAGAAACAAACGTTTAATTTTTCATGTCATAGGAGTTTACAAACAGGCAACCATGAACAGATAATGCAATACGGTATGGAAAAGCACATCTTGAGTTCATTCATTAGCTAAAAGCCTTTCTCTTCCATGCCAGTCTTGCATTAAGGGAAAATCAAATCAGCACTTTACAGATTTTTTTTAGTACTTCATGGACTTTTCCGAGTCACTTGCTAATACTGAAATACTAATAAATCCATGAAAACTATGGGTCTTTAATATTTAAAACTGGAAAATGTTTTTTGAATAGCAAGGGTTTGATATCACAGCTTCTTTTTAAGTTGGTTGTTACTTGGAAATCATTTATTCAAAGAAAAAAATGTTATAAATGGCAACTAATTTCCAGGCTAGCCCCTACATTACGGGTCAGCTATACAACACTTAGCAAGGAAGGAACAGCAGGCACAACTGGTAGAAGCTCCATGTTGATGATATATATTTTTTTGAGCCAGGGCAAATGGACACTCAGGGCAAAAAAGAACAGAGTAGCACATCCCCATATATTGCTAAGCTATACTAAAAGTGAGGGTATATTCTCATGCACTTTTTATGCCCGATTACTCAAATAATGAAAATCATATGGTCTTAGGGAGATTTGCTTAGAAGCATGGATGACTACTCGAAAGTCATTTCTGTTTTATAGCAATCATTCGATCTTTCCATAAAGACTGAGCAACTGGGGCGCCTGGGTGGCTCAGTGGGTTAAGCCTCTGCCTTCGACTCGGGTCATGGTCTCAGGGTCCTGGGATCGAGCCCCACATCGGGCTCTCTGCTGAGCAGGGAGCCTGCTTCCCCCCCTCCCCTGCCTGCCTCTCCACCTACTTGTGATCTCTGTCTGTTAAATAAAAAAAAAAAAAAAAAAAAAAGACTGAGCAACTGCTCTCTATCAGGTGAATATTCTGACTTGGGGAATTCTAACCAGCGCTCCTTTTAATCCTTTGACTCTGAATATGGTCTTCCTTCCCCATGAGGTTTGGGAATGGGACTGCAGCGTACAGGGGCCCATGTGAGTGGGGAAGGAGATGTGTGTTGACTCCAGGACCCCACAGACCCCTGTGCTTCCCCATGGGGCCAGGCACACATTCGTCTAGCAGGGGTGAAGTCCATGTGCTTTACCACTCATTAGAATTGGGGTATAACACTTCATCTCTTTCTTAGTTACTTACAAAAGTAACTTCTATTTAACAACTCAAACAATTCAGAATTGTATAAATAGAGAAAAAGATGCCCTCTTTGGATTCCATGCCTGTAAATTAACTAATAGTAATTAATTTCATTACACAACGTTTTTCATTCTCTTTATCACTTTTTTTTTAATGGAAAAAATTAAAAGACACAGGAACAGGGATGTGGGATGTCTACTGTAATTAGATCTCCTATTCTCAGAAGGGAATGAGAGATGGAAGAGATGTGATAGAGAAAACTGAGAAAGATGGAATTTCTGATTACGTTGCCTCCTACTTCTTGTGTTATCACTGCTTTTTCTAAGGTACCTGGTGTGACACTAGGTCTAGATCTAAGTGAGGAAAGGAGCAGTCCCTTTGCTGCCCACTTTGGTGGGAAGGACTCCCACTTTGCTTATATTTTCCTGGTTTTAAATCACAGCTGTGGCTCTAGGAAACAAATTAATTCATTAGGTCAATAAAAGGTTGCCACGTACTACCCAGAGAAATTATGGAGTTTAACTATCTGGATATTTTAGAAGTAAATGGGCAACTATTTGGCTTGGAGAATTCAGTTTTTCACTTGCTTGATTATCAAGAATTGAACCAGACCATCTGGCTCAACTTTACAATCTTGTTTTTTGGGCCATAATACTCATGGTTCTCAATGTGTGGACATTCAAAACTAGATGTCATATGGGAGGGATGGTGAGGAATGGGGAGATAACCAACAGGCAGATACTGTAAGACTTACACATCGCCTGAGCTGATGGCCATAATTTTCTGCAGGCCTCCAGTGTTCAGAAGATCCCGTGCATTCTGGTAACTATTTTGGATTATATTGTTCAGAGTGTAGCAGGCAGAGGCTGTAGTCTCAATGAGAAGATCAGTACTCGGGGCTGTGTCAGGAATTATGGAAACCAAATCAGGCAAAGTTTCTTTGGCTACAAAAAGAAAAAAAATCAACATTTGATTAGAAGGATTATTCCTTAATCTCAAGATCCCAACACATTTTGGGTAAAAAACATTTTTAAAAGAAACACAACTAGTTAATGAACATATGGAAAGACGTAATCTCTGATACTCAAATTTTAAAAAGATCTTTCTTACTTCTTTTTTTAAGATTTTTTTCTGTTTATTTGACAGAGAGAGATCATTAGCAAGCAGAGAGAGAGGGGGAAGCAGGTTCCCTACTGAGTAGAGAGTCGGATGTGGGGCTCGATCCCAGGACCCTGCGATCATGACCCAAGCTGAAGGCAGAGGCCTTAACCCACTGAGCCATCCAGGCACCCCTTAAAAAGATTCTTAAATGGTGATTTTTAAAAAACATTTATTTGAGAGAGAGAGAGAGAGAGAGAGAGAGAGAGCATGTGGGCAAAGGGACCTGTGAGTGGAGGGGAGGGAGACTCCCCAGCATACTCTCTGCTGAGCAGGGAGTCCAATGTGGGGCTCGATCCCATGACCCTGAGAGTGACTTAAGCTGAAATCAAGAGTTGGATGCTCAAACAAATTAGCCACCCAAGTGCCCCCCCCAAAAGATGGTATTCTCTTCTCAGTACATTGGAAATCTTTTGGCAGAAATGACAATAATTTGACAGAAGTGTCAAGAATTTAAAATTTTTTCACATTCTTTGATTCAGTAATTGCACTTCTAGAAATTAATCCTAAAGACATTTACTTTAAAAACAGAAAAAGCCGTATGCAGAGGTTTTTATTATAGTATTATATATAAGTGGAAAATTATAAAAAGCTTACATAACTTAATAATAGGAATATGATTTTCTAAAACACATCTGCAAAGATTATGTATCTCAAAAATATTTGTGAAACATGTATAATAAAATATTTATATTAGTATTCTGTGTGAAAGTTAAGTACAGTTATTTATGAAGAATATATAATATAAAATATTAAAAAAAGAATATATAATAACATTTGGAAAGAAAATATTCAAAAGAAACCTGAGAAGAAATACATTAAAATGTTAACAAGACTTGTTTTTTGACAATAGTATTGATGGTGACCTAAAAATTTTTTTCAAAAAAATTATTTGTATTGCTTAGTTTCTTCAGTGCACAAATAATACTATTATTTAAAAAAAAAAGGCAACACTTTTAAATTTATGTTTTCACTCTATATGTAAGTTCTAGGTTGTAGGGTTTTAATTTGTGTTTTTTTGGTGGTAACAAAAGAGGTATTACTATTTGATGATTTGACTATAACTTGTCAAATATATTGGTATATATTTTGGGCAATATAGATATATACTTGATTTTTTGCAATGATTCTTTTCATGTGTATTTTCTTCTTTTTCTCTTACTACTTGGGACCCTTCTTCAATGATAGAGAGCACGCGCCTGTTGCTCTTCACAGCTCTTTAATACGGTGTTGTGTTTATCATGGTTGTATAACAAATACTTCTGCTTTGTTTTGTTGTTTCTTCATCTGAGTTTATGTGTCATGATGAAGCGCACTCCTTTCCCTAGGGCACTGCATTGTAATCAGTCATGTGCTGTCTGAGTTCCAAAGGTGGCTATGGGTTCCTGAAGACAATCATCACATTTACTCTGGACTTCCAGCTTTGAGCGCTATGTCTAAAACAGAGACAGATGCAATAAAAGGACTGAGCAACTTGTCATCCTTTGATAATATGTGGACCTGACTGACAGGAAGGACACACCTTCTGCTCAAAGACCTGAGCTCTGGTTTTCACTGTTGTTGAAGCATCGAGGCACAGTGTTCAGAGCTCAGAGCTCAGGCTCTAAAGTCAGACTTTTCGTTTCAGTCCTGTCTCTCCCCTCCGTGGCTGTGTGGTCTGGGCAAGCTACTTAACCTCTCCATGCTGCGTTTCCTCAATCTGTAAAATGGGGGAATAATAGTATCTACTTCACAGGGTTGGTAATATACATACATACATAAATGCATACATGTAACATTAGGAAAGAAAATAAGCAAAAGAAACCTGAAAAGAAAGAGCATATGTATGTATGCATATGTACGTACACACATGACTGGGCCTAAATAAATATATTTTGGGACAATTAAAATGGGATCTTTAATAATGAAATATAAAATTAAAGGCCTTCTCATGTTATTGGGAGAGATACAGCTCAATGTCTTGTTGTTGAGGGAGATTTTATTTAATCCTTAAACTCAATGTCTTAAAAAGCCAAGGCATTAGTTGGATGTCAGAAAACATCTGTAAATATGAGTAAATGGGAATTGAGAATCTCAAGATGTGTCCAAATACTTCCTTATAAATACATTATTTTATCTGATCCTTGAAGTAGCGATTATTAATCTCATTCTGGTTAGAGCAGTTCAATGACTAGCCAAGGTGTTGTAAGTGACAAAGTGGCCTTGTAGGACGCAGATCCGTGTCTTCTGCATGAGCTCTAATACTCTGTCACCATACCAAGTGTGCCTATCTTTAAATTTGTAAGAAAATATATTTTTTAAAAAAATTTTATTTGTTTATTTGAGAGAGAGTGCATGCCTGAGCTGGGGGGGGGGTGGAGCAGAAGGAGAAGGAAAAGCAGGCTCCCGGCCGAGCAGAGAGCTGCCTGTGGGGCTCGATCCCTGCACCCTGGGATCATGATCTAAGCTGAAGGCAGATGCTTGACCAACTGAGCCACCCAGGCACCCCAAGAAAATAAAAGTTTTAAGTTTATTTCTGTAAATCCAAGTAATACGTGAGGATTTCATTCCAAGTCATCATATGGAATGTTTTAGTCTAGAAGTCTCTCATGAGAAACACGATTCATGTATTTTAAACTGATTTTCATTTATTCCTGGCTATGACTACTCTGAATCAAGATGGGTCCTGTCACTCAAATTATTTATCTGACATAAAGCTGACTTGGAACTTAAATTTCATTTATCTTGTAGAACCCTCTTCTCGATACTGTCCTTGAAATGAGTAGAGTTTTGTTGGTGGGTCATCTTATGAAAGCAAGGGGCTACATAGAAATAAAGCTACAAATATATGACCAATTAATCTTCGACAAAGGAGGTAAGAATATGCCATGGGAAAATACCAGTCTCTTCAACAAATGGTGTTAGGAAAACTGGACAGCAACATGCAAAAAATGAAAGTGAAAGTGGACCACTTCCTTACACCATACACAAAAATAAGATCGATTAAATATCCGTAAAATTACTTCAAGAGAGGACAGGTAGTAATTTCTCTGACATTGGCTGTAGCAGCATTTTTCTAGATCTCTTTCCTGCAGCAAGGGAAACTGAGCAGAAGTAAACTGTTGGGACTACATCAAATGAGAAAGCTTCTGTTCAGCAAAAAACTACAAGACAACCTATTGAATGGAAGGAGATAGTTGCAAATGACATATCTGATAAAGGGTTATTATCCAAAATATATGAACAACTTATACAACTCAACACCAAAAACCAAATAATCCAATTAAAAAACGGGCAGAAGACAAGAACAGATGTTTCTCCAAAAAAAACAGATGGCCAACAGACACATGAAAAGATGCTCATCATCACTTATCATCAAGAAAATGCAAATCAAAACCACTATGAGATATCACCTCACACCTGTCAGATGGCTAAAATAAAAAAAAAAGAAAAAACTCAAGAACCAAGTGTTGGCAAGAATATGAAGAAAAAGGAATCCTTGTACATTGTTGGTGGGAATGCAAACTGGTGCGCCACTGTAGAGGACAGCATGGAAATTCCTCAAAAACTTAAAAATAGGACTACCCTACCATCCAGTAATTGCACTACTGAGTATTTACCCAAAGAACATGAAAACACTAATTCAAAGGGATACATGCACCCCTGTTTACTGCAGCATTATTTACAATAACCAAATTATAGAAGCAGCCCAAGTGTGTATTATATGGAATATCATTCCGCCATAAAAAAAGAATGAAATCTTGTTATTTGCAAAAACATGATTGGAACTAAGTGAAATAAGTCACTCAAGGAAAGACAAATACCATATGATTTCACTCATATGTGGAATTCTTTTTTTTTAAAGATTTTATTTATTTGAGAGCGAGAGAGAGAGAGAGAGAGATCGCACAAGCAGGGGGAACAGCAGAGGGTGAGGAAGAGTGGTCTCTGTGCTGAATAGGGAACCTGATATGGGGCTCAACCCCAGGAACCCAGAATCACGACCTGAGGCAAAGGCAGATGCTTAACTGACTAAGCCACACAGGTACCCCTCATAAATAGAATTTAAGAAACAAAATAAACAAAGGGCAAAAAAAAAGGCAGTTAAAAAAACAGGCTCTTATCTGCAGAGAACAAACTGATGGTTACCAGAGGGGTAGTTGGTGGGGGGAATGCATAAAATATGCGAAGGGGATTAAGAGTACAGATACTGGGCACCTGGGTGGCTCAGTGGGTTAAAGCCTCTGCCTTCGGCTCAGGTCATGATCCCAGGGTCCTGGGATTGAGCCCCACAATGGGCTCTCTGCTCAGCGGGGAGCCTGCTTCCCCCGGCCCCCCACCCCCGCCTGCCCTTCTGCCTACTTGTGATCTCTGTCAAATAAATAAACAAAATCTTAAAAAAAAAAAAGAGTACAGATAACTGTGATGAGCCCTGAGTAATGTATAGACTTGATGAATCACTGCACTGTACACCTGAAACAAATGACACTGCATGTTAACTACACTAGAATTAAAATTTTAAAAATTACAAAGAATCCAATGAAGATGATCTCATTGGAATTTTATGAATACAAGCCTTACTACAATAACAGACTCCATAAAATAAATTGAACAAAACTAGACTTTTGGTGCAAACTACCTCATTAGTGAGAGGATGTGGATGAGGCCGGTCATAATAAATTCTGATTGTGACTATCCGATAATGGTCCTTTGCAGCTATTCCATAATACAGGACATGGCCAGATCTGTTTAACAAAACACTGGTCCTCTCGATAATGTTCAGTGGGCATCACCTACAGTATACAGAGCACTTTAGTTAAGAGGACCAGTAAAATGATCAACTGGAATACAGACATTGGAAAAGAAACTTTCCTCTCTTTCCCTCTCTCCCTTCCTTCCCTTTCTTCTTTCCTTTGTTTCCTTCCATTTTATGTGTCTACAGGCGGTGTTACATGCACGTCATACACAAGTTACAAAAGAGGAACTCTTAGAGATCGAGGAGACTAATATTGCTGCGTGTGCAATCAAGACATTCCTCTAGGTTTGGCCAAGAGTTAGAAATCAGGACTGAGACCAACTTGAGTACACGTTCCCACAGTTTCTAAAACATGTCTGAAATGTAGTGAAAAATTTATCCAAAGTTCAGTGATTCTATGTCATTTTGAATGTTTACTTTTGTTAAAACTAATTCTAATGATTTATTGGCCACTAGATGTTGTATGACCCAATTTTAATATCATTTATTCATTTTTCTGTCTAAACTTTCATCTGTTTATAGGCATAGAGAGATGTCTGGAAAGATATTCACCTAAGGTTAACAAGAGTTGTTTTCTGAGTGATAAGAGGAAGTATTTTTGCTTTATTTGTGGTGCTTTTCTTAATTGCTTGAATTTTTAAAATGAGCATATATCTTTAAAAAAATTAAAGTTGTTATTCTTTAATAAAACCATCCAAAACAATGATTTTCCATTTATCTAGCTTCTGGTTGAAAGTGACAAATACAGGAAGAGAAGTCACATTGTTAAGCCATTAAATATTAAGAGGAGAAAAAGTATAAATATTATAATTATCCAGGGGAGCCAACAAAATTTGAGATGCAATGTATCAAAGCCAGAACTCACTCAAAGTAGGCTAACAAAGAAAATAAATAAACATTAAGTATAGTGTAACACAAAAAACCTTGACTCTGCCAAGACCATTTCCTGCTCAACTGAAGAATTAAATAGAGTGTTTATTTATTAAAAAAAAAAAAAAAGTGAAGTGTGGGGCTACATTTGTATCTTTCCAACAGTTTAGAGGATGGTAGAACACTGGAACAACAGTATTTTGCCCTGAAGGCACGTGTATAATGGGTTGAGCACAAGTTACCTCCATCAGCACTGTTTAAAGATGGAGCCATCTATCCTTTGGGGGGGAAAAAAGTCAAAGGATAATATACCTGATTAAAGTGCAGCACAAAAGTCCACAAAGGACAATGAGAAGAACACTTTCATATTTTTCAGAGCGCCTAGGGCAAGGTTTCTTTTAGATTCATGCAAAGTTTCCAGGCTCTCTCTGTATTTATAATGGGCAGGAAACCATTTATGAAACTGCCTGTCCAATATCGTGCTGCTGGCTGGCTTTGGAAATGACATTAGTAAAACAATAACCACAGACTTCAGTATCTCTGGTGCTGTGTGTCTGTGTGTGTATTCCAAACTACTAATCCAATTCACTAAAACAAAAAAAGAATTTGTGTATAATTTTAGTGGAAGATTGTGAAAAACTGAATTCTGAGTTGTCAGGAATGACTGATTTATGGAGCATTAGGAAACATGATTGATTTTGGTGTTATCTTCCTATTGTCTCATTTTATAGTATTTGACTTAATTCAAACATTCATCAGACAGTTCTGTGTAGAAAGCAAAGGAACAAAACATTTTATTATTTGATAGTGTAACATAGTTATCTTTGTCAATAATACAGACTCTCAAAAAAGGAGCAAATACTTCATTGTATTCATTTTAAAACTGTCCATGCCAATTTTTTTTTTTTAATCTAAAAAATTTTGGGGCTCCTGGGTGGCTCAGTGGTCATGATCTGAGAGTCCTGGGATCAAGCCCCACATCGGGGTCTCTGCTCAGCAGGGAGTCTGCTTCCCCCTCCCTCTCTCTGCCTGCCTCTCTGCCTACTTGCAATCTGTCAAATAAATAAATAAATAATCTTTAAAAAAATTTTTAAATTTAAATTCAATTTAACTAATATACAGTGTATTATCCGCTTTAGTGTCTTATTAGGTTTGCTTCCTTCTGTTTTTATCTTATTTTTCTTTTCCTTCCCCTTGATCCTCTGTCTTATTTCTCAAATTCCTCTTATCAGAGAGATCGTATGAAAATTGTCTTTCTCTGATTGACTTACTTCGCTTAGCATAATCCCCTCTAGTTCCATCACACTGTTGCAAACGTATGCCAATTCGGTATATATTCAATGACTCCACCTTTCTGCCTTTTTTGCACAACCGTCCATTTTTTTTTTTCTAGTGCAACAGGGACCAAACTTCTAAAGGGAAGACCACTGTGTGTATATTTTCCACGTTTTAGAAGAGCAGTCTTAAGCAGTCTGAACTAACTGCGCAGGTTAAAAAGGCTCCATCGACTGCTGAGCCGAAGGCTTTTGAAAAACATCACACATGTTACCTACCTTGTTAATTTCTCTTCCATAGTAATTAGAACAATTTAAAAAATGCTGAATATTAAGAAAATCCCTATTTGAGACCCAGGGAGAAAGCCTACCTTGATGCTTGGGTGCAAAAGCCAGGTCTATCACATTTCAGTAGAAAATGTGATAAAGACAATGGTTCACTGCATTTGTATTTTCAATATGTATTCACAACATCCAGACACGTTTGCTGACTCACCAATTTCATTCTGTAGAGAAAGATTCCGAGACAAATTTCTCAGCAGGGAGACCGCCGTCTTTTTCACACTTGGATCACCGATATGCAGCATCTTGCGGGTGTGCTGAAGGCCATTTTCCTTCTGGACAACTGTCTGAGCTACTGACGTCGGCATCTGTTGCATGAGGCATGTCTTATTAATACTATTGCATTAACATCACACGATAATATCAAGTTTCTATAGATTACTAGAGACTGAGCAAGATGTTTTGAAAACTAGGGCTGTGGTGAAACTAGTCTGAAGATATTTCCTTTAAATTCTTATTACACTTTCAGGGGTGCCTGGGTGGCTCAGTCCATTAAGTGTCTGCGTTCAGCTCGGATCATGATCCCGGGGTACTGGAATAGAATCCTGTGTGGGGCTCCCTGCTCAGTGGGGAATCTGCTTTTCCCTCTCCTTCCCTTTCCTGCTCATGCTCTCTCTCTCTCAAATAAATAAATAAAATAAAATAAAAATTCTTACTATGTTTTCAATTTTGTTACAGGATTAAAAAAACAGTTTATTTGGTATTTTTAAATAGAATATTGGATTTGGCAAGTTGCTATATTTTTGTACGTTTATAAATAAAACCTGTCTTTTCCTTTCCTTCCTCTTTATTCACATTTTCAGCTCAGCATCATGAAAAGGATATAAGGATGATGTTTTAGAATCAAACATGAGTGTCAAGAAACTAGTTGCATAATGTTTTCCCTTTCTCTATTTTCTTGAACTATTTGCTTAATTGATATTTCAGTGCATTTGTAGGTTGTTGCCTTGGTCACCTTCTTGCTCACATTTTGGCACTTTTTGTATTTTTAATAAACTTATTCATTTCTACAGAGCCAACTTACTCTGAAAAGAGATGTAGGGCTTTTAAAGAATGCATGGCTAGTTAGATTACCCTAATTCTATGTTCTCAATCAGAGGCTGTATGTGCAAATCTTATTTGGAATCAAGCTGGCCACCTACTTTCAGGGGGTCTGAGTACTGACCACAACCTTCCAAGCATCAATAAACCTCTAATATTGGGGTTTGTGTCTGCAACTTTATAGTTTTGTATCTGAAGCTAACTTCAGGCCACCTGCCAGAAATTCCTATAATTCTTGACCATTGTTAAGGGTGACTATCTTCTCTGTTTATCTTATCTAAACACTGCTTATTTTCCCCACCTCCTGCAGAAGCTCTCCTTACATTCACCACTCTACTTTGTAGAACAGGGGTTCTTAATATAGGGCCTAGGGTAGGTTTCAGGGAGGGAACAGGAGGTCCTTAAAACTATTTTAGCATTGGGGCACCTGGTTGGCTCAGTTGGTGGACCTGCATCTCTTGATCTTGGGGCTGAGTTCAAGCCCCACGCTGGGTACAGAGAGTAGTTAAAAATAAAAAAATTTCATAAAAAAAAGGAAGTCTATTTTTGTGTTTATAATAAACTTTCTCAGGGAAAGGATATATAACTTTTATTAGATACTCAAAGTATCCACAACTCCAAAGAAGTTTAACACTCATTATTTTAGAATGTTTTGTTGGAAACCAGTTACACTTTGTTTTTCACTAATTTGTTGAACATTCCATTAAAGTATTTGCTCCAATCTGAGACGAATCTTTCCTCTGTAGCCATCCGGAGAGGAGGCTACTTATTCTCTACCACTCCTGTGACTTGGGTACAGAGGTAGGTTGGCATTCCTTTCTCTTCCCAGTGTCCTGTCTAGATAATGTCTTCCCAAACATGCAAAAGCTCTGCTCTTCTGAGTCCTGTAGGGTTTTCTTTGTCATCTCAAGGCCTACTGGTCCTTTCCCAACATCTACTGGAGGCTTCAGAGCCTGGCTGGGAGACTTCTCCATCTCTTGTTCACTGTAGATGAGGACATTAATTACATCATAGTTCCTAGACTTCCTAAATGTCACTGACCTCCATCTCTCCTACACATGAGCCAATCAATTCCACAGTCATACAGAACCTGTATTCACCCCAAAATATCTGGAGTCTGAAAACATAAACTCCAGTGTTAGACTCTGAATGCAACTTCCTGTACTTTTTTGCTCTCTCTCCCTCACTCCTACCATATTTCTTCCTCAGCCGCATCAAGAACTCCAGTGCCTTTATGTCAACCCTTACTCCCCACACCTAAAGTTGTCAATCCTCTCTGCCTTACCTTTCTTTCTCATTTAGACTAAGGCATATGAACCAACACATCAAAAACTATCTTTCAATACCCTTCACTCTCTGTCATTCCAGCTTATTTCCACCCATCCATTAAAACTACAAAACTGATTTTACACCGGGCGACCAAACAGAGTAAATAGTGCAGTTGTGGAATGGTATTTCTGCAAATTTATGGTCTCTAGTCTTCACTAGGAACCAAATGTTGCCAGTCAACTTTTTAAAATGCCTGTTCGGGCTTCAAAGCCTTACACCAGAATGATCCTCCTAAAATTCAATCTTATTATATTCTACCTCAGGATTAAGCCCTGTAATGACTCTTCATTGTCTCCAGAATGATGTTCAGTTGTCTTCAGATGGCCTGGCATACACTTTCCTTTCTTTCCTTATCATTACTCCCTAATTCTCTGGGTTACAACTATACTAAATTGCAATCTCTCTTATTAGAACATAAGCTCCTTTGAAGGAGAATATGGATCTTATCAGCTCTTTTTTCCCCTTCAGGGCTTTGTATGGTACCTAGAACATGAGAGATCCTATGTAAATGTTTACTGAATTCAACTATATGAACAATACGTTATCAAGTTTTCCCAAAGATTTATTATCATCTCAGGAGATCGAGATGGATTAAAAAGTCACAAGATATTGATTCCTTAAAATTTTTAAGACATAAGATGCTTTTAAAATTAAAATCTTGCTTTCTATATTATCTATACGACTTAATGATATATTCTTATATATAATAAAGCACTTTGATGTTAGGATATAAAAAAGATCATTGAACATATAAGACCTGATGAAGTCTGGAACCTCAAATGATGTTTAATCAACCAGGATTGAAAGCACAGCGTATTAGTCTTATTATTCTGATTCACTGAGGGAAATGATAAAGCCCAAAGTGATACGGTTTTTACAATCTGCTCAAAAAGGAAAGTAAATAGATCTACCAAATAGAGATTTTTTTATATTCCAGCTCTAGGGAATATGTGACAATGACTATTAATTAGTTGGTCAGCTACTTGCAAATAGTACTTCTAGTTCATATTGTCCTGATTACTAATGAGGTTTCTAAGCATCTCTTCAAGTGTTTATTGGCCATTTCTATATTATTCTTTGTTCAAGTCTCTTGTCCGCTTTTCTATTAGGTTAGCTTTGGACTGTTAACTTGATGAGTTTTCTTATGTTTCCTAGACACCAACCTTTGTTACTTACGTATCTTGCAAAAATCTTTTTCTACTCTGTGGTTTTGCCTTCTTACTGTCTTAATGTATTTTGATAGCATAACAGTGTAAGTTGTTAATTTTAAGGTAGTCAATTTATAAAATACATACTTGATAGTAGTACTTTCTGCATTCGCTTTTAAAAATCTTCCCCTTCCAGGTTATGAGGATATTCTTCCTCGAATACCAGAAACGAGCTTTACTGTCTTGTCTTTCATATTTAAATCTCACTGATGCTAGAAATTGCTTTCTAGTAAGGTCTGAGGCTAAGGGATATATATATATATTTTTTTTTTTCCAAGCAGGTATTAAATGTTTTTAAAGTGTTTTAGAAATTTGAAAAGTACTTATTTCAATGACATTTAACTTTGACTATGTGGTGTTTTAACTTATTTCTATTGATACATAACTGATTAGTTTTAGGAGTAAAATATAATTATTTGATATAACTATATACTGCCAAATAATTAACACAATAAATTTAGTTAATATCCATCACTACACATGATTTTAATTTTTCTTCTTGTGATGAGAACTTTTAAGATATATTCTCTCAGCAACTTTTAAATATACAACACAGTATTGCTAACTATAGTCACCTGCTGTGCCTTACATCCTTGGGACTTATCTTATAATTGAAAGCTTGTACCTTAACCTTTTCTTTCTTTTTTCTGTACGTTAATCTTTTAATTTATAATGTACTTTTAATTTATACTGTACTTATAGAGTTTGCCAAATGGGTAAATTTAATTAATCCTTTCTCTTTCCTTATTTATTATCTGAACTATACCTGAGCCAATAAAGTTTACAAATACACTTTTACTAACTAGAAATTACTGTCACAATTTTATACTTTAGGTTATATAAACCTATATGCTATAGGTTTATATGCTATAGGTTTATAAACCTATATGCTATAGGTTTATAATTATAAAACCTATGTTTTAGGAAGCTGTTCATTTAAGTTTAGGTTTTTTGCCAATTCAGGCATGTGGCCATCAATTACTCAGTGATATCTCAGCTATGAGCACGAGGTTAATCACTGGATATTTTCTGAAACTATTTTAAATGCCTTGCTTTTCATGTTTCCCTATTCCACAGTTCTTTTTAAAAATGATAAAAACAAGTATTTTTTATAATATTTAAGTATAACAAAACTAAGAAAAGTAATAATTAGAAAGGATATATAAGTCAAAATTTTAATAAAAAGAATTTCGTTATTTAAAAGAACATATCGGATGGGGAGACAAACCATGAGAGACTGTGGACTCTGAGAAACAAACTGAGGGTTTTGGAGGAGAGGTGGGTAAGGTGTTGGGTGAGCCCGGTGGTGGGTAATAAGGAGGGCATGTACTGGATGGAGCATTGGGTGTGGTGCATAAAGAATGAATTTTGGGTCACTGAAAAAAAAATGAAGTTAAATAAAAAAAAAGAACATATCACTGTCCCATGGTGCTAATGATTTTCTCCTATAGATCTCCAGTCAAATTAAACTTTAACAACTCTGAGTATAGATTAATACCAGATCAGAGTAGGCCTCCTTTCAGGGGACCAGACTTAGGTATTATTTAAAATGCCTTGACGCAATTAGAACAGTTATGAGGCTATCTCCAATGCTTGGATTCCTTTTGCACTGGGAATCTCCCAGTACCTTAGAGTTCTGTTTTTTTGTTTATCATTGGATTATTATAAAATAAAGGGATTTCGTCTTTTTCATTGCTACATACTTAGCATTAGGCTAGTACCTGCTATTTAGTAGGTGTCCAAAAAATGAATGTAGGAACTTAAGATCTAGGTAATAAACTAATATATTCAGAACCTGTGTGGCACAATATTTCTGTATCTATCCTCGGGAATGTGGAAACATCTCTGGACTGCTTGGATTCCATGAGAGATCTTGGAGTAAAAGAGGGCTAAAATCCAGGCTTAAAGATTTAGCTCATACTGTTCCCTACAAGGAACACAAGGAACTCAGATATGCACACACACACGTGCACACCACGTTAATTCCTAACATTTTTTTTTAAAGTTGGCTGGGAGTTAATGAGAGGGCTTCTGTAGTTTGGGAAAGTGAAAGAAATGGAAACCTCGCATGGGAAGATGGGAAGGTAAAATGATTGTGTATCATTCAGGGCCCCCTGGGAGTTTCTTGTTCTTTCCTTTTTGTGTACTAGTAAATTTTGCAGAAAATCGAAGAGTTTATAGTTTGGTTTTATTTTTTTTTTTTAAGATTTTATTTTTAAGTAATCTCTACACCTAACATGGGGCTCAAACTTACAAGTCTGAGATCAAGAGTCCCATGCTCTACTGAATGAGTCAGCAGACGCCCTGAGTTTGTTCATATTCTTAATTACAGTGCCAAGGTAAGAAAATACTGGTTATAGTATTTCACGATTTTGTTCAAAATAGAGCAAGCTTCTGTGTAAACACATAAATTAAAGAACAAATATGGTTTCTTTCTTTCTTTCTTTTTCTTTTTTTTAAGATTTTGTTTATTTAACAAAAGAGAGAGACAGTGAGAGAGGAAACATAAGCAGGGGGAGTGGGAGAGGGAGAAGCAGGCTTCTCACCAAGAAGGGAGTCCAATGCGGGGCTTGATTCCTGGACCCTGGGATCTAACCCAAGGCCTGAGCCTAAGGCAGACACTTAACTGACTGGGCCACCCAGGTGCCCCATGAATATGGTTTCTTAAGAATAAATAATATTTTTGTTACCCACAAGGGTACTCTTTCTGCGGGGATGGATAATTGGAAACTGGACATATAATGAACAGTTTTGTGCGTGGCGGGGGGGGACTTAGTATAATAACTTCATGATCAAGACAGAGAATACAAGCTTAGTTCAAATAACTAAACTGTGTAATAAGGTGTAAAATACCGGGGGTGGGGAATAAGCAACATCATCACAACATCACAGGCTTTACTGTTTTATGTATTTTGACTTTGCTGGTATAAAGTAAGCGCTTCAGGAAGAGAAGCAGCTCTTTATTTTCTGTTGAATTTCTGGGACATAAAAGCACAGATGTCCTTTCCAACTCCATACGCGGTGGACATCTGTTGTTTTTGCCTGGCCAGCACTCATTCTTCTTCTGCTAATGAGTCGCTGCTTTAGCATTTCAGTCCATGTAGTCCCCGTGGCAGTGAGCCCGCCTGCTCAAACCCATGCCCCTGAAATTCATAGGTGGGCCCATCACCCAGACCTGGCTAGTCACAACATCACAAGCTACTAGCCACAGGTACTGGTTCAGATACAGGCAAGTGAGACTCATTTCTTGAGTTCCAAATGGAGCTATTGAGAGAATAGTGGTTTCTTTACTGTGAGGACATTGGGTGGATACAATAGAAGTCTGAAATCATTGGTGGCCTTTGCTATCGTATGAGAAGAGCCTCTGAAAACAAAAAAGCAGAAGAGGGAACCCAGAGATAGAGTTATAATTACAATTTCTGGGCACCTACCCACCATGAGAGAAAGAAGACCCACCTTGACTTTCCAGTTAAGCGAGCCAAGACATTTCTCTTTTTTGCTCAGGGCAGTTTAGGTAGGATTCTGAAACTCATAACTGAAAGAGCTCTAATAGAAGTACCTAGGAGTCTTCCACTCACAGCCTTACTTGGGTCTGCAGAAATTGAGACTGAAAGTCCCTAGAAAATTGGACGCCTTGCTGGCAGTTACTGAGAACTGTCTTGACAGAAGAGAAAAATCTTGTTCTTACTTCACTGTCCCATCTCTGAACCTAATGTAGGTATGTCCTACAATGCCATTATTTTTAAAAAGCAGAAGACGAGGAGTGATACTCACTGGTCCACTTCCTGCTGTGAGATTCTGCAGAGCTCCCAAAGACGCTTCCTGAGTATAGTTTCGGACACTCTTTGCAATCAAGGACAAATACATCCGTATCACGATGGAATGCCACAGCCATTCCACACCCTTCGGGTTGCTCTTTTCTTCGGGCATCGGCATGTCCTGATATTGCTAACCACATACACAGTGAAATCCAGAATTAATGCCTTCAAGTGATTTCTACAATTCCATGCCCAAACTAAGGGAACAGAAATACCATCTTGTCTGGAGAGACTGACAATTTCCCTAATAACAAGCCCCTGATGTGGAAATGAAAAAGCAAACATATATGATTTCCAGTTAGTTAACTTTTAGCTCATAATGTCTGTTTCTTCTTAACAACACCCCAACTTTACATTTCATAGTGAGAGAAAACTCGAGAATGAAGCATAGACAGTTCTAGAATCATTTTCAGGCTGCTGTTAAGGTGAAAGCTTACTTAGTCACAACCACTGTGGAGATAAGAAAAACAGGCCTCTTTCCTCAGTCTTGGAAAGTTGTCTGGGATAGCATCAGCATTCTAAATTTACCAGTTGCTCTCCAAGTTCACAAATATGTACCATGATAGTCTGAGGAATAGCAAGGGGTTACATTCTTACAGCTTTCATGAAATGCCAGTAGGGACAGTATTCCTTCGTATGGATATACTTTTAGGCTACCAAGAGCCAAACATCAGGGTTGCACAATTTATACACCATTGGCTATGCTGTATTAAGCTTACTTCCCAACTTTTAAGCATATAGCAGTATGATATAGTGGCTAAAGAGGCAAATTTGGGGCCAGACCACCTGGGATTGAATTCCATCCCCTCTCTTATAATTTCCTGGATTTCTGGAGGGAAAATTAATAAGCCATTCTGTACTTCTGTTTCCTTGTCAGTAAATGATATTAATAATACACACCTCGTAGGATTGACAGAAGGATTAAAACAACTTAAAATAGTGCCTGACATACACCAAGTACTCAGAAATACACAGATAAACACTTTTTCTTTCAAAGTCCTCCCAATATACCTCTTTTATTTTCCTGCTTCGACTGCCAAAACACCCAATACTTTTGTTGTTGTCAGTCTGGATAGTCCGGTTCTGAATATAGATACTCTGGGCATATCTGTCTGGGAGCTCTGTCTCCAGCTGGTAGGAGAGGTTATGAAGAATGCACACACAGTTCTCTGTGGCCTGAGAAAACAGGACATGAATCTTGATCATACACATACAGACATCCCTTTGCAGGTGTGATACCACAGGATGTATTAAGCTTTCACAGTTTAATGGATGCAGTGGGGTGTGCTTGGATTGTGTCCGGGGAAGTGGAAAGAGCATGGCTAGATCACGAATGGTCATGAACACAATGTTAAGGAGTAGAGGCTGAATTTCTTAAACCACTAGAGAGCCTTTCTAGTTTATTTTTAAGAGTGTGTTCAGACGATTCCCTATTTTAAGATACGTAACTTAGTAGCCACATGGAGGTGGAAAACAGAAGATATTGTTTGCAGGACCAGTTAGGAGGCTACTGCATGGTAAGTATGAAAGATGCACAAACCAGGGCAGCAGGAACAGTGTGAGGGAGGAGGAGCGGACCGACTGGGGGCCATTTCTGAAGCGGAATACACGTGGTTTGCTGCCTGATGGCTAAAGGACGTGAGGCAAGGAAGGCAGTCAGAGATTACTCAGATTTCTTCTTTCATTTCGTGGGTGAGGATAATTATTAAAAAGGATTATTCAGTCATGGAACAAGTTTGGGAATAAAGGAATAGATGACATTATTGCACATGGAGCACTTGGGCTCCTTTGAAATATCTACACAGAGTCATTAAACAGGTAGTTGTAAATTTGGGTCTGGAAAGTAGACAGAAAGATGGGGCTAGATAGACTTTTAATATTGCTAAGTATGGATGGGAAACCTTAAGCTTAGCAAGTGAGCTAATGAATAAATCTAAACCCAAAGAGAATACTTTGAGAATCTTCTGCAGTGTCCTAGTAAGACAAAGTAAGTAATTCAAACGAGCGATATTTAATACACGGATCACCTTGTCGTCTGGCTGGTAGTCTGCAATGGTTCCTCTGACATAATGGACCAGCGAGTCGATCAGCCCGTCACACCTTCTCATCACCTTCCTCCCGTCAGGCCCAGCCGAGCTCATATTTCTATCAGGAAAAACAAATAACCATAATATTTAAGCTGTGTATCTAATAGGCCTTTGTTTTAAAGTTTTACTTGATTGATGCTTCTTCCACGTGTTTGGAAAACTGACAAATTGGTAAAAGCGGGGCAGACACGGGGTCAGTTCTCTATCAATTGATGGTCATAAAATCTGGACACAACCTCTAACTATATTCCTGGAACATGTCAGTGTGTCAATAAAAGCTTTCTGTCTACTTCACTCCAAGCACCAAGGCCACAGCATCATATACTTAATCTGCAATCAGTTTTTGAGACGGTAGATATGAAGCAAACACTTCACAACTGAAAGAACAAACGGCATATTTGACATAGCGGTATACTAGATGTCCAAGTACAAACCTGTTCTGTGTCTTAACGCTAAATAACTTCAAGTGACTTAAATTCTCTGGGACTGTTTCCTCATTTGTAAAGACATGATGTTGGACTCTATTTGGGGTTTTGTAGCTTTCAGTGTAAACAATCACTGACAAATATCAAACGAGATGTTCTAAAATGTGATGACTCTATAAAATGGCAAAGAGATGTGACAAGATTTCGAAGTTCCACAGTGTAGAAGACCTAAGTCAAAAGCATGACCTATAAATATCTTTGCACTTAGTCTATTTCTAATTTTGCTAGGCCATGACACCTTTCTATAAACAGTAACTACATCTACAAGTGGAGGTCGTTTCCTTATAGAGGATTGAAACTTATCAAATACAGCAAAGTAATTTATTTGGGGATCAAATTTCAAATTCAGATGTTTATATTCTAGTATTATTATTACTATATTCCTTTGGATTAAGGTTTTGTTAGCATCAAAAAAATTTCCCTCCAAAAATGTTAATACTTTTGTCAACAAAAATGGTAAAAGAATAGCACATTCAGATTTTTAGAATTCTGAGAACCACCTTTACTTATTCCCTTTTGTGAACTTTAATTGCTAAGAACTATTCCTATAAAATTTATCAGATCAGTTTATTTGTTTGGTTTCTTTGCTGGCAGAGTATTCAAAGTATTTGTTTATAATGTCTCTGTCATTCTGAACAGCAAAAGAACTACAATTCTGAGAACTTTCGGGTCTTATTTTCTTCATCTTTAAAATAATAAGTTGTATTAAGTGATTTCAAAAAGCCTTTCTGCCCCAAAATACTGCTTTGAATACATACTAAATAAGAGAACAAATGTACCCAGCATGATATCAAGAAGTAATGGGAAGAAAAAAGGAACACACAGCATTCATTGTACCCTGCTCCCATGAAAATCACATCTATAGGATGAACTTGCTGAAAAATACTATTTTTAACCCACAGAAATGCAATTTCATGATTCAATGTAATACTTGAAGAGATGAGACTAATATATATTAAACCAGGGATTACACTAACAATTTAATGTTTTCTGGATTGATACAATGAATTTTTAATTTTAACAAAATCCTTTCTGTGACTTTGGTTTTCATTTGACTATTCCAATTAAAGATTTAGCTCCTTAATTTTTACTGTACCTGAAAAACCAACACTTTATCCATTAAAAAAAGATAATGCGTAGGTTTAGAAACTGTAAATCAAACCATTTTTATGATAGCTTTTTTCTCAAGAAATGATCATTTCAACCAATATCCTGTATCTATTCTCTGAAGAAGCCTGACAGAAAATGAAAAAAGGCGTCTTTTCCAGTCATCTTCTTTTACACATGGAGAAACAGAGATCCAAAGAGTTTAAGTCACTTCTCCCAGTAGAGTCAGAAAGGGAGAGCTGTTCTTCATCCTGTTCTCAGGGGCGGCTCCAGACGAGAGCACACCTCATCAACGTTCATTCACTCTGCCATTTGCTTAGCAAATATCAGATGTCCCCCAACTCCAAGACAATGTTATCACATGTTTTAAAGCTTCCCCTTGACCTTTTCAACCTCTGGCTTGGAGAAATGGCAGTAGTTTAAAATGGCTTTGACAAACCAAAAGGTTTCTCACTAGCTAAAGCTGCCACATACCTTGCAGATGGATGACCTAGCTTTGTTAAACTTCAGGGTGTTTATTTTGGGTGTGAATGGTAATTCGCTTTGGCGGGACTGCCAGTTCACAAGCGCGGACTCTTGTCTTGTAGTTTGGTATTATCCAGACTCTACTTGCTTGAAATGGGACTTATCAGGGTTTTCTGGCACTTGATACCTTTGTTGACAGAAAGTGTAACCCCACTGCTTCAGTATTTGCTCCTGCATATCAAAAATAGTTCCTACCTTACTCAGCTGCCCAGAAATATGAACGATAAGGGTGGATGATTTTAAAGCACTACATCCATGAATAGAAGTCCCTAGTCAGAAAGGAATTTGTTATTGTACCACTCTGAAAATAAGCAGTAATTATGAAAGTGATATATCTATCTTAAAGTACTAAATTTTTTTTTCAATAGCTAGTACTTAAGTTTGTGGGAATCAGAGAATTACTATGGCTCATCTTAGGCAGAATGGAAGCTTTTACAACTTATCTCCCAAATCCTGAGAAATATTTATTTATAACTATTTCCTATAGGTAGCCCAAAAGAGGTTTAATATGGAAAATATCCCACAATTATAAATGAAATAGTATCAAGTATTTATACATGGCAACAATTATGTTATTGAAAGTAAAAGAGAATGAGCATACAGACATACTACTCAATAATAATTGATTATCAGAGTTACCAATGAATATATTAGAAATGTTTAATTTAGTATCTATGATTTCAACTCAATTAGATGATGGTTTTACTTCTCTTGGTATAATCTAGCCAAAGTCTGGGTAAATACATCAGCAACTTCCAGCCAACTAAAATATGTATGCTGTTGTACACTGAAATTGAAAAACCAGATCCTTGGACTTAAGTTGGAGGTTAGTAGCCCGGCCTCAGAAGAAGGGAGAAGTGGGCAATAGAAACTACTCGCACAAAAGCAGAATTGTTTTGGAACTCTTCACCTTCCATGAGCCAGAATGGGGGGAACACCAGCTTGATTGGTTACTTATGCTTGATATGAGGAAGAATTTTTCTGGTAATAGGACTTGTAAATGGTGGAAAAAAATAGAATCTGAACCTCTGTATGTCTCCGAACAAAACTTTACAGATTTAGGAAGATTCAGGTGTCTTTTATCTAAAAGCAAATCAATGATTCATGACTCTCTTTAGGACCACTTATCTCACACATTCCTGAGTGTCCTAATGAAAAGGAAAAAAGAAAACCAAACACCCAGGACTTTGCTAGAATTAAAGGAAGAATGGCATGTCTTTGTTAAGATTAATGATGACAGGTGACTAAACCTTAAATTCATATGGCAAACCAAAGAATGGACAATGTCAAATGACAAAGAAAGCCGCAACTTAAGTGTGTGTAATAGACATTATAATAGGTACTTTATAAACACTATTATCTGTAATTTCACAAAATTCTCCAAATTAGGGCACACTAAAATTTCATTTGGAATCCTGACCTGTGACTCTTGTTTAAAATCAGTCACTTAAGCGTCTGCCTTCAGCTCAGGTTATGATCTCAGGGTCCTGGGATCAAGTCCCACGTTAGGCTCCCTGCTCAACGGGGAGTCTGCTTTTCCTACTCCCTCTGCCCATTCCCTTCCCACTCCCCCTCTGCTTTTGATCTGTCTCTGGCATTTTCTCTCTCTCTCTCAAATAAATAAATAAATAAACTCTTAAAAAAAAAAAAAAACAAATAAAATCAGAATTACCTGCCTCTAATAGGCTTTTTACTGGCCCTTCCATAAGAAGTCATCTGTGTGCAGGCATACTGTTAACAGCTAGTTGGCCAGCACCAAAAGGAGGTTTGTTTCGACAAAGAAAGTCCGAAGCTTAGTGTGTGGTGTATGGTCAACTAGCCTGGGGAAATGAACACTGTATGTTAACTATACAGGAATTAAAATTTTTTAAAAATTAAAAAAAATAAAGTTAAAGGCTATAATTACTCACGAGATAGGAGATTAGCAGACAGCACAATAATATGGTTAAAGTGAATCTTCTCAAAACACTTCAACAACAAGTAATTCTAAAAGGCGGATTTTTTTTTTTAAATGGGGTGATATCTACTGGTAATAGGTGTAATTTCCTACAAATGTACAGTTTACATGTGTGTCACAAGCAAGACCTACTGCCTATGGGACCAGTCTTCATGGTCTAGCTAGCGTACTGAGAGAGTGACCACCTTGATGATTTTACAAATATTGTAGGTACATCTTCATATCCACCAACAACTATAGGATTTCAATATCGTGTATCGTAAACTGTGCAGTAAGGCCCCAGTCCCCTAAGTGCTTGGTCAGAGTCCATTCTAAGACCCAACAGGCACTTGATAAGAGATTGGTGGATAAGGAGGCATCCTTCTTCCTCTTGTTATTTGAGATTTAGGTCTGGGCTTTTGTTTATCTCTCAGCTGATATATATCAAACAGTTGGGCCTTGTCTGTGATGAACCCAGAGAAAGTAGCAGAGGCAGCTTGTTATTGCACAGAACAAAAGGGGAACCTCATTTGAACTGGCAGAGGGACAAAAACTCTTTGCCAAGAAAAGGGCTTGTCTGTTACCTTAAAAGTCAACATCAGTTCCTGAAGGTATCTGCAAACAGCAGTCAAAGTCAACTGTTTGGTCTGCAAAAAGAAGCAGCATTGGGAGGTAGAACAAAGCTCTCCCACCTACACATCTTGTTCCTTCCAGGACAAGGAACATTAACCGAACAATGATATGTCAGCATCTATTACACTTCAAGAAGCCAGAAGGTAGAGGAGAAAATCTATCCTTGAAAATCCTTTGGTTTTTGGGACGCCTGGGTGGTTCAGTTCATTAAGCGTCTGCCTTCAGCTCGGGTCATGATCCCAGGGTCCTGGGATCAAGTCCCGCATTGGGCTCCTTGCTCAGCAGAGAGCCTGCTTCTCTCTCTCCCTCTGCCTGCCACTCTGACTGCTTGTGTTCTCTCTCTCTGTGTCAAATAAATAAATAAAATCTTAAAAAAAAAATCCTTTGGTTTTGCTTTCCTGTATTTTTAAGATCATCTAAAATTATTCTGAATAATCAATGTAGCCAGTAATCATCTGGTTGGTAGGTAACAGTCACTTCCTTTGGATTTAGCTGGCTCTTCAAGGTAGAATGCCAAATTCCATTTTGAATCAATTATAAACAGCAAACTAATTTTTAAAAATATGCCTGGGAGTCACTGGAACTTGAATAGACATTCTTGGCACCTAAAGGAGATGTCTTGGATGCCAGATAAGGATTGATGAAGAAGCTTAAGACTTAGAGTAAAAGCATATGATGCTCAGATGGTCTGCACCTCCAGTACAGGCACAGATTTTTAACCACAGGATAGCAAAAAAGTCATCAGCTGCTTTATCCAAATATAACAACCTGCTCATTTTTTAATCATGATGAATTTCAAAATTTTTAATAGTTCTATGATGAAAGTCAAGTTTTTTTTAAAAAAAGATTTTCAGTGACCTAAGATATAGTTAATAATAAACTACTTCCAATTTAAGCTATACCAGATTTTTTTTTTTTTTTTTAAACACTAGGATGCTGAGAGAGTAAATCTTGAAAGGTCTAACACAAGAAAAAAAAATCTGTTAACTATACATGGGGACAGATGTTAATCAGACTAACTGTGGTGATCATTTCACAATGTCTACTAAAGGGGGTATAGCTCAGGGGTAGAGCATTTGACTGCACAATGTCTACTAATATAAATTCATTATGTTGTAATGAAACTAATGTGTCAATTATACCTCAACAAACAAACAAACATAGGATGTTTTAAAAAATCTCTGACAAAGTCCTTCTTGGGAATTTTTTGTTGTTGTTCAGGACCCAAGTCACATACTGACTGATACACAGAAAGGCAAGCAAATACAGTCCTCTTGATATAATAAAAATTATTCTTCTGTTACCTTGTTTTTTCTACCTCCAGATTTGTTCTATTCATGTATTCTTAATAGTCACCCCAAGGCTGAGCCTGGGATACCAGTAAAGAGTTTCTTTGGCAAAGAGAAATGTCACATAATTACTGAGAAGTACAACTCCTAATCTGAACCTATCTGCTAAGGGCATGAATAGGATAGTGGAAAATTTAGTTTGAAGAACTGAGACATTTGCTAGCATTGTAGTTGTGCTGACGGACAATTCTAATGCGACCTAAACTCTTAAAAGCACTGGATTCAGGAAGATCAGAAAGAGGTGATCAGGTTAGCATAGCCGTATTTGCTTGGTTTGATGTTTGATTTGTTTGCTTTACTAACCTAATTACTGTTGAGAGATTTCAAACTGATGACCTAAAAACCCTGAGATTTTACTTACAAACAATCATTTTTTATAACTCAGGATTTTATATACCTATTTAAATACCACTTAAATCTTTTAAATTCATTTGAAGAGAAAATTACACAACAATGTATCTCATAAAACTAGACATTTGTTTGTATTTTATTAGGAATCAAGAGTTCCTGTCCCCATTGGGGTCCTTTTAGCTGGACGAAAAATCAAATTGAAAAGAGACAGATAAAGAGGAGAAAATCAAATAGCCTATGTACAGAGAGTCCACATAGCCATGGAAATTCTAAAGACAGGCAAAATGAAGTACGTATGTTATTCTTTTTTTCTTTTTTTTTTTTTTTTAATATATGTTATTCTAAACTGAGGACATAGGGGTAGGGGCCTGGGACTTCAGAAGAAAGGAATGCAATTGACAGGATGAAAAGAAGAGCAGATGTTCAGTAATTAGATGTTTGTCCTGCCACACAGATGGGACACTCAGATAAAATTTATCGCTGCTAATAACCCTTATTCTGGGAAAGACCGCCAATTTAGAGTTTTCTATGTAGTTAACAAAGAGGCAAAAATTTCTCTTGAGCACACAGGGTCTTGATTGCCTTCAGCTCAAAATAATCTTCATGTCAAGTGGCTCATCTCAGTGTGGCCTATCCTTGGCCCCCACAATATCTAAAATACACAACATATAAAATACAATTGTGAATGATAGTGTAACATTGCTAGAAATATTGCCAATTCCATTATTTATGGTATAGGGGAGCAAGTTTTGCCACCCCAAAAAGGCCTCTTTGTCATGTTATTTTAAGCTGGTTATTTTTAAGAAATAGCAAACACAGGAGACGTTCTGCAAACCAAGCAGAAATCACCCTTTTGTGAGAGACATTTACATTCCCTTACAATTTGTAAGGGAAATCTCCTTTTATAAGGGTGTCCCTCTGCTGTAGCGGGAAGAGATTTGAATATAGCAGGCATCCAAGGAACAAATACAGTGTTAGATAAGAGGAAGAGGAAAGACAGACCAAATGGTAAAATATCAAGAAAGTTGGACTAGTTTCCTTTCTCAAGTTTCTGATAATGGTTCTATAATTTGGGAGAGTCACTGTCAATTTCTTCAAGATGAAGAAGGAGACTGCTAAGAGAGACTGCTGAGATGTGTTTGTGTTCAGTCTAATGTGTCTTCCAGAACTTTGAACCTCACTGCTCTTGGAAAAAGGATATTTTTCCCATTCTCTACTCTGACAGCTTCCACCATTCTCCATGGTCTTATACCTGTCCATTTCAGTCCAAATGGAACTCTGGAGGCACTTTAATTTCTAACCTGTAGATTCTTTCAGCCCCTTCTTTAAGAGAGCAAAGAATCAGGAAAGACAAGGGAAGAAAGGAAAGAAAGAAAAGAAAGAAACAATGGGAATGACATGGAGGAATGGAGAAATAATGATAAATCTTTGGTAGAAATTTCAAACTTCCTCCTGATAATAAGTATTGGTTTTATTTGTCACATCCAAAGGTCTTCCAAAGGTGTCCCAATCCGCGAGGTGGAACACACAGATTTGACAGTCATGTCACATCAACTCCCAAGATGTTACCCATACTAAATAGAAAAGCAGGGGCTCATCACAGTGAGTGTGCACGTAGGAGGGGTGTTAAATCAAAGAAGGCAGCTCATGCTTTTTGGTAATTTACAATTCTATGATTGTCACATAAATCTTTTGGAATCTGAAATATCTGAAAGAGTAGCCTATTGATTGCAAAAAATTATCAACTGTCAAATAATGGCACACTTCTCACATTAAGTAAATGAAAATAATTTGGAAAAAAAAATGAATGGGTCATTTTAACATGTTTTCTCCACTCAAACAAAGGAAAATGCTGAAGCTTTGTGATACCTTCCAAGAAAACAAAGGAACTGTTTCTTCTTTGAAAAGGGATGTGTATAGAAAAAATATATATGCTTATACTCTAATTACCCACATTTTGATGTTAATTAACGAACAGAAATTCAGTGCCAGTGGCGTGCTGATAGATTTTTATTGAAGAATCAGTTTTCTTTTTTCTTTCTTTTTTTAAGATTTTATTTATTTGTCAGAGAGAGAGAAAGAGAGAGAGCACAGGCAGGGGGAATGGCAGGCAAGGTGAGAAGCACACTTCCTGCCAAGCAGGAAGCCTGATGTGGGGCTCGATCCCAGAACCCAGGGATCATGACCTGAGCTGAAGGCAGACGCTTAATCAACTAAGCCACTCAGGTGTCCCAACAGTTTTCTAGGGGCAAGGGAGTGAGGAGACCTCTGACTTGTAACATTTGCCAATTTCTGTGGTGTAAATACTCCCACTGTGGCCAATTTCAAACTACCAACATGATGTCACTGTCTGTGGAGTTACTAAGAGATGCATACTACTGCTTTTGCTGGCTCTAGCACAAATTGGGAATGTAGTATTTTACTTTTCCTCTCCTAGCTTGGAGTTTACTACTTATTATTGCTAGCATAATATTGTTTAAGATGTTTCCTCTTTGCAAAATATGTATCACCTTTCAGTGAGTAACTTCAGTTGTTATAAGTATGTTAATTCCAAAGGGACCTAAAGAAAGCACCAAGGCCCATGCATGGAAAATGCTGCTGCGGACAGATGCTAATCCTGTAGATAGGGCTGATATCCGACAAATATCCTGGACCTGACAGTGTTGGTCTTTTCAAAGGATAAACTTTGCACGTTCTCTTGTGGGAATGCAGTCTCACTGTACCAGCTCCAGGTGGCCAGAGCCAGAGCCACTGCTGCAAAGCAAGTTCATTAACAACACAAACATCTTACCTGCAGAGCAGATTCACTAAACCATTGCTCTAGGCAGACCAAGTGAAGTTCCTCTCAAAACTGATCTCAGTGTCACATTACTAAAGAAAAAAAGTCACTGGTGTATGCAGTTTTTCTCTGAGGAGATTAAAAAAATTTAGCTGCACTGAGTCAACCACAGTGCCAAAGATGTTGCTCATGTTGCCAATTCATTGTTGGCTCTGCACCCACTGCAGGAGAGAATACCTCAAATAAACTTAGAGCAATTAAGATACTTGCTAACATCATGATCTTCTTATTCAGCAAGATTCACTTTTGTAAGAACCAGTTAACACTCATCTTAAAATCTGTTTAGAGAAGCTGTGGTCATAAATAAACAACTATAGGGCAGACACCTCTATTGTTATGGAAATTGAGACTATTTGATCACAGGTTCCCTAGAAGGCTCTTCTTGCATTCTGCGGGTTTCTCCTAGTGGCTTTTATACTCATTGTGACAACATCTAACCTAACCTTGTTGCCTACAATGCCTTCTCCTTTCCTGGAAATGTTGCCCACTTCATAGGCTTCATTCTTTGTATCTTCTCGCTTCTGTGAAATGCAGAGTTCTATTTGCATAGAACTTATAAAACCAATGAGACACAGATGCAATGCCCTGAAGAAGACTTGAATGTGAGTATAAATTGGTCTACCCAGCTGTGTGAGGTAGGCTGTGAAGGACAGATTTTTTTTTTTTTTAAGATTTTATTTATTTATTTGACAGAGAGAGAGAGAGCACAAGTAGGCAGAGAGGCAGGCAGAGAGAGAGAGGCAAGCAGGCTCCCTGCCAAGCAGAAAGCCCGATGTGGAGCTCAATCCCAGGACCCTGAAATCATGACCTGTGCCAAAGGCAGAGGCTTAACCTACTGAGCAACCCAGGGGCCCAAGGGTAGAGGTTTCATCCACATCAGCACAGTCTGTAGAAATGTGACAAACACGAACATACGAATATATGTGGCTTTAGAGACAGGCTTCCTGGATTTGAATTTCAGCTATCTCTTGCTAGCTGCATGATGTTGGAAATACCACTTAACCTATCTGAGCCCCTCAACTATAAAATGGAGAAATCTTGTTTTACAAGGACTACGATAAGAATAAACTAAGAAAATTCTCATAAAGCATTCAGAAGTTTTTAGAACATAATATACAATAAATGTCAGCTATTATTATTGTAAATTAGATACAGAAATGAAATAAGAACAGATACTTAAGCATGTACTATTGGCATTCAATTTGGTAGACTTTTTGTTATATTCTGCTTCTAAAAGTAGTTCAAATCAGTGGTTTGAACTGGCTTTGCAAACACTAAAATGGTGTCATATTGGTGGGAGTGTATTCAGCTATTACATCTTCTGGAATGTGTGTGTCAGCTAAGGCATGCTTCACTCAAACCATCCAAGTCTTTTATTCCTCATTCATAAGGGAAAATGGCAGGAAGATTTGAAACTAACATCTTTGTCTTTATTACATTATTCACCTTCTCAGTACACCTTTCCTGTTAATATTATAATTATTCTTCGCACAGAACTTCCTATTTCTATCCTCCCACCCTAGATAATCTTGCTTACAGAAGAAAAAAATTAACCCCTTAACATGACCTTCAAGGCCCCCACAATCAGACCTTAGCCTATGTTTCCAACTTCTGTTTGATTACTTCCCATCACAAATCTGATGCTCTCGCCAGACTTGATTATTCACTCAGTTCATCAGGTATTTTCATTTGGCCATTCTTTCTTTTATTTTTTCATTCAATATTTTATAGTTGCTTACTCTATGCCAGAAGCTTTGCTAGGTGTTAGGGATTAAAGTAAAAAGAATGCACAGGCTTGTTCACATTTGTAGAGAATGAGCCCAACATATGAAAGAAGAGCAAGTGCAGAGGAGATAGAAATTTAAAAACAGAGTGAGTCCCATGAATGTTGAGTTTCTGTCCTAGTCCTGGAGGTCATGGTTCCTAGTGCACTTCCTTCCCTTCCACAAGTGACCATCAACATCTCACCCACATGAGCCAATGAATCCTTACTTGGCTTTAGCAAGTTTGAAAACCTCATTTTGAGTTGAAAGAGTCCTGATACTTTAAGAACTCTGATGTAACACAGTCCGACAATGGGAGCTACAGAGAAATTGTGAGATGCAAAATGTTTTTAAATAGATCAAAATGTGTTATTAGATCAAAAGTGCAATAAAAAAAGCAGATCTAGCAAACTGTACAGAAGACGGAGTCAAAGAGACCATTTAGGCACCTCTTCTGCTGTTTAAGGATTTGAGTCTCTAGTCCTCAGAGAATTTCTGACTATTGAAATAATCCACCAAAGCCCAGTTCCTTTGGCACCTCTTCTATAGTGTCTTTCTGATTCCACTCTGCTAGCATGAATGGTCCTTTGTTTTGTATTCCTGCAGCACTTCCCTTGTACCTCTGACACCATGGTTCAGCTGCATCAGAATCACCTGGATGGCTTGTTAAAACTAGATTGCTGCCCCCTCCCCCCAGTTAGAGTTTCTGATTCAGAAGGTCTGGGGTGGAACCTGAGGATTCTAACAGGTTCCAGATGGTGCAGGTGCTAATGCTCCAGGAGCCATTGATCTAACATATTTCATCATAAGCTGTGTTCTCTTTCCTTTGCTCATCTGTAGCCCCTGGTAGGTTAACAGTTCCCTAAGGATTTTCTTATTCATCTTTGTGAAATTCTCTGTAAGTAACATAAAAGCCTACACAACATTGGTATTTGATACGGTGTTTGATTAACTATGAAGATAAGATAAATATTTTACCATAATAAATTCTCTTACTTCCCATCTAGATTCCCTCAAAAAATGAACTGTAACTAGAGAAAATATCAAAAGCGGAACATATTATAACCTCTTGTGGGCTGCCTAATTTCAATTACATCTTTTTTTTAAAGATTTTATTTATTATTTATTTATTTGTGAGAGAGAGAAAGAGAGAGAGCGCGCAAGCACAAGCAGGCAGAGGCAGAGAGAAGCAGGCTCCCTGCCGAGCAAGGAGCCTGATGCAGGACTCAGTCCCAGGACCCCGGGATCATGACCTGAGACGAAGGCAGCGGCTTAACCGACTGAGCCACCCAGGAGTCCCACATCTTTTTTTTTCTTTTTCCTTTTGAGAGAGGGCTCGATCTCACAACTCTGAGATCATGATCTGAGCTGAAGTCAACAGTTGGATGCTTAAGTGACTTAGTCCACCCAGGTGCCCCTTGATTATATCTTCCATTTGATTTCTTTTAATCCTTGCACATAAAGCACAATGATTATTTTCAAATATAAGAAAGCTTGAGATGCATGATCTTAGAGAAGTTCAGACTAGCATTTTTCTTCCTCCTGCATGTACTTCTATTTTTTCTTGATTTAGCTGGCATTTGACAGTCCAAGAGAGAAAATATTTCAAGCACTTTTTCATCCCACTATTTAGAAAAGCTGATCAAATTAACTTCTTTGGTAGCTATTCTTATGGCAAAACTTTCTGTCTCTTTAGGCTTTGTTGCCTTACAGCTATTTTAAAACATCTAGGAATAAATTTAACTAAGTAGGCAAAAGAACTGTATATTAACAACAATAAGACACTGATGAAACAAATTGAAGACATAAATAAAGGGGAAGATATACCATACTCATGGATTGGAAGAATCAATATATTTAAAATGTCCATTCTACCCAAGGCAATCTACAGAGTCAATGCAATCCCTATGAAGTTTCCAATGGCATTTTTCACAGAAATCAAACAGACAATTCTACAATTTGTATGAAATCACGAAAGACCCCCAAATAACCAAAGAGTCTTGAGAAAGAAGAGCAAAGCCAGAGGCATCACACTCCCTGATTTCAAACTATATTACAGAGCTCTAGTAATCAAAACAGCAGTTGTACTGGCATAAAAACAAACACAAACATCACTGTAATAGACTAAAGAGCCCAGAAATAAACTTGAGCATATATGGTCAATTAACTTGCAACAAAGAAGTCAAGAATACTTTGGGAAAGTGGAGAAAGGAGAAAGGTAAATCTCTTTAATAAACAGTGCTGAGAAAACTGTAGCCACATGCAAAAGAATGAAACTGGACCACTATCTCACACCATACACAAAAATTAACTCAAAATGGATTAAAGGCTTGGCTATAAGACCCGAAACCATAAAATTGCTAGAAGAAAACATAGGCAGTAAGCTTCTTGACATCAATATTGGTGATTATTTTTTGGATCTGACACCAAAAAGAAAAAAGGTAACAAAAGCAAAAATAATGAAGTGGAATGATGTCAAACCAAAAAAGCTTTTGCACGGCAAAGAAAACCATCAATAAAATGAGGAGTCCACCTATGGGATGGGAGCAAATACCTGCAAATCATATATCTGATAAGGGGTTAATATCCAAAATATATGAAGAACATACAATTCAATAGTTAACACAATCTGATTAAAAAATAAGCAGAAGATCTGAATAGACGTTTTCCAAAGAAGATACAGAGATGGCCAAAAGGCACAGGAAGAAATGTTCAACATCACCAGGGAAATGCAAATCAAAACCACAATGAGATATCACTTCACACCTGTTAGTATGGCTATCCTCAAAAAGACAAGAAATAACAAGTGTTGGTGAGGATATGGAGAAAAGGCAAACCTTGTGCAGTGCCTGTAGGAATGTTAAGTTGGCACAACCACTGTGGAAAACATTACAAAAAATTCGAACACAGAACTACTATATAATCGAGCAATTCCACTTCTGGGTATTTATTCAAAGAAAAGGAAAACACTAACTTGAAAATATATATGCACCCTCATGTTCCCTGAGACATTACTCATAATAACAAAGAAATCAAGCTAAGTATCTTTTGACAAGAGAATGGATAAAATCTGATATATATATACACACACAAAAGCAAAATGTGTGTGTGTGTGTGTGTGTGTGTGTATGTACATATATATAAAATATTATTCAGAAACAACAAAGAATGTTGCCACAAAAGAAAAATATTGCCACTGGCAACATCATGGATGGACCTTGAGGGCATTATCCTAAGTGAAATATATCAGACAGAGAAAGACAAATACTGTATGATCTCATCTATAAAAGGAATCTAAAAGAAACAAACAAAAAAAAAAACCCCAAAAAACCAAGGTTGCGGGGTGTCTGGCTGGCTCAGTTGGTGGAGCATGTGACTTTTATCTCAGGGTTGTGAGCTTGAGCCCTATGTTGGGTACAGAGATTTCTTAACAAAAACAAGCTCATAGATACAGAGAACTGGTGGGATTGTCAGAAGCAAGAGGGGTAGGCAAAATGGGTAAAAGTTGTCATAAGGTACAAATTTCTAGTCATAAAATAACTAAGTCCAAATAAACCATAAAGGAGATAAATTTTTCATATGCCATAAACAAACAAACAAACAACTTAGTCAATCCTGAAGAGGTAATGTACAGCATGGCAACTATAGTTAATAATACTATATTACGTATTTGAAAGTTGCTAAGAGAGAAAAGTCTTAAAAGCTCTTATCACAAGAAAAAAGAAATTCTGTAACAGTACATACCAATGAATGTTATCTCAACTTACTGTGGTGACTGCAATATATACAAATATTGAATCGTTATGACTAGTATAATGTATAAGATAAAAGAATAAAAGCACTAGGTTTAAAATTATATTTTAACCATATCAGTCAATTAGATTTTTGTAAATTAAAAAATAGCATGGAGCCTATGTTAAACCCTGGGAGACAGAGAAGACCCGTCTGCCTGGGATTCTGGGTATTCAGTTCACATCTCTGTTTTCTTTATTGGAACTGATAGCCTCTCTCTTGTGAGCTAATGTGGGTAGCTGCTGAAATCAAACATGCCTAGAAACAATATTGTGTTCTTACTTTACCTTTCTCATTGTCTCTACATGCCCCACTGGTAAAATGGGAAAGGACACGCTTCTTGTATTTAGAGGGATCTTTATAATTCTTATTGGATCTCCAGGTAATGAGGTAGAGCTTTAGAAACCCAGATGCAGTATGTAAGGTATACAGAAAAAAGATCTGTAGAGTGGCATTACCTTAAGCATCCTGTGACGTTGTAAAATATATCAAAATCAAGCAAACCATTTGCTTTGGGGTAGTCTCCCTCTGGCCACCCCGAGAAGGGAATGATGATATTCTCAGTCAGGATAAGCAAGGCTTCTGTTATCATGAGATTCTTAAGTTTGTCATTAGATGACAAATTCCACAGCAAACCTAGAAAAGCAAAGAGTACTATCAAAACAGTGCAGGGATGAGTCAAATGACTGCTGAAAAGATGCATTAGGGCCCACACCACCCAGGCTGTGGCTAGCTGTTGCGGAAAAAAAGGGGGAGGGAGCCAGACCTTTTCCAACCAAAAGAATCGGTTTTGAGTTTATTAGATGGCAATGAAGCTGATCCGTAATGAGAGAGAGAGAGATTTATGTTATAAAATTATGCCAGCTTAAATGAACCCAGAATGTGAGTGAAAGTTAGAAATCCTTTAACATTTATGTTGTTTCTCTTAAAAGATCCTACCATTAGGCTAGCCTCACTGAGAGAATAAATTCTGGTCTACCCAATATGCAGGCTGAAAATTATCCTATTTTAATAAAGACTTCAGTGTGTGTGTGTGTGTGTGTGTGTTTTTTTGTTCTTGTTGTTTTGTTTTTTAAAGATTTTATTTATTTGACAGAAAGAGAATACAAGTAGGCAGAGGCAGGTGGCGGGGCGGGGGAGGGGCTCCCTGCTGAGCAGAGAGACTGACACAGGGCTCCATCCCAGGACCCTGGGATCATGACCTGAGTCGAAGGCAGAGGCTCAATCCATTGAGCCACCCAGGCGACCCAAGATTTCAATGTTTTTATTTTTATTTACTTAGTTTTTTAAAAAAGATTTAACTTTTTTTTTTTATTAAAGTAATCTCGAGGGGCGCCTGGGTGGCTCAGTGGGTTAAAGCCTCTGCCTTCGGCTCAGGCTATGATCCCAGGGTCCTGGGATAGAGTCCTGCGTATTGGGTTCTCTGCTTGGCAGGGAGTCTGCTTCCCTTCCTCTCTCTCTGCCTACTTGTTATCTCCGTCTGTCAAATAAATAAATAAAATCTTCAAAAAAAAAAAAAATCTCTATACCCAATGTGGAGCTCGAACTCACAACCAAGAGACCAAGACTTGTATACTCTACTGGCTGAGTCAGCCAGGTATCCCAAGACTTCAGTGTTTTTAAAGGGTCATATTTTTTTCTCTTGAGAAACAGGGAGAGTTGGGGCGCCTGGGTGGCTCAGTGGTTTGGGCTGCTGCCTTTGGCTCGGGTCATGATCTCAGGGTCCTGGGATCGAGCCCCGCATCGAGCCCCGCATCGGGCTCCCTGCTCCGCAGGAAGCCTGCTTCCCTCTCTCTCTCTCTCTGCCTGCCTCTCTGCCTACTTGTGATCTCCGTCTTTCAAATAAATAAAAATAAATAAAATTAAAAAAAAAAAAAAAAAAGAAACAGGGAGAGAATATTTCCCTCTGCCTCCTGCTCCCCACTACCTGCAACTTCTGACCGGTATTTGCCTCCCAGTGAGAGCAGGAAGGGCCCACAGAAAACCTTTGCCTATACCCACACCGGTCTCCAGTAGGCTGATCAACATCGCCAGTTAATATTTACTAAATCCTACCCAATGGTAGACTTTCTGTCCTCCCAGAATTTATGCTAGATACCTTGTGTATTTCCTATATTACAGTTTGGCAGTGAAGGAGATACAAGAGTATTTGATCAATTTGCCAACGTGTATGGCCTAAAGCATTTGGTCTAAGGCTGGTACCACTGTCCTCATTCAACTTCCCTTTCCTCTTGAAACCTCTCCCCTGACCCGCCATTAAAGAGAAAGGCTATATTAGCCAATACTGAAAGAAATGAAGATAACCGCATACTGTACCTTCCAGGGCATCTGTGAGACAGAGGCTGAAGCTGGGTATCTCAGAAAGAATGCAAAGTGGCACATACATTGAGGATTTGATTCTCTTACAAATGTGGCATTTAAATACTTCTGGTTCAGTGCAAGGACCATGCTCCTCTTGCTGGCTATTCCAGTGACTCCCAGGAGGGGTAAAGTTGCCTTACCTTCCCTCACACCTCAGTAAATGACTAACTCACTAGCATCCAGGAGGGCAGAGAAAGAGAAGGGGCAGAAAGAGAAGAAATCTTCATTTTCCCTATTCATTCCCCTCACCACCCAGTCGGTAATTCCAACTTTTAAAAATGTACTGCTTTGGGCACCTGGGTGGCTCAGTGGGTTAAGCTGCTGCCTTCGGCTCGGGTCATGATCTCAGGGTCCTGGGATCGAGTCCTGCATTGGGCTCTCTGCTCAGCAGGGAGCCTGCTTCCCTCTCTCTCTCTCTCTCTGCCTGCCTCTCCATCTACTTGTGATTTCTCTCTGTCAAATAAATAAATGAAATCTTAAAAAAAAAATGTACTGCTTTGTCTGCAAAAAAGATAGAGGAAGCACTGGTATACAGGACTGTCTACTCAGTGAAAAAAGCAAAGGTGCTTTTATGGGTGGGGGCGGGGCTGAATTCAGTGGTGATATCATCAGCCCTGATTTTAATGATTGAAATAATCATCTGCGCAGTTAAAGGTGCTAATTATTAGACTATACTAATACTTGGCCCACCATTTAGAACACTTGAGGCCAGACACACTCTCCTGACCTTCATCAGTTTACTTTGGCTGTGTACCAGTACGTAATTTCTGAAACGATAACCAAATTTCCACTGCAGCCTACGCTGAGCTTCTGTCAGAAAGAGCGACACTGGGTCTTCAGTCTGGCGAGGCCCAGCATTCTGGCTCAGGAGGAGGTCTTCTCCTGCTCCAACTGGCTCTGGGGGTTAGTCAGGAGCAGTGTCTCTCAGTCTCAGGTTTTGTAACACAATAACTTCATTCCTCCCACTCCATTTTGAGGGGTACTGGATGGAGGAGTGACAGAATAAAACTCCAAAGGTGGTTGAAAACAATTTAGAGGCAGTTCTGAGGTTGAGTTGCGTGGTTACTAAGCCACTAAAGAAAGTTAAGAAGAAAAGAGAGAAAAGGAAAAAAAAATAGCTTCCTGTTTTAAATAAATAAACAAATTAACAGTCTCTGCTTGCCAGAGGCTTAAAGATGTAAAGCATAATGACATTTCCTCCTTTTTAAAAAGGACCACACAGGGCACTCAAAGGAAAAGTATACCTTACAATAAAAACCAGAAGAGGATTAATTTTAAACAAAGGGAGTGGAATTTTCCTTCAAAAGTCGGATGTCCTTTATAGCTGGGCATGTGGTATTACTTCTATAAAAGAATCCGGTTTGTGAGTGTGAGTATAATTTTTGAATTTTTAATGTAGGGTATCTTATAGAAATGTCATGCCTGCCAAATTTTTGTATGGCACGAAGCTAGGAAGGAGCTTAAGTGTTCACTTGAGATTCGAGATTACATTCCTCCTACATGTACATACGAAATCAATAAAGGACCAACTACGGAATGGGAAAATACAGATGAAAACACAAGGTTAATTTCCTTAATACAGAGAGTTCTTAGAAGTCACTAAAGATTCAATTGCTTGAAAAATATATCCAAGCTAAAAAATATTAGAATCTAATACACATAGTAATGAAAGAAATGCAGATTTAACACCTAGATATCTTTGTGAATGTGTGTGACTATAAGAAGGCAAAACCAGAACTTAATGAGTGGAAATTCTAGGGAAAAAGATTCTAGCTTACTGGAAATACAAACTTCTAAGAGAGCTTTGAAGGAAAGAGAAAGATCTGCTTGTAAGATCCAGTTCTATCGCAGGAGCTGATAAAAAAATGAGCTCATCCTTTGGGAAAACACTGACAAGGGGTTTTTACAGTGGCTCCATGACGCCTTCTTCTTTTTTTTTTTTTTTTTAATTTATTTATTTGACAGAGAGAAATCACAAGTAGATGGAGAGGCAAGCAGAGAGAGAGAGAGAGGGAAGCAGGCTCCCTGCTGAGCAGAGAGCCCGATGCGGGACTCGATCCCAGGACCCCGAGATCATGACCTGAGCCGAAGGCAGCGGCTTAACCCACTGAGCCACCCAGGCGCCCCGACAAGGGGTTTTTTATCCTAAAGCTAGAGTGCTACACTAGACTAGCAGTTTTTAAATGAACCTCGTGGCATATCTGAATCACATATTTCTGGGCCACATCCCAAATTCACTAGCCAGAATCTCAGAATGGATCTTAGGAATCTGTATTTTAAAAATGATTCCCAATAGGAGCCCCTGGGTGGCTCAGTAATTAAGTGTCTGCCTTTGAGTCAGATCATGATCCTAGGGTCCTGGGATTGAGCCCTGCTTCAAGCTACCTGCTTGGTGGGAAGCCTGCTTCTCCCTTTCCCACCACCCCTGCTTGTATTCCCTCTCTCATGGTGTCTCTGTCAATAAATAAAATCTTAACAAAAGAAAAAAAAAAGTTTCCCAGGGCACCTGGCTGGTTCAGTCGGTAGAGTGCATGACTCTTAAATGCAGGGTCATGAGTTTGAGTTCCACACTGGGATTGCTTTAAAAAAAAATGATTCCCATTTCTGGCATTGAGAAACAAACAGACCAAATGACCCTTGATAGAGGTTCCTTTCAATGACCTGATTCTAGATGCCCCAAGATAGTATTAGGGTTTAGGTTTTCACTGGTCTCACCTATAACTTCTAGTTAATTTATTCATAGCACCCAGATCTCTATTATAGTTCTTTGCTACAGCTGATAAGCCTGTCATTTTCTATCACTAAGTTCTCACTTGAGCCAAAAAGAAAGAGAAATGGATTCTGGTAAGGGATATACTTTGAATAATTAGCACTTACAACAGAGATAATAATAACTGCATTATCCAGAAATTTATTCCCAACTGTGATATTTGCAAAAAATAGCTAACTTTAGTAAAGGGATCTTGTAAGATATTAAAATCCATGTTTTATAATATTGCCCTTTAGGACTAGAAATATAGTTATTTAGCAAAGTCTGCATGATACTTTGATAGCAAAATCTGCAAGTATTATGATTAAATGAATCCTTATTATCAGTACAGAAGGAGAAAGAGGAGCAGGAAGAGGAAAAGGAGAACCAGTGTGTTTTAGCCTCATTTTGCAAAGTGGTCACAGGAGGATTATTATTTTTTAAGATTTTATTTATCCATTTGACAGACAGAGATCCCAAGTAGATAGAGAGGCAGGCAGAGAGAGGGGGAAGCAGGCTCCCTGCTAAGCTGAGAGCCCAATGTGGGGCTCAACCCCAGGACCCTGGGATCATGACCCGAGCTGAAGGCAGAGGCTTAACCCACTGAGCCACCCAGGTGCCCCAGGAGGATTCTCTCTCTCTCTCTCTCTCTTTTTTTTAAAATAATTTCCCTTGCATGGATATACTCCTTTCACCTAAGTTTTGCAAATCTTACCTGAAATACCACACTATTGCAAAGGCCATTTAGTCCAAGTCATATATGAACCCAAGGTAACTTGTTGCACATTACAAATGCAGAAAAAAAATATATAGTTATTTTTAAAAGGTGCATAATGGATATTTTATAGTAGAATGTTTCTGCTACTAAAATATAGCAATCCAATTAAATATTTCCATAAAATATGCAGAAGTCAATATGCATTTTCAACAAATTTCATCAACAATCATCCTGACCCTTCCTTATGTAACAAGCAGAAGGACAAGAATCTCCTGCTTTATTCTTACCAAGGCAGAGCCCTACTCACTCCTGAAAGTGCTCATCAATCAGTGACCCTGAAGATGAACCTCTGAGATCAGTATGTACTGTTCTCATTTCAATTAAAGTACATTACCATGCTCACTTGGTAAGGGAGGGAGAACAATCTCACAGAGGGAAACTCTTTGATCCTCAAGTCTTTTTATCTGACAGGAAAGAGCTTCCCCCTAGGCTGGTACTGAAAATGCCAGGAAGGTCAGTGAGTTGACTTCTCTCCCAATAAAGCTCTGCAGCTTCTTTTATGCATGTATAGAAATCAGATGGTTAACTGCTTCATATCTTGGCCAGAAAAAACAGGGTCTTATCTAAAAACACACTTGATTCTCTTATTTGTGTGTAATCCAGATAATCCCAGGTCACAAGTCTCCCTTTTTTCATTAAAAAAGATTTTATTTATTTATTTTTAAAGATTCTTTATTTGAGAGAGAGAGAGGGAGGGAGCACTGGAGAGATCAAGCATGAGTGAGGGGGAGGGGCAGAGGGAGAGGAAAAAGTCAGCTTCCCACTGAGCAGAGAGCTGGATCTCAGGACCCTGAGACCATGACCTGAGCTGAAGGGAGATGCTTAACCAACCGAGCCACTCAGGCACCCCAAAGGTTTTACTTATTTATTTGAGAGAGAGTGAGTAGGAGGGAGAGGGAGAGAGAATCTGAGGCAGACTCCACAGTAAGCACAGAGCCTGACATGGAGCTCTATCTCAGAACCCTGAGATCGTGACCTGAGTGAAACTGAGAGTCGGACACTTAACGGATTGAACCATCCGGGAGCCCCCACAAGTCTCTTTTATATAGTCAGTCATACAGCCACAGCTGTTGAGAAACTTAGAAGAGTAGCACTGTTTTTACTGCAATAAACATACAGGCATGAAATAAGTGACATCCTAATATTAAAGGATGCAGAAGTAGTTCATTAGGAGCCCCCTCTTTCAAAACTCCGCTGGGGGGGATGGCAGGAAACAGGGAGGAAAGTGTGATAGGATCTGAAAATGCTTCATCTGAAAAGCATCTGAAAATGCTTCAGAGGAAAAGACGCCTTTCGAAGGATGAGAGGATTCACCAGGTGATCTAGGTGTGGAAAAGGATTCTAGTCCAAGAGACAGCAGACACAAAGACACCAAGACATGGAACAGACCAGCTAATCCTCTAGGATTTTAGAACTTGGGCTGGAAGGGTATGAGAGGAGACACTGCTGCCCCTGGTCACCAGGCTCACATTATAAAATTGTTGTGTGGCATACTCCACAGCATGCACCCTGTCTTAGAGCTAATGGGGAACACAGTAGGGCAGTATTTTCATATTAGAAAGAAATTACTAGGTTCAGAGTGGTGAATCGAGTGGGAATGCACAATACTGAATCAGAGGGCAGGTAAGAAGCGACCGCAATAGTAGACCAGAGGCGTGAAGATGACTGGAGCATGCCAGTGGTAAGTGGGGAGAGAGGAAGGCTCAGAGAAGCGGGAAAGAGGTCTCTGATCTGAGATTCTTAAAGACAAACCCTTTCCCAAAGAAGTGTAAAAATGAGTCACTCTCTGCCCCCAAAACAGTAGGTGGGAGCCACTTTCACAGAGCAAAATACCCAGATAAAGCTAGGTTTGCATCTGGGCCTTGTGCTCTGTCAGTTGTGTAATCCTGGGCAATCTACTTCCCCCTGCTGATCATGTGGCAACCATCAATAATGCCTTAAGGAGATGTCAGGGGGCACAAAGATGCAAAATGGAAAGTCCTAACTTAGGGACTAGCACGTAAAAGGGGCTCAATAAAAAGATATCCACCAAATAGATAAGAAAAGATTCACATATATGGTTGCTCATTTTGTGTTTCTAAACAAAGATATAAACATGTCTACATTAAGTCAACAATTTATTTCTAAGGTCCTGAAAGCGCTTACTTAGCTGTTTCTATTAATAGAGCTAAAGGAAGTTATTTGGAAGGATTTGTATCAAACATTCAAGTATCAACTCAATTCAATTAGCATGTAATGAGCACCCTCTGGTAGGGGTGTTTGGCTTGTTCTAGAATTCGTGAGAAATTGCACAATAAACCTCTATTTATCAGCTCTGTAAAAGATAACAGTTCCTATGGCATTAATTCCACAGAATGTTCTCTGATGGTAGTTTTCTATCAGCGGAACAAAAAAGAGGAAGTGTGGTTTAATGGATTACTTCCTTGACACACACCCACAAATCCTCCCAAGCTCTCGAGCTACAATACACCCTAACCTCAGTACTCTATTATACAACTCCCTCTAAATGACCAGCAGCTTCTTTTTGCTTTTTTGCTTTGCTAATGATGTTCACTTTGCTGGGAATAACTTCCTTTCTCCTTCAAAACACCAGTAAACGGTATCCTAACCTTTTTTAAAAGTCCACAAGGAAACGTATCTCCTTTGTGAACTCTTTTTTTGACCGTAGAACAGTTTATCTGTTTGATTCTCTCTTATGGTTGTCATTACTATATTTTAATGAAGAAAATGTTAGGTTCTAATTATGAGGTATGGCTTTTGTTTTGTTTTTTTAATGCGCCTATCATCACATAATTGTTCATCTTTTAGTAGAGGGAAGAGAACATCTACAACCTCTCTAGATTGGTTCTCATTGCCTGGCCCTGGAAGGCAGCCCTATAAATACCAGCTGAATGAATGAATGAATGAATCCATGAACGAGTAAGATCACTCCTAGTTTCTGTAGGTATTTTAATGTAAGTCACAAATATGGAAGGAAATTTTTCATGGGAAATGATAGCATGCCATGACAGCATGGTATGACCCTTCATATAGTTTTATAAAATTAAAATATAGCAAGATAGAAAAATATGTGATTATTTTAAGATATAAGTGGGGAGAGAAGATAGAATGACAACATTTCTACAGAAAAAAAGAACTGCTCTATGGTAAAGTGGACATGGCAGAAGTGCAGAATATATTCAATTTAAAATAGTATTTGTAAAATACCCCCTTGAAAATAAATAACACTCTCAAGCATTATTATTTAAAAGGACTCTTATAGGTTATATTAAAAAGGGTTAACTTCTTTGGGCTTTACTTTTCTCATCTATAAAAGTGAGATTTAATCACCCAATAATACCTAAAAATACCTCAAAACCTTTCCGTGATAATTAAATTAAAAATGTATGTTTACCACCTGGGCCACTGACGCTACTTAATTAAAGTTTCCCCAGGGCAATCCTACTGACAATTGCTGTCTGCAGTGTGTGCAGGGAGCTGATGACAATGGTGAGGAGGGTGAACTTGAACATCAATGAAATATTTTCTCCTCTATCATATGGATTGTTCATTAAATGAAACTAGATATCTCTTCTCTATGTTTCAAGGATTACTAAAACTGTTGCTTTAATGCTCTCAGATTATTTCATCCTTTTAATCTCTTGGGCAGAAAGAAGATATTTGTGCAAATCAGTATTCTGAAATATGAAGTAGACAACTAGAAAAAAACACATCCAGCTACTCTCATCTTTTTTTTTTTTTTTTTTTTTTTTTTTTTAGGGTGCAGGGACAGGTGGGCTAGGGAGCAGGTATTTTGAGGGGTCCAGACAATGGAAGGATTGGGAAACAACATTTCTTGCATTTTGACTCTTTGATTAAATTGACCCTCTACACTTGGGCATGCCCTGATATGCTTTCTTTGCATAGATCCAGCGAGTGGATTGTGGAGTATATAATAAAAATAACTGGGTGTGGTTCCTATTGGTTCTCTTCAGAATGAATGCCTTGGGCACCCAAGGCAATACTGAAAGCTCACACATCCTCAAACTACACAGTTGGCCGTTAGTAAGCTGATGCAGGGTTTCCAGACAGTGAGACTTGCAAAGTTGTTTTAAAAACATGTAGTCAAAGTCACAGTTTTGAATGAAAAATATTGAGCAAAAGGCTCAAAATAATTTCCCCGTCAGGTAAAAAAGAGTTCAAACCTGACCTGAATCTGGGGTCTAACTCAGCAGCGTGACAGTGTCCCTTGAAATCCACCTCTTGGATAATGATGAGCCCATCAACCACTGGTTTCAGAAAGCTTAAGAAAAAACAGATGGCATAACATAACCAGCTGGGGTACCCTGTTCTACATCCCTTAATATTCTGTAAGCACTACCTGTTATTTGCTTTTTAGTCTCCAAGTCTCTGGTTTGCTTCAGCACCTGGAGCAGCCGAGGTACCCCATTGAGTTCAGCCACCTCCAACTTGTTGTCATTATCTTCGAACACTAAGTTTCTCAAGGCCCCACACACGGCTCGCTGAACATCTTCATTCTGAACTTTTAGGAGCTGCAGCAGCTTGGGGATGCCACGAAGCTGATTAACCTGGGGAGGAAATGGATGTGTATTTATTCTGATGTGGCATTAAAGACACTGGTTGTAATACGAATCAACAGATGAAGTTCACTAGTGTGTATGAGAACTCCCATCAAACACCAATGGAGAAACAATCTGAAACTCACAGCATACAATATATACCTGCTATAAGGCAGTAACTCTCAACCAGAAGCTAACAATAAATTTGAGAAGACTGGAGCCTATGAGATAATTGAAGAGAAAGGTAAAGTGATAGAAGCTGGGTAAGTGATAGCGAAATGGATAGAAAGAGTTAAGTTATAAAAGCCTTGAGCATAATGAAGAAGGATGGGAATGCAGGGGACGAGGAATTTTATGGGAGAACAGCACATCACATGAGGTTTTTTTCCAGGACACAATTTTAGGGTCAACATAAACAAATACAGCTCATCTTCATTAATGGTAGAAATAAAGATTCACATACCACAGCAATGGTAGCAGCAATGCAAACTAATCCTAAATGCCAGCTATTTTTACGGTCAATTGCTTTGGGTATTTAAAAAAGGTTTATATAAAAATTATGCAAGCATTTTAAGTAAATAATGCAATTTTATACTTCTTGAGATGCTATTTTAAAAACATTTCTCCAATCCAAATATGCAGGAAAGAATGTGCTGTCTGTTACAGGCAGGGCCAGAATGAGGAATAGAAAAATAGTTTAGATTCTGAAATGGATGGTTGTCCAAGAAGAGGTCAAATAATGGCAATCTGAGTAAAGTGATTTTGTATCTCAAGCTACAAGTATTAACTAAAAAAATCAAGAGGTGGACAGGGGGTTGCTGAAGAAAAATGTCAAGTTGCAGACTGAGGGTTTTCCTTCTCATAGACTTTCACTAAAATCTGATGCAGAAAAATCTGTTTGTTTTAGAGAGAGCAAGACAGAGCGTGAACAGGAAGGAACAGAGGGAAAAAGAAAGAGAAATCCCAAGCAAGCTGAGCATAGAGCCTGACGCAGGGCTCGACTGCATGACCCTGAGATCATGACTTGAGCCCAAATCAAGAGTCTGAGGCTTAACTGATTGAGCCACGCAGGCACCCCCAGAAATTTTTAGTAAGAACTTTTGATAAAGATCCCAGTCATTTTCACCATCTTAATGCAAAAATTTTTAGGATATTAACTATTGTTGTGAATCAGCAGGAGTTTCCCTTTCAGATCAAGTTCATCACCATCATCAAGTTCATCACTGCACAACAGTTCATGCTCTGGGCATCATAACACCTTTGCATATTTTCTCTGTATCATCAAATTCCAGGGTCCCTGTCATAGATAAATGGTATTTAAGACATAATCTTCCAATTGGACATCTTCCTTTGTTAGGATTGGGAAGAAGACAGGCAAGGCACGAACAAAAGTTGAGGTTTAAAAATAATAACCATGATAATATTAATAAAACAAAGATAATGACTCCACCTACTTCCAGGTGTTGGCACAGTGTTAGATTTCATATATGTTATCTACTTAATAGCTTGTTAAGAATCTTACAAGATTAAGTACTCTTGGGGCACCTGGGTGACTCAGTAAGGTAAGCATCCGAATCTTGATTTCGGCTCAGTCGTGATCTCAGGGTTGTGGGATCCTGCCCCCCATCAGCTCCACAGGGGGCAGTGAGCCCAATTAAGATTCTCTCTTTTTTTCTCCTTCTGCCCAACCTCCTGCCCCCTTCTTGTCTTAAGAGAGAGAGAGAGGAGAGAAGTCGTCTTCTGGTAAACAGGATCCAACTGGTAGACTGGTCACAGCAGTTTTGTTGGGCTATGTCTAGAGCCATTATAATATATTTGTGTGAGAATGCGAATGAGAAAGATTTCTTAGCTATCAATTAATTCTCATCCAACAGATCATCTATTTGATCACTTCATCTATTCCCATTATTATACTTCCTTAAAAGCAGAAAGGCACAATTTATTTTAAAACAGTCTGTAACTCACATGGTTCCCTAATTCCATCAATTCCTATTTCATAGTTAGGTTTTAAGGTGGTTGAATTGACACTCTGTAAACTTAATAAATGCCACCTATACTAAATCTTCACACCAGCAGTATAACCATCAGATGTGAAAAGAAAATGCTCTTTGTCCTAAGTACTTTGCAAACTTTAGAAGTATTCTATTACCTAATTTATAATTTATTAAGTTGCCTTCTTCAAAATATGATGCGAAGTGGCTTACTGGCCATATTTCACTTCCAGATGTGATTATAGAACTAGTGAGAAGTGGCATGGGGAAGCGTTCATCGCCCTGACCAGGCGGCAGGGGAGGCAGGGTAAGCTTCCCCTTACCCTGTCACCTCTATCCCTTTGGCTTTCAGCGCTTGCTCCAGCCTGTAAAGAAGGCATTGCAGACACACCATGCTCAGATAAAGGCTGAAATCTGCAACAGCTCTAGTTACTGGAGAATTTGACTCCCTAGTGTCTAACACCTAGCCTAAACTTAAAAATAGCCTTTAGTTACTTTTATACATTTTATCAAGCAGATTGATACAAAATCAGTATCAAATGCAGGAAGTTGATGACATTCTCCTTATTGTGTATAACTAGAGGAACGGTTGGTGATGGATCCTATATACATTAGGGCCAATGTCAAATGTATTGCCCTTGTCCCCTTTAAATTCAGGGAAGCAGAAGGGACCAGAGAGGCTGCATGTCTTTCCCAGTTGTACCGAATCCTCAGGGGATTTGTTCTCTTTTGGGGAAAGGAAAAAAGAAACAGATGAACATGAATGTCTCAGAACTTCAAAAGAGCTTTCATTTGAAATGGTTTCTAAATATATGGAAGGACTCTATTCTGTTTCTCTTTCCTGCCAACTATAAAATAAATGATGAGGATTTCCGGTGGCAAATAAGCAGGGGGGAATGGACTGACTCCTCTGGGGCAACGGCTCTCTTGTGTTCTGGTGCCTTTGCTCTCTCTTTCTTTCCTGTCTGGAATGCTCTGACCACTATGCCTAACTTCCGGCAAAGCCCTACTCATTTTGCATGAGCTGGCTCAAATGTCACCTCTGTGAAATGTCACCCCCCCTTCTCTATTTTCTTTCCCATTAGCGTTAATCACTCCCTGTAGATTGGTATAACCTTTCAGGAAGGCAATTGGAAGTATGTATCAAAAACTGTAAAAATATTCTCTTCCAATAACCTTCACTACTAGGAAAAAATTTGAAATGTATACACACATAGTTGTAACTACATTATTTATAATAGTGAAAAATTTGAAACCATAAATGTCCAACAACAGGGGAAGACTGGTTAATGACTGTCACATATCCTTATGTTGAGCTTTCCATGGGAGAGGCAGAGCAATGTTAGAATTGTCCAGTATTTTATTAGTCATTACAGTTCCCTCACCAGTCAAAGGGAGATTATCTAAGATTAGCAATCTGCATGCTAGGCATACAGTAGTCACTCAACACATGGTAGCTACTACTATCACCACTAATATGCCACCATTAATATGAGGTATGCAAAATACTGCTAATGTTAAAACAAAATGCTTATGATACAGTGTTACTGAAAAAACCATATAATATCTATATATTTCCATTTAAACACATACATAAAAAAAGAAATGAAATCAGGGTGTTTGGTAGAAATGATGGTAGTATAAGTTATGAAAGCAGCTTATTATTTTTTATTTTTTTAAACAAGCATACATTTGCACATTAAAAAAAAATCAAGCCAAAAAAATCCATACAAACAAAGCTACATATTCAATTTGATCACAGCTATGTACATATACAGATTTTAAAAGTTAGAGGACAAAACCAAAATGATAACCAGAGTGGGAATTGTGGGTATGTTTTTTTTCTTTTTTTGTGTCTTACTTTCTCAAATTCTAAGTAATGAATTCCTATGAGTTTATAATAAGATTCTGCAAGACAGCTATGGCAGTCAATACTCTAGTGATGAAATATGAAACAGGCATGGAAATAGAGCCAGTTTTAGAAGGGACTGGCAGATTAAATTAAAGGGTTTGTCCTTTCTTCTACCGGCAAGCGGGGCTGCTATTGGAAATGTCTCCCTCCATGCTGTGAGGCGACTGTATCAGAAGGGGTTAAGCCTGGGTGGCTCAGTGGGTTAAGCCTCTGTCTTCCACTCAGGTCATGATCCCAGGATCTTGGGATTGAGCCCCGCAATGGGCTCTCTGCTTAGCAGGGAGCCTACTTCCTCCTCTCTCTCTCTCTCTGCCTGCCTCTCTGCCCACTTGTAATCTCTGTCAATTAAATAAATAAAATCTTCAACAAGAAGAAGAAGAAGAAGAAGAAGAAGAAGAAGAAGAAGAAGAAGAAGAAGAAGAAGAAGAAGAAGAGGAGGAGGAGGAGGAGGAGGAGGAGGAGGAGGAGGAGGAGGAGGAGGAGGAGGAGGAGGAGGAGGAGGAGGAGGAAAGGGAAATTAAGCATGAAGCAGCTGGATTAACAGAAAACATCTCAGAAAGGGATTAGCACAGTAGCACTGAGCGGGGAGGGAAAGATGTGGGTAGATTCAAGACACTTCAGCAGTACTAATAGGTCTTTAAAACTGCACGAATATGAGTAATGTTGAGAGGTAAGGATAAAAGAGAGTTCAAAGTCTGTGTTCAAGTTTTTGTGTCACACCACTTGGGTGAATTACCACTCACTTACATAGGAAATAATATGTTCTGATTCATTACTTCAGGGCAGGCATTATACTATTATCTGACTGCACTGACTGCATTCTCACAATTCCTTCTAGCAGGACTATTATTTCAACTTTAAAAGTAGGAATGCCGAGACTTGGAGAGGTTAAATATCTTGCCCAAGGTCACTGAGGTAATTAGGGTGCTGGGTTCACCCTGCCCCAAGAGACTCTTGAGAGTTAACGCTCAAACCGCCAAGGGTCCTGCCTTCCAACCCAGTAGGAAAAACAAATTCAAAAGCAGGGTTGTATACTAGAGAAGAAAAGCGAAAGAAGATACTGTGTTCATTTCTTAAAACGCTGATGTTGAGTTCGGTGGGATGTCCAGCAAATGGTGGACACATAGTTTGGAGACCAGGGTAGAGACAGAGGCTAAAGATGCGGTTAAATGATCTTTAACATATGGGAATGGAAGTCATAGGAGTGGATGAAACAGGTCAGATGATAGTGTGGAGGGAGAAAAGTCCCAGGAAGGCATCATTTAAGGGACAGGCTGAAGATAAATTTTTCACAGAAGAAACCCAAAGGTGCCACAGATGTGGAAAAAGAATCAGAAGACTCTGGGCCCAAAGAAGAAAGTTTCAAAAAGAAGAAAGAGATCAACCATACTAAATGGGTTGAGTCCTAATCAAATAAAAAAAGGATTAAAAAGTTGCCACTGGTTTTAAACATTTATGATTTAAAATTTTGATCTTTATGTGCACAATATAATTATTTTTTTTAAGAATTATTTTATTTTTTAGAAAGAGAGAGCATGTGCACACATGCATATGGGAGGAGGGGCAGAGGGGAGACTATCAAGCAGATTCCCTGCTAAGCATGCGGAGCCCAAGGTGGGGCTTGATCTCAAGATCCTTGAGATCATGATCTGAGCTGAGACCAAGAGTCAGTTGCTTAACTGAGCCACCCAGGTGCCCCTAGGATTTTCTATACGCAACATAGGGCTCAAACCCACAATCCCGAGATCAAGAGTTGTATGCTCTACCAATTGAGCCAGGCAAGTGCCCCTCTAATTGTCTTTTATACATAAATTCAAATACTATAGCACTGTGCTTAATATTAGCAGAATTTTTGTTTATGTTCTTGGGTTATAACATAATTCTTAAATTTTTCTACTATGCATATATATTTTTAGGTTTCAGTGTGATTTTTGTGTTTCATTATTCTCAAAACCAGTGTTTGTCCTAGCTTTAGAATAAGTGCCAAGAAGGCAAGCACAGCATTAATCCTGTATGTAAGTGAAATGATATTTATAATCAAACTAGTAACTTAAGAGATAGAGGAAATCTAGTCCAACTTGAGTAGCAAAAGAAAATTTCAAGTATTTCTATATTAGAAAATGAAAACATGCATAACAATGTCCAGCTTTTTAAAAGTGGAAATAAAGATTTAAATATTTATCTGATTTAGTCATAGAAAGATCTAATTTTTAGCCTAATTCTCTTCACCTGTATGTATAAAGAAAGTTCATTGCTATTTAAATATATTGTTTTAAAAAAAATCCTTACTTATTCTTCCTGTGGAACAAACATATAAGCAAAGGAGCAGTGAGAAATACCTCATAATTATGTGACTTTTAAAACCAAAAAATTGGGGCACCGTAGCTCAGTCAGTTAAGTGTATGCCTTCTGCTCAGCTCAGGATCTCAGGATCCTGGGATCGAACCCCATGTCAGGCTCCCTGCTCAACAGAGAGTTGCTTCTCCTTCTCCCTCTGTGATTTCTCTAGCTATTGCTCTCTCTTCAATAAATAAACAAAATCTTAAAAAAAAAAATAAGATAAAACCAAAAATATTCTAGATATGGAGGTAGGTTTTTTAAAGAAACACCTAAAATATAGATGCCATGAATAGAAATATTTACAGATTTGACTTCACAAGAATTTTTAAATCCTGCATGATGAAAGATACCATGATATGCACAACACTGGATTATATATTATATTATGCATAACAGGTAAAGAACTCCTACAAATCATTAAGGAAATACAGATCTTATAAAAAAAATTCAATAGAACCTTTTTGTCTGACCTGCCAGACTACCTACATTCTCATTATTCCCTCTGTGAACCCTATGGATTCCCTGAGTACTAATAAAGCTGGTAGGTTACTGTATGTTGGGCTTTGTACTTCTATTTCTATTAGTTGAGTCACATATTTTCCAAGGATAGCTTAGGTGTGCTTCCCAATGTATTTGGGCCAACTATACTTATTACTACAATCATGTAATTTATCTATCTGTTCTAAAAATGAATGAAATGTAAGTGTGAAAAGAGTTCTGTCTCTCTGAAAATTGATCTCTACACTTTGGAAAGACTAGGTAAAGGTAAATAGCTTTAAAAAGCTCTGCAATGATTTTTTGACAAAATTAATGTAAAAGACTAGGGAAAATATAAAAATCCACAAGGATTTGAACTCAGATGAATTAGGCTATTAAGTTCTCATTTCACTTTAAAAAACTAGAAATTGCAGATGATATATAACTGGCATAGTGTATGAAAGATTAAGACAAACTGTGTAATTGTGTGTGGTATGTGTGTATAATTAATTTTTTTCTCTGTAGCTTTGATTAAATGACTATTAGTCTTGATTTCAAAAAATTAGGAAAGTTTCTACCATAAAGTTTTTTTTTTGTTTTTTTTTGTTTTTTTTTTGCTTATTAGATTAACAAAACCAAACAATAAAGTATAAACTGGTGATGGTACATGTAAATGGGCCCTGGGACACAATGTTACCAGGGTGTAAGTTTACAGTTTCAGGGAGAATTTATTAGGGATTATTTATCAAAACTGATAATGACTCAACAGTGAAAAGGACTAATTTGCCTACCTCCTGAAACAATTTTTATTTTTAATTTTTTTAAAAGTTTCGATGAATACTAAGTTTTGTTTTGTTTTGTTTTTAAAGACTTTTATTTATTTGACAGACAGAGATCACAAGTAGGCAGAGAGGCAGACAGAGAGAGAGAGAGAGGAGGAAGCAGGGTCCCTGCTGAGCAGAGAGCCCAAAGTGGGGCTCGATCCCAGGACCCTGAGATCATGACCTGAGCCGAAGGCAGAGCCTTTAACCCACTGAGCCACCCAGATGCCCCCACCAAAACAAAAAAAATTTTTTTTTTAAAGATTCCATTTATTTATTTGACAGAGATCACAAGTAGGCAGAGAGGCAGTCAGAGAAAGGAGGAAGCAGGCTCCCTGCTGAGCAGAGAGCCCGATGTGGGGCTTGATCCCAGGACCCTGGGATCATGACCCGAGTTGAAGGCAGAGGCCCCAACCCATTGAGCCACCCAGGCGCTCCCCCTACCCGAAACAATTTTTAAAAACAGATAAAACATGCAATGATTTCAAGAACTGGACACGAAGCAATGACGAACAGTGATCCCTCAGGGATGGAAAACAAGCAAGGTCAGCCCCAGTGCTGTCACAGATCAGTCTCCAGAGAGTTCTCAGGCTATAGTGTGGTGAGAGAAAACCCAACTGAAATTCAAAAAGCAGAGCTGAGACAAAGTGCAGAAGAGGGGTTTAATAAGTCCTAGAATAAATGCTGCTCTGGTCCCACCTAACAAATCTCAAAAGCAAGATTTGGAAGGATCAAACTGTTTTCAAATAACTACATCCCAGAACAAGGTTCAAGAATATTTACAGAAATAAAAAAATACCCAGCATCCAACAAGGTAAAATGCATAATACCTGGAATTTAATGAAAAATTTCCAGGTATGCAAACAAGAAACGGGCACAGATATTAGAATTAGCGGACAAAGTCATTCAAGCAGCTTTATTTTATTTTATTTTATTTATTTGGCAGAGAGAGAAAGAGAGAGAGAGAGAGAGATCACAAGTAGGCAGAGAGGCAGGCAGAGGGAGGGGGAGGAGAAATAGGTTTCCTGCTGAGCAGAGAGCCCAATACGGGGCTCAATCCCAGGACCCTGAGATCATGACCTGAGCCAAAGGCAGAGGCTTAACCCACTGAGCCACCCAGGTGCCCCTCAAGCAGCTATTTTAACAGTCTTTCATATGTTTGGAAATCTCGAGGAAGGATGGAACAGGTTCCATCCAGAGAAAGAAGATATACATTAAAAAAACAAACCCAAATGAGAATAATGGCATATTAAACACCACAGAAGAAATGATTAGTGACTTTAGAGCATAGCAACTAAACCCATCTATAAAAGGAAACATTCAGATAAAAAAACTAAAGAAAAAGCATAGAATATGGATTAGCTATGAGACAACTTTGAGCAGCCAAATAAGTATGTAACAAGTTCCCAAAGGAAGTTTCAAGTATTAATGGTTGAAAAATCCAACGAAAACTCCAAAATTGGACGAAAAGTAAAAATCTACAAATTTAAGAAACTCCATGAACTCTCAAGCACAAGAAACTTAAGGAAAACTACACCAAAGCATATTATGACCAAACTGCTCAAAAGTAGTGATAAAGAGAAAATCTTAAAAGCGTCGTGCGTGGGTGGAGAGAGAGACAGTATGTACAGAGGAACAATAAAAAGGACCCATCATTTCTTGTCTGAAGCAACAGCAAGTGAAAAGACAGTGAAGCAACAACTTTCAAGTCCTGGAATAAAAAACCGTCAACCTAGGATTCTACTGCTAGTGAAAATCTCTCAGAAACAAAGACAGAATTCCTTTTCAGACCTACAAAAGCTGAAACAGTTAATCACCAGGAGACCTGCACTAGAATAAATGTTAAAGAAAATTTTTCGGGCAATGAGAAATAACAGATAACATCTACACAAAGAATTAAAAAGCACTGGAACAACTTAGATGAAATGGACAAAGACACAAACCACCAAAGTTCACTAGGAAGAACACATAGCCCGAAAGACCCTGTATCATAAAGAATCTGAACTCACAGTTAAGAATCTAGCTAGCCTCCTTAGTGCAGTAGGCGGTGTGTTGGTCTCATGACCTGAAGGCCCTGGGTACAGTCGGAAATGTTTCACAAGAAAATTTCAGATCCAGCTAGCTTCACTGGTGAATTCTACCAACTACTTAAGACAGAAATAATACCAATTACCATCAAACTTTCAGAAAATTGAAGAGGAGAGAACACTTTCCAATGTGAAGCTAGTATTATTCTCAATCCAAAACTGGACTAAGGCATTGCAAGAAAAGAAAATTACAGAACTTTATAATATAACTGCATAATTTCTTTAGTAGAATTTTAGCAAATCTAATTTTAAAAAGTGATAGTACATCATGACCAAGTGGGATTTATCCCAGAAATGGGATAACATTTAAAAAATCAAAATAATTTACAATAGCAGCAAAATTAAGATAAAAACACGGAAATATTGTAATAGGCAAATAAAACATTTGACAAATTCCAACAACCATTCCTGAGTAAAAAACTAAAACACAAACTCTATAAAATCAGGGATAAAGGTATTCTTCAACTTAAATGGTGATTTATGAAAACCCTATAGCTAACATCATACTCAACGATTAAAAGCTAAAAGCTTTTCTTCTGAAGATCAGGAACAAAAGAAGGATGTCCATTCTGAACACTTTTATCCTAAACAGTATTGAAGTCCTAGCTGGTGCAATTAGGTAAGAAAAAGAAATAAGCGGCATCCAAATTAGCAAGGAAAAAGTAAAACTGTCACTATTTTCAGATGACATATTATACAGAAAGCCTTAAAGACTCCAAAATCTCTACTAGAACTAATCAATGAATCCGGTAAAGTTGTAAGGTACAATATGCAAAAATCCATCACATTTCTGTATACCAATAATAAACTATCAGAATTAAGAAAAGGAACCCATTTACAATTGCATAAAAAAATACCTAGGAATAAATTTAACCAAGGAGAAGAAAGACCTGTACCCTAAAAATTATAGGATACTGATGAAAGAAACTGAAGACACAAATAAATGACAAGATATTCCATGCTTATTGATTAGAAAAATTAATAGTTAAAATGCCCACACTACCCAAAGCAATCTATAGATTCCATGTAATTAGTATCAAAATTCCAATGGTATTTTTCACAAAAATAGAACATACAATACTAAAATGTATATGGAACCATATACATTGGTCTATGTATATAGACCCTGACTAGCCAAATTGATCATTAGAAGAATAAAACTGGAGGCATCATGTTTCCTGATTTCAAAACTATATTAAAAAGCCATAGTAGTAAAAAAGAGTATATTGGCATAAAAAGATGCACAGATCAATGGAACAGAATAAACACTCTAGGAAAAAAAAAAAAAACCACGCATATATGGTCAATTAATTTAGAACAAAAAAGCTGAGAATACACAATGGGGAAAGGAGAGTCTCTTCAACAAATGGTGTTGGGAAAACAGGACAGCCACATGCAAAAGAAAAAAAAAAAAAGAAAGAAAGAAAGAAAGAAAGAAACTGGACCACTACCTTTCACCATACACAAAAATTAATTCAAAATGGATTAAATCTTTAATATGAGACCTGAAACCATAAAACTCCTAGAAGAAAACATAGGCAGTAAGCTCTTTGCTAGCACTCTTTCCAATGAGTTTGGATATGACACGAAAAGAAAAGGCAACAAAAGCAAAAATAAACAAGTGGGATTAGATCAAATACCAAAGGAAACTATCACAAAATGAAAAGGGGAACCTACAGAATAGGAGAAAATAATTGCAAATCATACATGATAAAGGGTTAATAATCAAAATATATAAAGAACTCAGATGACAGAATTGCAAACACAACAACAATCCAATTAAAAGTGGGAAAAGGATTTGAACAGGTATTTTTCCAAAGAAGACATACAGATGGCTGACATACAGAGGAGGTGTTCAGCATTCCTAATCATCAGGGAAATGCAAATCAAAACCACAGTGAGATCTCATATCACAACTGTCAGAATGACTATTACCAAAAAGACAAGAAATAACAAGTATTGGCAAGGATGTGGCAAAAAGGGAACTCTTTTGTATTGTTGGTGGTAATGTAAATTAGTACAAGCACTCTGAAAACATTATGGAGCTTCCTCAAAACGTTAAAAACAGAACTACCTTAGGACTCAGTAATTCTACTTCTGGGTATTTATCAGAAGGAAATGAAAACACTAACTCAAAAAGATAAACTCCCATGTTTACTACAGCATTATTTACAAGACCCAAGACATGGAAGCAACCTAAATATCCACTGATGGATGAATGGATAAGTAAAATGTGGTATATATACACAACGGACTACTATGCCATCATAAATCAGAAGGAAATCCGGTTATTTGCAGCAACATGGATGGCTCTTGAGAGCATTATGCTGAGTGAAAAAGACAGTGAGAAAATACTATACAATCTCACTTATATGTGGAATCTAAAAACAACAAACCCACAAAAACCAAAATCAAAGATACAGAGAACAGACTGGTGGTTGCCAGAGATGGGGGGTTTGGCATTGGTGAAATGGATGAGGGTCGTCAAAAGGTACATACTTCCAGTTATAAAACAAGTTAAGATGTAATGCTCATCATGATGATAGTTATTAATACTGTACTGTATATTCAAATTGCTAAAAGAGTAGAACTTAAAAGTTCTCATAATAAGAAAAAGAATTTATGACTGGTATGGATGGTAGCTAGACTTGTAATCATTGCTATATATATATATATATATATATATATATATATCATGTTGTACACCTGAAAATAATGTTTATCTATATTATTATGAATATAACTCAATTGTAACTCTAAAAAGGCAGGAAAAAGGTGTTAAAAATACTAGAATATAAAACTTCTTCTTTCCTTCCAAAAAGAACTATATAAACATCCCCAGATTAAATTCCTAAACGCAAACAAAAACAACAAAAAAAAACTTACATGTTGCACCATACTGAAAGAACAACCAAATGCTTCCCCCCATGATCAAGAACAGGATATATCCACTCCTTTTTTTTTTTTCTTAATATAGCATTAGAGGTTCTAGCCAATACAATAAGAAAATAAAAAGAAATATAAGTTATCCAGATTGAAAAGGAAGAAACAAAACTCTCTTTATTAGCAGATGGCATGTTCTATGTAGAAAATCTGATGAGTCTACAAATATTCTACTACAGCTGAGAGTGAATTTAGTAATACTGCAGTAAAACTATAAAATACAGCTGACAGCAATTAAAGAAGACTGAAATAAATGGTGAAATATACCATGGTCATGGGTTAGAAGACTCAATATTGTTTAGATGAAAATTCTCCATATATTAATCTATGGATTCAATGCAGTCTCAAACCAAATCCTAGCAGTTTTTTTCATAAAGAAATAGATTCTAGGGGTGCCTGGGTGGCTCAGTGTGTTGAGCCTCTGTCTTCAGCTCAGGTCATGGTCTCAGGGTCCTGGATCAAGCCCCACACTGGGCTCTCTGCTTGGCAGACAGCCTGCTTCCCCCTCTCTTTCTGCCTCTCTGCCCACTTGTGATCTCTCTCTGTCAAATAAATAAATAAAATGTTAAAAAAATATATAGATTCTAAAATTCATGGAATGGCAAAAGACCTAGAATAGCCATAATCACTTGAAAAAGAACAAAGTCAGAGGACTAACACTAGCAATCTTCAATATAAAACTGTATTACTATATAATACTATAGTAATATATAAAACTAGAGTAATCAAGACAGCATGAGATTAGCATGAAGATAGACCAATAAGGGATGCCTGGGTGGCTCAGTTGGTTAAGCGGCTGCTTTCGGCTCAGGTCATCCTGGGATCGAGTCCCACATCGGGCTCCTTGCTTGGTGGGGAGCCTGCTTCTCCCTCCGCCTCTGCTGCCACTCTGTCTGCCTGTGCTCGCTTGCTCTCTCTCTCTCTCTCTCTGGCAAATAAATAAATAAAATCTTAAAAAAAAAAAAAGATAGACCAATAATAGATCAATGAAATAGAACACACAGCGCAGAAACAGACTCACATATATGTGATCAATCCCTTTTCAACAAAGGCACAAATACAGCTTGGACCCAAAATAATAGTCTTTTCAACAAATGGTGCCTATGCAATTGTGCATATATTTATATATATATATATATATTCATATGTATATTTATATGTATAAATATATTTATATCTTTTAAAAGAAACTTTAGTCCACATCTTGCAATGTATACAAAAATTCATGCCAAATGGACCTTAGACCAACTATGAAATCTGACACTTACAAAACTTCTAGAAGAATAGACAATCTTTGTGACCTTAGAGTGAGTGACCAGAAAGATCTCTTGGATATACCACGAAAGCACAATCCATAAAGGAAAAAATTCACAATTAGACTCCATCAAAATTAAAAACTGTTAAAAGAATGAAAAGAATAAAATACAACTGGGAGAAAGTATTCTCAAATCATGTATCGAAAATCTTAAAGAACAAAGTAGGGTTAATAGATGCCAAACATTTCCAAGATACAGGGTTAAAGAAAAACAAAGTGCAGGGTACTATACATAATCTGCTACCTTTTGCAATTTTGTTTTAAACAAAAAAGGATACCGAACCAACCCATCCAATAATTGTTTCTATATGCATAGAATATCTCTGGAAAGAGACCCCAAAAGTGATAAGAAAAGTATGTAGTGAAAACTTCTTCCCTTTGGTGTGGAAGGGAAACAGTTTTCACTACATACTTTTTCAAACTACGATTTTTTTCCTACACAAATGTACCACTTTTCAACAAACACAAAATGACCTGTTGATTCTATCTTTGTGAGTTCTGTCCTATAGAACACCTAAGCCAGGGTGCCTGGGTGGCTCAGTCAGTTAAGTGTCTGGCTTCTAATTTGGGCTCAGGTCATGACCTTAGGTGGTGAGACTAAGCCCCGTATTGGGCTCCAGGCTCAGTGCAGAGTCCGCCTGAGATTCGTTCTCCTTCCCTCTCCCTTCCCCCCTGTCCCTTCCCCCATTCACATGCATACACTCTCTCTTTCTCCCTCTAAAGTAAATAAAATCTTTAAAAAAGTCTCAAGACTTTTATTTTATTAATTTATTATTTAAAATTGACCTATAATTGATGTATAACTTAGTGAAGATTTTTAAAAATTTATTTATTGAAAGATTTTATTTATTTATTTGAGAGAAGGCAAGAGTGAAAGAGATCATGGAGGGAGAGAGAGAGAGAGACGCAGACTTCTGCTGGGCAGGGAGCCCAATGTGAGGCTCGATCCCATGACCTCTGTGATCATGTTCTGAGCCACAGGCGGACACTTAACCAACGACCCAACTAGGTGTCCCAAGATTTTTTAAAATTTAAATAAACGATTGTTTTCAGTTTGCATGGCCCCTGTAATAGATATAAAAGCATGGCACTTTTAAACTGAACTTAAAATGACACTCACCCTTTTCCGGGCTTCAGATTTCTGGAAGCACTCGTGCTGTATGAAAGTAGCTGCAGCAGAAATTCTGGGTGGCAGTGTGTGGTCTGCGTCGAGCATACTCACTGCTCGCTCCAGAGTCATCTCCATGTCTGCATTCCTAGACAAACAGTCACAGAGTCAGCGGAATTCCAGACCTGCTCCCTCCTGCCTCCCAGCCTGATATCCAGAAATGATTTGGCTTATATCCAAAAGCACATAGAACATCTGAGCCTTGGCTTCTCTTCACCCAAAAGAAAGATCAGCACCTGAGATCAGAAGGTACAAGAAGCTAGCAGTAGAAATATTCCCGGTCAGACTAACCTCTGAAAAGAAAGAAACTGAACTCTGTTTAAAATAAGCAATATGGGGGCACCTGGGTGGCTCAGTGGGTTAAAGCCTCTGCCTTCGGCTCAGGTCATGATCCCAGGGTCCTGGGATCGAGCCCTGCATCAGGCTCTCAACTCCTCAGGGAGCCCTGCTTCCTCCCCTCTCTACCTGCCTCTCTGCCTACATGTGATCTTTGTCTGTCAAATAAATAAATAAAATCTTTTAATAAATAAATAAATAAATAAATAAATAAAATAAGTGATATGTAGTATGATAATCGCATGTTAAAAGGCCACTTTAAAGGCAAAATAAGGGGTACCCGGGTGGCTCAGTCAGTGGAGCCACTTAAAAAGGTAGGTAAGTAAGTAAGTAAGTAAGTAAGTAAATAAATAAAGGCACAATAAGGCTTCACATGGAATTTAAAATAATTTGATCTTAAAAATTAAAAATATTTCTACCATGGTAATGTTATACTTGTAGATGAAACACCTTCCCTCAATAATCATTAGATTTTTCTCGGATCTGTTCAGAATCAGTTATTTTACCTGAAAGTGAGTTTTAAAATGAACATTCAATAAGTTTTCTAACAAATGAAACAGTATGTAAACAGTACCAGGAATACTGAGTCTGTTTTGTTCAAATAAGTCATGCTGATATGACCGAATCATTAGGAAAAATAATGATTAAACATAATTATAATGTGCTTTTTCTTAAAGAAAACAATTTCTGTCACCATTGCTTTGCCATTGCCATGACATTTGGTGTATGTCTATCTAGTAAGATACTTTTGTCCTTTACTAATTGCAGGTATTTATAGTGATGATGAAATCTGATGTAGTTTGACATAAGAGAGAATAACTGATAGAGGACAAATAAAATTGCAGTTTGTAAAACAATAATTCCCAAATGCCTCATCAAACTGGTTTTTTTCTCCCCTTTTATTTCTGTCTGGAGGGGAACTACGTTAGGCAACCTGTTACCATTGTGGATGTTAACACATTCATGCTTCCTCAAGCACTGACTCAGAGAAAGCAGACTCAGGATGTCAACATCTTAGAATTGCAGCTAAAGACGTGCCTTAAAGGTATCCTAGGACTTTGGCTTCAAAGAGTTACACCTGATTCGTTCCTGGTAATAGAGAACAAAAGGATAGCTTTGGCAGGGCGTTTTCCAGGATTTGCTAACAAGCACAAAGAGTACAGGCATACCATGTCTTATTGTACCTGGTACCTTACTCTACGAAGCTTTGCAATACTGCTTTTTTTTTTTTTTTTTTAATTTGAAGGCAACCCTGCGTCAAGCATGCCTATCAGTGTCATTTTCCCACAGCATTTTCTAACCTGATGTCTCTGTGTCACATTTTGTAATTCTCATAATGTTTCACATTTTTGCTATGATGATTGGTGATCAATGATCTTTGATGTTACTACTCTATTTATTTGGGTGTGGACGCCATGAACCACACCCACATAAGATGGTGAAATTGACTAATAAATGCGTGTGTTCTGACTGTTCCACTAACTGGCTATTACCCATCTCTCTCCTTCTCCTTAGGGCCTCCATATTCCCTGATACACAGATTGAAATTAGTTAGTAATTTCAGTTAATAACCCTACAATGACCTCTAAGTGTTTGAGTGAAAGGAAGATTTGCACGTCTCTCACTTTAAATCAAAAACTAGAAATTATTAAGTTCAGTGAGGAAGGCACGTTAAAAGCCAAGAAAGGCTGATAGCCAGGCCTCTTGCACCAAACAGTTGGCCCAATTGTGAATGCAAAGGAAAAGTTTCTAAGGAAATAGAAAGTACACTCTAGTGAACACACAATGGTAAGAGTGAAACAGCCAGGACACCTGGGTGACTCACTGGGTTAAGCGTCTGATCGTGATCCTGGGGTCCTGGGGTTGAATCCACAGAATGGGGCTCCACACTCAACGGGGAGTCTGCTGTTCCCTCGCTCTCTGTCCTTCTCCCCAGCCAGCTCCCACCCCCTCACCGCCTCCTGCTCGTGCTTGATCTCTAGCTTGCTCTCTCTCTCAAGTAAATAAATAAAATCTTAAAAAAAAAAAATAGTGAAACAACCTTATTGCTGATATGGAGAAAGTTTCAGTGGTTTAGAAAGATGATCAAACAAGCTATAATATTCCCTTAAGCCAAAGCCAAAATCACAGCAGGACCCAGACTCTCCTCAACCATGTGAAGTCTGAGAGAAGTGAGGAAGCTGCAGAAGAAAATTGTGAAGCTAGCAGTTCATAATGTTTAAGGAAAGAAGCTGTTTCTATAACATAGAAATGCAAGGTGAAGCACCTTTAAAAAAAAAAAAATTTATTTGAGAGAGAAAGTGCATGCAGGGTGAGGTGGAAGGGCAAAGAGGGGGAGAGAAAGTCTTCAACAGACCGCTCACTGAGGGCGGAGCCTAAGTGGGCTTAATCTCCCAACCCTGCAATCAGGACCTGAGCCGAAATCAAGAGTGGGATGTTTAACTGACTGCACCACTCAGGCGTCCCTCAAGGTGAAGCACTTTTAAAGATATCCATATGTCTATAGATATATATCTACATATCTATAGATAGATCTACATATCTATCTATATATCTACACATCTATCTATAGAAATATACATATATACATATATATCTATATATATATATTTTTAATTTGTTTTATTTTTATTAGAGAGAGTGCATGCAAGTTGGGAAGGAGGGGGAAGAGAGAGAGAGTGAATCTCAAGTAGACTGCACACCTAGCGTGAAGCATGATACAGGGTTTGATCTTATGACCCTGAGATGGTGACCTGAGCCAAAATCCGGAGTCAGGTGCTCAACCGACTGAGCCACCCACGCACCCCTAGGTGAAGTACTTTGTAGAAGTTACAGCAAGTTATCTAGAAGATCTTGCTAAGATCATTAATGAAGGTGGCTACACTAAACAACAGATTTGCAATGTAGACCAAGCAGTTTTATATTAGAAGAAGATGTCATCTAGGACTCTCACAAGTAGAGAGGAGAAGCCAATGCCTGGCCTCAAAAAACAAGCTCTTTTTTTAGGAGCTATTGCAGCTGGGACTCTAAGTTGGAGCCAATGGTCACTGACCATTTCCAAAACCCTAGGGCTCGTAAGAATTATGCTAAATCTATTTTGCCTGTGCTCTATCGAGGGAGCAACAAACCCTGGATGACAGCACATTTGTTTGCAACATGGTTTACAGAATTATTTAGCCCAGTGTTGAGACCCACTCCTCGGAAGAAAAAGATACCTATCAAAATATTACTGTTTGTTGACAGTGCACCTGGTCACCAAGAAATCAGATGCAGACATATGACAAAATCAAAGTTGTTTTTAGGCTTACTATCACAATATCCATCCTGCAGCCCAAGGATCAACGAGTAATTCTGACTTTCAAGTCTTACTATTTAAGAAATACATTGCTTTGGCAGTACATGTACTAAAATTGGAACCACACAGAGATTAGCATGGCCTCTGTGCAAGGACGACATGCAAATTCATGAAGCAATTTACAGTTTTTATAAGTCGGTAATAAAAGGTCCAGCAGAAGTATAGTCGATGATACTGTAATAGCGTTGTCTGGTGACAGATGGCAGCTACACTTGTGATGAGCATAGCATAATGAATAAACTTGTGGAATCAATATTATATACCTGAAAATAAGGTAACATTGTGCATCGACTACACACAGTCAATTTTAAAAAAATTAAAAAAAAATACATTGCACAAGGCTATACCTTCCTTAGATAGTAATTCCTCTGATGGATTTGGGCAAAGTGAATTGAAAAACTTCTAGAAAGGATTCACCATTCTGGGAGCCACACAATAGCAGTCCTGATTCAACGTGCCTGGCTAGCTCAGTTGAAAGAGCAAGCAATTCTTGATCTCGGGATCATGAGTTTGAGCCTCACATTGGGTGTAGAGATTATGTGAATTAATAAAACTAAACTAAACTGAACTAAACTAAACTAAAATAAAGAGCATCCTGATTGACAGGAAGAGGTCAAATATCAACATTAACAGAAGGTAGCAAAAAGTTGATTTCAACCCTCATGGTGACTTTGAGGGATTCAGGACTTCAGTAGAGGAAGCAGCTGCAGCTGTGGTGGAAACAGCCAGAGAACTAGAATTAGAAAGGGAGCCTGAAGTTGGGACTGAATTGCTGCAGTCTCCTGATAAAACTTTAATGCAAGAGCAGTTGCTTCATATGGATGAGCAAAGAAAATGGTTCCTTGAGATGGAATCTATTGCTGGTGAAGAGGCTGTGAAGATTGTAAAAATGACAACAAAGGGGTTGGAATATTTTATCAACTTGGTTGATAAAGAAGCCGCAGGGTTTGGGAGAATTGCTTCCAAACCTGAAAGAAGTTCGCCTGTGAGTAAAATGCTATCAAACAGCGTCACATGCTAAACCGAAATCAATCATGAAAGGAAAAGTTAATCAATAGGGCAAACTGCATTGTCTTATTTTAAGAAACTGCCACACCCCAACCTTCAGCAACCACCACTCTGATCAGTCAGAAGCCATGAACAATAAGGTAAGACCCTCCACCAGGACAAAGATAACCGCTCTCGGAATGCTCAGATGATAGCTAGCATTTTTTAGCAATAAAGTATTTTTAAATTAAGGTATGTACATTGTTGTTTTAGACATAATGCTATTGCATATTTAATAGATTACAGTGTAAGCAGAACTTTTATGTCCACTGGGAAAACAAAACATCCATATTGGAGCCACTTTACAACAATATTTACTCTACCTTGGCCGTCTGGAAACTAACCCACCATACCTTTGACGTATGCTTATAAATTCCCTCTTATAGCAGGCTAACTCACTAATCCATGTGTAGATATGAGTTTATGTATGTGTAGTGCTTTATGGTGTGTTTGTGTGTGGTGGATGTGACATAGGTGAGAAGGTAAGAGTAATGGGACCCAGGACTAAAAACCAATACCCAGTGCTTCCGATACACATGTTCAAACATACCAGTGTCCCCTCATGAGTATGAAGGTATTAAGAATGAAGCAGAACAGTTGGGGCATCTGTACTGGGAATTATATAATGATCTCCTGTTTTAAAGTTGTGCCTCAGGAATCAACTTAATGGGTAAAAAATGTAGGCTATTACTATTTGAGTCATTTTTATTTAGTATAAACACAGCTTTTAAAAGAGATGAAGGGGCTCCTGGGTGGCTCAGTCAGTTAAGCGGTTAAGGGTCTGCTTTCAGCTCAGGTTATGATCTCAGGGTCCTGGGACAAGTCACAAGTCACGTGTTGGGCTCCTGGTTCAGCAGGGAGTCTGCTCCTCCCTCTTCCCCCCCCACTTGCGCGTGCTCTCTCTCTCAAATATATTAATTGTTTTTTAAAAAAAAATAAAAAAGAGATAGAAATATTCTACATGCATGGACTCCAATGCCTTTACAGAAATGTCAAAACTCTAACACTCTCCATCTCGTGGGAATTTTAAGTGTTTACACCCTTGAACGCTACACGTGTTTTAACTGATGAAGTATCACTTATGAGAATAATAGCCTTCTGTTCGATGCAGGTATTTTTGGTTTGTTTTTGTTTTGTTTTTTTTTTTTGTTTTTTAAAGATTTTATTTATTTATCAGAGAGAGAGGGGGAGAGAGCGAGCATAGGCAGACAGAATGGCAGGCAGAGGCAGAGGGAGAAGCAGGCTCCCTGCCGAGCAAGGAGCCCGATGCGGGACTCGATCCCAGGACGCTGGGATCATGACCTGAGCCGAAGGCAGCTGCTTAACCAACTGAGCCACCCAGGCGTCCCTGTTTTGTTTTTTTTAAGAGTAAGCCTCTAATCCACTTCATAAGTCACACACGTCTCAGGGAAGTTTGCATTTCCCAACACTGTAATGGCCACAAATAATTCCATTACTCTAATCCTTTATTCTCCTGAACATGATTCAAAAAGAGCTCTGCATCCACAGCTCGTCAACCCAGTGCTACTTCACTTGATCATTAAAAACAACTCTCACACCGAAGAAGACTTCCTCTTTAAGAAGGTCCTCGATTCTGTGCTCGCCGTCTGTGGAGTCCAGCTCTGTAACACGGCCTACATTCTGATCCCAGTCTGGCTCCATCTCCGGGCCACCTTCACCCCTCCCTTCCCTGCTCTGTCTGCCGACCCCATCCGCCAACCACATCGAGCTTTCTTCCTTCTCTAAACCCTGTGTGCCTCCTCACAAGCTGCTCTGATTTTTCTAGAAAGCCCATCGTTCTACCTCGTTCTTATCCATTCTTCATGACTCAGTTCCAATATCCACAGCTCTGAAATCTTTCCTGTGTCCCCATCCCCGGCTAGATCTTTTCTGAATTTCCTCCTCAATACTCATTCCTCCCCTCCTTCCCTCTCTTTCTCTTCCTCCCTCTTTCCTACTTCCCTTTCCACTCAATCACAAAACACTTCTTGAAGCCTGTGGAAGTGTGGCTTGTGAGATGGTGCTGGGAGGTGGGTGGGGGTGGAGAGTAGGGGGAGACTCTGCTCTGGGCCCCATTATTGCCCGAACACATTCTCCAGAACGGAGTCTTTTTTAACCATTTTTAGATATAAAATGATTTCAATGTAAGTGAAAAATTCAAGGGGAAGCAGTGTAAAAATATCTTTGGTCAGAATAGGAGATGATATAGGAAAAAAAAAAAAACATGGTACTTTTTTGTCTGTGCAATCCTTCAGCAACCAGCCTTTTTGCTGACTAACAATGCAGCCCTGCCCCAGGCTGGTTCCAAGATATTACATACATTAATAGGGCTACACCTCGGAGGGCCTAGCCAATATGACATGATGAATGGAAAGCTCCTGGTTGATGTCAGATGCTCAGGAAATACAAATTCCACCCCATCACAAAGGTTTAAGTGTGATGAAAGTACTGCTTTGGGAATGTGCCTCTGGTGTGGGTATGTGTTCCTCGAGACTGTTTTGAGGGGAATAGAAGAGTCTTAGCTGAGGCAATAAAGCCTTGAACTGGGCCAGTAAAAATGGAAATGGAAAATAAGATATAGTTGAGAGATACCTGAAGAATCAAAGAACTTAAAGACATTGGTAATTAAGAGGATATGGAAGGTTTTTTTTCTGCTCTGTGCTGCTCTATGTCATGAACTTGACTGGTAATCCTACTAGGGATCCAACCTCTCTCCACAGGCTCCATCTACTAATCTTAGAGTACAATGCTCTTTTGTTCTCCGAATTCCCATAAGCTAGCACCTGATGATGTCTCTTACTTTCTTTTGCACTGATCCTCTCCTAAACCTTCATATAGTCCATTCCATTTTCTATCTCTTGCAGTGCTAGGTATGCTGGAGGAGTCTGACATGCATTGCTGAACCACCACTCCCCAACAGGTACAAAAATCGTATTTTTAGAAAAACAGATCTGGAACATTTCACTTGGTAATTTCTTAAACCTTTTTCACCAGTCTGATTTAGATCAGATATTGAATCTCTTTTCACTCCAATGGCTTGGTTTTCAGCTGCCTTAGTAACTGTCTGACCAGCCATTCTTCTTTTGGAAAGAAAGATCCATTATTTAATACCTTATGTTATTATGTAGGTTTATAATTGTACCTGCCTACTCTGTAGGAATGTTCTACATACATGAAAGAACTCTTCTTTACATGTAGGACTTTTACCAGGCATTTAAAAAAAAAAATAAAAAGTAGATTCCAAAAACAGGGACTAGATAGGTTTGAAAGGTTTGATACGGGAGAGAATGCAGGGCAAAGGAGAACATGGGGTCCTAGAGCCAGGACTCTCAGGAGATGGCCCTGGGAGCCAAACTGCCAAGGGGCACACCTCGGAAGGAAGAGACGCAGACAGCAGAGACAAAGGCGTCAGGCAGAGATGCCACCTTGAGGACTTACTTTCCTATTATTGGATATACCCTCTTTTCCTTTTACACAGAGAGAAAATTTTCAAGAAGAGTTCATTTTTATGAATTCTGGTCTTCAGTATAGCAACTTTGGGAATCGTCAAGAATAGATTTCTTACCCTTTATTTCAAGTTTCTTTACCCTCAGGTGTTCCTTCTATTCTTTGATAATTTAGTCTAATAAAATCTGCCCTGTCCATTAAAACAATAACCCCAAAATAGCATAGTTTATACTTCTTCTAGAATCTGAGCAACAAAAGAACTTAGATGGCAAAAAAACACAGATTTTATGTTTCATTCCTTCCTTCCTTCTTTCATTCTCTCACCATGCACTTATTTAGTGCCTATAATAGGTCTGCCTCTGTTTTAGGGTACTAAGAATACAAATATAAGACATTCTCAAGAAGTTCAAAGTCTAGAGGAAATGCTGTATGAAATGAATAACCACAATGTATTATTCCGCACCCACAGAGTGCTGCTATCTGGGGGCACCCAGATTACAAGGGGAGTGATCAGGAAATAGGCAGGATCTGAGTTACATCCAGAACCCTAAGGAGCCAGGCAAAACCAGAGCTAGTGGGGATAATGAGAGACAGACAGAGACAGATGGATATAGATAGATGGAAAAAAGGAAGGGAGAAAGGGAGAAAGGAAATACACGAATGAATATCTATTATTAAGTGAAGAGGTTCCAAGTGGTCTGTTTGTGTAGGGGTGGGGGGGGACGGTGGTGAGAAAGGGTGGAGGGGAGTAGGATTGGAGTGATAAGCAGAGGTGAAAACGCGGGACTAGGCCATGTGTGCCATCCTAGAAAGTATAAAAACTTGGTGGAATTATGGAAAGGTTACAATCGAGGCAGAGAAAGAATCAGATTTGGTAAGATCATTTTAATGGTCAGAGGACAGTTCTGACTGAGCAAGACCAGAGGTACAGAGATGTGTGCAATGGAGATGGACAGAGGGGTAAAAAGTTAAGGCCCGTTGGGGAAGTTGCAATACAATGTGGGACTCGGGGGCGGGGGATGAAAATAAGCACAACTTACAGGTTTGTAAGGGGCAGGACTTCAGTTCGAGGAGATGGTCAGGAGTAGACAGTAGGGGGGAGCTAATACATTAGGTTTTGAGAAGAGTTTGGGATGCCCAAGAGGTTGCTAGAAATATATGCAGATCTCGATAGAGTTCAGGATAGAGGACAGTTCTGAAGAAAAAACTTGGGGAATCACGAAGATATGAGTGTAGTAAACGGGCCTCCTTGAAAGAGTGCCCAGGCTTGGAGAAGGGTTACCAAAGGCGACCTGTCTGAGTATGCAGAAAAGGAGCACACGGAGAAGACTGAGACAGCTTGAGAGGGGAGTGGAAAACCGGAAGAGGCTGGTGCCCTGGAAACCGAGAGAAGAGAGAACTTCACAGAGAGTGCTGTCAAATCTGTCCAAAGGTTCAGTGACATGAGGACGGAATAAATATCTGCTTCGGATGTAGCAAAAAGGCAGTCATCGGTCCCTTTGTGAGGACAACACTTCCACAAAATGGTGGGGATGGAAGCCAAAGTACGGCAGAGTGATGAGTGACTGGGGAGGGGGAGGGTGCCTCAAGAAGCACGGGGGCACGGAGATGGAGGAAGAGAAGAATGCCAGTTGTCAGAGGATGTGGCATCAGAGTTCCGTTCCTGCTAAAATCACTTTGTGAAAATCGTGCCAAGCACAAATCCTCGAATGTAGCAGGCGTTTAATAAATTTTAAATTATCCACTTAAAGGCCTTCTTCCATAAATAATGACCTCATACATTTTCTTCTTTGTAAGTATGTCCACAGTGACAAAGATCTGCATTCTGTAGGAAATGTGAGAAGTCTCAGGCTCAGTTTTGTTTTATAAAAACTATTTCCTGGAGTACCTCAGTGGCTCAGTCAGTTAAGCATCTGACTCCTGATATCAGCTCAGGTCATGACCTCAGGTTTGTGAGGTCAAGCCCTATCCCACCGCCCTCCCATCCCAATCAGGCTCTGTGCTCACCAGGAAGTCTGTTTGAGATTCTCTCTCTCCCTCTCCTCCCTCACACCGCCTGGATGCCCCCTCTTTCTCTCTCAAATAAACAAATCTTTAAAAATTTCCTGCTTCAGGATTAGATGATCCTAACATCTTTTATCACCAGTGTCTGAGCAATCAATGAGCAGACAGCACAAAGTCACTTAAAGGGATGATAAGCAGTAACAACTTCCATTAAGCAACTTTAGAAATAAAACAAAAGTCATGTATTTAATGTTTTACCGTAACAATACTACATCATTATTTCTGGAGTTACTGATTTAATAATCAATTTCTCAACCTTTCTCGTAGTAACTTCCTCAGTTCATGAAATTTGTACTCCAGCATTAAACCTGAGTAAGACTGGGGCACCTGGGTGGCTCAGTGGGTTAAAGCCTCTGCCTTCGGCTCAGGTCATGATCTCAGGGTCCTGGGTTCGAGTCCTGCATTGGGCTCTCTGCTCAGCAGGGAGCCTGCTTCCTTCTCTCTCTCTCTGCCTACTCATGATCTCTCTGTCAAATAAATAAATAAAATCTTAAAAAAACAAAACAAAACAAAAAAACAAACAAAAAAAAAACCCTGAGTAAAACTTAGGTTCTAAAGATCAGATTGGTCGTGCCAGAAAGTCAAGTATGACAGGCAAAAGAAGGACTTCAAGAATCTGGTTACTTTAATTATTCAGTACTGCCAAAAAAATTCTCTCCAAATCACTGCTGCTAGGATCAAAAAGTAAAAGCGTCAGGCATCAAAGCGACACCTGGGGATTAAGCTGCCTTTGCTTACTTAGGTCTCCAGCTCTCCATCATTTTACGACAATAGTTATCAAAATAGCAGGTAAAGTTCACTCTTAGCACCAGCAATACGCATTTTTTTCTTTTTTACCTTCCTTTAGTTTGAGGAATGATTGAGACAAGGCATGCAATTAACCATTTCTTGGTCTACATTCGAGTAAACGCTCATTCAGAGCAGATTCTCACACAGCCAAGGGGTGGCCATGCCTACAGCCAAGGGGTGGCCATGCCTTCAGCCAGCATCTAATTTGGAACAGATGGACTCAATGTCACATTTCCCCGCAAAGCTGCCACAGGAACAGGTAGTTTGGCTCCTGTCCCTGAGGTAAATAGGCTAATCTGTCAATTAGGCAGCTGCCTGAGAAGTCATTGTTTTCATCCCTCCTCTCTGGAAGCCTTTCTCGGCAGCCCCAGAAGTGCCAGCTCACCCTGAAGGGCTGTGGGAACAGAATGTGCTGGCACAGGCCATCCTGTCAACCGCGAGGGGACTCACCCGAGCTGGGAGTCGGTGAAAGTGCTTCTGTCCAGGAGCAGGTTCCCACTCCCAGCGGCTGCCACTTGGCCGGCCGTCAAGTGCGTCCTCCTCCCCCCTGCATCCACAGTGACACTGGGCCCGGCTTCCCTCACCATGCGGGTGCTGCGGAAGGAGCTCTGGTGCCAGGAGTGAGAGGCCCTGTTCTGATTGACCACCTGCAGGGGGGCAAGTGGCCGGAGGTGCCCAGGGACAGGCCCCGAAGTCAGACAGTTCTCTTTCTCCAAGAGGTTTCCCATGCTGTGACTGGTCCCGGGCCTGGGGTACGTGAGCACCACTGAGTTGACAGGGGCATTGTCGAACATGGTGTCACTCACAGACCCATACTGGTGCTGTCTGTGGTAGGTGTCATAGTGGCGATGTCTGCTCATGGCCCCGGAGTGATTGAAACCAACGATTTCTGAGCGAGCATATCGAGGCGGCAGAAGGAGGGTGGATCTCCTGCTGTCTTGGTGCCGCAAAGTGTACCCAGCCTGGCTTCTCTGACCATACTGGTAATCACTGTGTGAGTAATGAATCCTCTCAGGGCTGCTGTCTGGAGAAATCTCAAGTCTCCTCAGAGGCTGCCTCAAGGATCTTTCTTCTACTGACTTCTGTGAACTGTACTGTGCTGTTCCTCTCCCCCAGCGACTTTCGTAAGTGGCAGGGGTGCCTGTCTGCAGAGAAACAAAGTTTAAATGTGGCATAAGTCAGTTTTCATCTTTGTTAAAGACCAAGGATCCAGGACTATTACATACGGTGTCCATTTCTCTGTCTCACATGAAGATGTTGGCTACTTTTCTTTAAAAAAAAAAAAAGGGTTGACTAGTTGTTTGTACTAGGATTTGATACTATTTAAAGTTCCCAGTTTTAGAGTGCCTGGGTGGTTCAGTCAGTTAAGCATCTGCCTTCAGCTCAGGTCATGATGCCAGGGTCCTGGAATTGAGCCCCACATCAGGATCTTTGCTCATCGAGGAGCCTGCTTCTTTTTCCTTCTTCCTTCCCTCCCATATTTGTGTTTCCTCTTCATCTCTCTCTCTCTCAATAAATAAATCTTTAAAAAAAATAAAGTGCCAACTTTTCCCTGGTGTCCACACAACATCAATCTTCATATAATCAGTTTAGGGAATGGCAATATTTGAGAAAGGTAAACATTAAAAAATAATCTATGGAAGGGGCACCTGGCTCACTCAGCATGTGACTCTTGATCTCAGGGTCATGAGTTCAAGCCCCACGTTTGACACAGAGCTTACTTAAAAAAAAAAGAAAAAAGGTAAAAAAAATTAAGATCTACAAAATTTAAAAAAAAACTATGAAAGTTTAAAAATGTTTTCATGGTAATCTGATAACTAGGGTTATTCCTTGGTATCCTACCTTTAGCATGTCATAGGTTTTAATACCAGGTGAACGCCCACCAGCATAGTCACTTTCAACCAAGTGTAGGTTATAGACATACTCAGGAACACTGCTGGTTCGGTGAAGATTTCCTGCAATCAAGCATATAGTAAAATATTAAGTGGGACAATCAGTAGTTAAAGATTACATAATGGATTTAAGTAATTAAGACCAATAACAAGTATCAGGTTTATATTAGTGTTTTTAAATACTTAATTAATATCACCTTTGGATATGGGGAAAGGACCAAATGTTATCACAACAATCTTTATGAGATTTCAAAATAAAAGTTGAATTAAGAATAAAAATGAATTTTTAAAAATACTAGTTAAATTTTTTTGTAAGAGAAAGGAAAATGAGGACAGACAGTTTTCACAAAGATCCAAAAATGGGGGCACCTGGGTGGCTCAGTGGGTTAAGCGCCTGCCTTTAGCTCAAGTCATGATCCCAGGGTCCTGAGCTTGAGTCCCACACCCAGCTCCCCCTCAGCAGACAGCCTGGTTCTCCCTCTCCTCCCTGCTCTTTTGCCTCTCGCTATCTCTGTCTCTCTCTCTCAAATAAATAAATAAAATCTTTTAAAAACAACAACAACAACAAACCCCAAAGATCCAAAAATGTTTGTTATGAAACTGAGGAATTTGGGAGTCATTTATTGGCTCAGGTGGTCCATTGCATAAACATTCCATTTCTTGGGGCACCTGGATGGCTCAGTGGGTTAAAGCCTCTCTGCCTTCTGCTCAGGTCGTGATCCCAGGGTCTGCGGGGTGGGCTCTCTGCTCAGCAGGGAGCCTGCTTACCCCTCTCTCTCTCTGTTTGCCTCTCTACTTGTGATCTCTGTCAAATAAATAAATAAAAATCTTTAAAAAAGCAAAAAACAAAAAACATTCCATTTCTTAAGTCGGAGGAAAGAGACCTCTATTTCTGGGGTGGAAATTCTGAAGTTTCCTGAGAAGGGTGTAGGTGCATAAATATAATAGGGACACACAGAATCGTGACTCAATACTAGTAGATAAGATAGCCTGTAAAAACAGCAAGGTGGTTCAGTGCAGTCAAAGAAAACATCCACTTGAAAGGGGCCAAGCCTGGGGTTGAGGTTCTTGGCACCGTGAGTTAGGTAGGGCATGAAACCATTCTCTCCACTGCGAATGAGTGCTTGTGTGGAATTACCAGGCTCGATCTTATTCTGGTGGTCTAATCCAGCCCACTCCCCTACAAACACTGAGTAGGAGGCAGTGTTTCCTGCTCAGCTCTGTGGGTCTACAGGGACTCTCAATGGATGCATGTCTCTTAAAACAGCCCTTTTCTGAGGAGAGGGGTGGTAGGAGACAGTGCTATGACCCTCTTCGACTTTTTAACCCTTCTCTCAGCTTTCTGTTTGTTCTCCTTTTATAATCTCCCACCACCTTACCAAAAACAAAACAAAACCTAATCAAAATAATCACAGATCTCAGGGTACCTGGGTGGCTTAGTCGGTTGGGTGTCTGCCTTTGGCTCAGGTCATGATCCTGGAGTCTTGGGATTGAGCACACCGGGCTCCCTGCTCAGGGGGGTGTGTGCTTTTCCCTCTCCCTCTGCTCCCCATCCCCACTCAGGCGCTCTCTCTCTCTCTCTCTCTCTCTCTCAGGTAGATAAATGAAATCTTAAAAAAATAATAATAATAATCACAGATTTCCAAAACCTAGGTAATTTCTGGTTCCCTGATTTTAATCAAAATTTCTTTCTCTTTTAAAAATCAGAGGGAAAAATACTCAATGAACTCTCCTAGGTTTCAGACTGGTGAAGGATGTGGAGAATAGAACAACACAGGTGTCCCTTTCCAACACAATTGGAATATACCGACATACTTTCCCAGCAAGACTGCTATAAAGTCAAAATTTCAAAGGCTAACAATAGAGTCACATTTTTTTTTTACAGAATCACATATTTTGAGGGGGAGGGGAGATGACTGTTGCCAGAGGACTAAAAAGTATGAATCCACCGAAATTATGTTTGTACATGTGTCTTATTTCCTGAAGCCAAACAACATGGCTGGTAAATAGCTTTGGGCCTCAAAGGGTCCTGGGGGTAGGTAGGCTTGTAACTGTAACCTTTCTATAGACCAGGGAAGTTGAGGTAAGCCAGGTACCTCCTGTTTTAACAGGGGCCGGATTTCTCCATAAGGGCAGGCAAAAATGTCAGGTAGCCTTATGTTTTAACCTCAGTGACAGAGAACCTCCAAACGGAATGAGGGAAAGGAATTCTTGACAACCTCGGAACAAAGGCTGCAATGCCTTAAAGATTCAAATCTCCATATCCACCTGGGGCTCTGGCCTTTAGCCAGTTGAGGCTGTCCTAGGCTTCACCTCTGCTCTCAGCCATCCTTCCCATCCTTTCGTCACCCAGACTCCTCACCCCAGGCTATCAGAACAGAGGGCAGCAGGCCACACCTCCTGGTGGAGAAAATGAGGCCAGCTGGGCAGAGCTAGGGGACATCCTGGCTCTCATACTGAAGGGTCTGGGGACTAGGGAGCTCTCAGCACTGGAGGTGTAGTAATCAAATTACCGTAACTCAAAAAAGTCATTTTAGAATTTTAGATTATATGAAAACTGAATATATAAGTCAGGGACAATCTAGAATGGGAAAATACTAATAACACATGTGGACAGTAGCTAGAACTATTAATTCCGGTTTAAGGGCTGATGATGTAAGGGCACAGTTTTAAAAACCATGCAAATTTTTTTCCTGGGCCACTCTAGCCCATCAGCAGCAGCAGTATTAAGGACTACCCCTCCCCTACTTTCATTGCAAACATTCAGGGATAGTTAATAGGGGACTACTTCCATTTTGAAGCTGAGATTCCTGCAAGGATTTTCTAAATGTGCAAGAATCTTTGGAAAAGATCCAGCCAAACAACGTATCTTATCAAAATAGCTCATCAGTGAGTTTTATAATCAGGCTTATTGAAGTAAAATGTTTAACTCACATTGTTGCTGGGGGCTGTAAGGCTTTTTAAAGCAACTTACATGAACTCCTTGTATCTCAATATTACTTTTCTTTAAGGAGTTCAATTATTTTATATGTTTCTTTCCAATATTCTGTGATGCAGAGCCAGCTCCTATCATCTCCTTTATAAACAGGGAAACTTAATTACTTGCTTTAGATTGCAAAGCAATTTTGTATCACATTTGAACTCTGGGTTCCTCATTTCCACTGGTCTCTGCTGTTTGACTGCATTGTAGTCTTTCTGGAATTGCCATTTACCAAAGCTCTGGTGGGATCATTATCACAGGTTTTGATTGGAAAACCAAAAACAATCATTCTCTTTCCTCTAGAATCTTCATCTGGGCAACTCCAAATACTCTGTAACTATTAATTTTTTATTTGCTGACATAAGTCCTTATAAGGAAATTTATCCCTCAGTTTTCAGATGAATGAATTGAGACCAGTTTACTGGTTCCCAAAATAACTACAACACAGTTGGGAACAAGGAATAAAATAAGCTTGGATCTTTAAATCACAGACTCTCTTCCTGTGCGGCAAAGCCTGTACCTCCTGGTACTTAGCTTGCAGGTTTCACTGGTTAAAAGGCCAGGCTCAAACAACAAGCAATGCATACTGATTTGCCTAGGCAGTCATGAATTTGCCGTCAGTACAGTGGCTTAAAGATGAATTAGCAGGTGTATTCTAAGCAGCTTATTCTTAGCAGCTGTATTCGAAGATTTTATGTTTTTAAAGATTTTATTTATTTGGTCGGGGGGAGAGGACAGAGGGAGAAGGAGAAGCTGACTCCCCACTGAGCAGAGAGCCTGATGTGGGCCTCGAGCCCAGGACCCTGAGATCATGACCCAAGCCAAAGGGAGACACTTAACTGACTGAGCCATCTAGGTGCCCTTGTAGTCTAAGATTTTAAAGAAATTTTGAACTGGGTGGAATTAAAAAAAATATATATATATATACACATATATATTAATCATATATCTATTTAATGATATAATTTTATATATTATATAATTAATAATAATTAACTTAATTGAATTATATATATATCAGGATGGAAACATATCTTTAAGACAAGTCATTTTCTGTTCAGAGGAATAAATAAATAATAACTAAACATGTAATAACTCAGCCATACCCTTCTTCAAAAACAGAAAAAGAAAGCAAACAAAAGTAAGCATAGCATACTTACAGGCACAGCCTGCTTTAAATAAACTAACATGAAAATTCAGACTTTCTAACATGGAAAATTAGGGTATCATTATATTTCAAAGAAGTTTTTCTCATCACAAAATGAGGCAGGTTTCCTCCTAAACAGAAGAAATCTGTGGACTTGGCTTGGAGCCTCTACTACACTACTTTCTGTGTGCCTAGACAAATCACTTATATGCCTCAGTTTCCCATAATTCTAGTTACTAAAAAAGTTGCTCAGAGAGGTTTACCTGAGAAAGCCTATATTCAAATGCTTTCAAAATTGTAAAGCTATATGCAAAAATGAGATACTGTTTTTTAGAATTTGGGTTATGAAAATTCATTTTTTACCCTTTCTCATGAAGTAATCTGTTCAAAAAAGAGGGATAGAGTGCATGCTTTAATTTACACTGTGTTTTACTGCAGAATTTTTATTCTGGTAAATTTACCAGTGATCTTGAATTTAACTTTCTCTGGTTATTTGTGATTGACCCAGTTACTGAGGATCACAATGGCAGTAATGCGGTTTTTCCAGCCATTCATTTCATTTACACAGTGTGCAAATGTGCTTCTTGTGTCTCTTAAAGAAGGTGATGATTTATAGGAACTATTTCAAATTAATATTAATTGGGCAACACTACCCATACCTTTTTGTCTAAGAATGCCAGAGACATTTTATAAGAGAAAGGAAGACTGTAGTTACAGAACAACTTTAAACTCCACCTTCTCAAATAAAAAGCAATTACAAAAGCAATGATAGAGTAGGGTTGGGGTGATGGGGGTTGATTGTTATGGTGGAAGGATTCCAAACTGCTCAGAAGACTGCAAAGGTGTAGAACTTTCAGGATAATGTAATTTTCTCTTTCCTGATCCAAACGTGAATCTGAATGATAGGACTCGCTAAGTAGCTGTGAGGGGAAAAATATCTTGGTTTCTGGTTATGTATGCCAGTCTTGTCCAAAAAAATGGATTATTGTTAGGATTAAAAATAAACTGACTTCCATAATCAGTTTTTTGTTTGGGCATTTTGTGAGCAGATTTATTACCTAATTGGTTAAATTTAATACACCTTATAAAATCAAACTGACAAGCCTCTGTGACTCTTAGCTATATCTGAGCATGTTTTAAAAAATCAACTACAGCTGCCCTTAGTAAATAGATGATTGAGAATGGCTAAACAAGCAAACAAAACCTTTATATAACTTGCTTCTATTAGAATAGCATTCGAATTTAAAAAAAAAAAAACCATAATTTCTCTCAAGCTTCTAGTACTTTCTGCGAATGGTTAAAAAACTGATTTGGTTCACCCTAGGCTCTAAGATGAGAATTTGTAGAGCTGGAAAGAGAAGAAATTCCCATGAAAACAGGTATGGTTAGATGTATACATAGACATCAGCAGGCATTCACTGCTGATATTCATTTAAATGCTACACTTAATTGTGCTGCCGGTCACAAGATGTTGCCTTCACAGTGTAGGCTGACAATGGTCTTTTTGTGGGAAGAGAGCCCAGAAGTCTAAGAGCTATCATCTTCTTTTACTTGGCCTTTCTGCAGAAACCTCTGGGAATAGTAGTTCTCTTTCTTCACATACCTTAAGAAGATTTAACTCCTTCCTTAAGAGTAAAATTGGGGGTATGTTATTACAGGTGAGAAAGGGCATCCTGAAACCTACTGGAAGAAATCTGTATAGGGAAATTCATATTTAAATGGCTCCTTAAAGTCATTTACTAACAAAAGTAGGAGCTTAAAACATGAATTACATTAGGACCCATCAAGAACCGTACAAGAGGACTCAGGAATAAGTGAAGGATTTTTCTTTGCCTGTGTGTGCCTATGACACAAGGTTTATTTCCCTGCATTTACATTAAAAACAGCAACAATAACAACTTCTTTTATCTTTTAACTTCTGTTCTTACTTTCTAAGAAAAATGACCAGATATTTGTGGAAACCACAATTCTACAGCATGTATAGGTGTAGAACTCAGGTAGGTACTTGCTGAGGCTGGAAAATGAATGAAATTTGTTTAAAGACCATGGCAAAGATATATTTCAAAGTAGGTCGAAGTCTACTCATGCTCCTGCTGATTGAAAAATTAACAAAAACTGTGCAATGCTGCTTATTGAGACCTGGTAACACAACTTACGTCATTGACTATGAGAAACAAGTAGTATGTTGGGTATACGGTTGGAAAGGCTGAGCTGGGACTTTCTTATAAAGCTGATATTCCAGGAATCGGAACTGGGGAAATAGTGGGAAGGTGAATATGCCAGGGACAGAACCACTGTCCTCACACGATGGGCCACACGTGCCATGTACCACTGTGCAACTAGTCTGGGGCTACTCTCCCTCACACCAGATACCAGTCAGCTACTGGAAGGCCTTATTTTCATTTTTTCCCCCAATATTTTAAAATAGATTTTATTTTTTACACAGAGAGAGACAGACACAGAGAGAGCACAAGCAGGGGGAGCACCAGAAGGAAAGGGAGAAGCAGGCTCCCAGGTGAGCAGGGAGCCCGATGTGGGACTCGATCCCAGGACCCCAGAATCATGGCCCCAGCCAAAGGTAGATGTTAAACCACTGAGCCACCCAGGTACCCCACGGAAGGCCTTATTTTTCAGAAGCTTCCCCAAGCAGCTTCAAGTTATCCTCCGATAGATCCGTTTATGGCATGTGGGAGATAATCCTCAAATTACTGCTCAAGATAACCACAAAAATACATATTAAAAAGGACCCCAATACTGCAGGAGTCTATAGCATGCATTTCATTTGAGTAGCCGGAATATGTCATCATAGAATATGTGATTTTAAGCACACTGACGAAGTCCTATGTTGATCCATCCTGGAAATTTCTAAATCTATCCATTCCTGCCACGTGTCTCCTTACTTTGGCATTCCTGCCAATTCATTTGCTGAGATATCTGATAAGGACTTTAGAACTGCAATGACAAATATCACATTATACTCACAATGGTCAAAAAAGATGAATTTACAGAACTCACAAACTTAATTATTTTTCTTTTAAAAATTCACTACAGGTTTTTGTAATGAGTCTCAAGTCATTATTTCCTCCTCCTCCCTCTCAGGTACCAGGACTAATCTCTTCCCTCCCAACTCATTCAGAGCTGCTGTCCCTTCTCCTTTAAAATCCTCCTTGCACCAAGTCTTCCAGATGTATTTTCAGAAATCCCCTGCATTTTTCACATTTCTCTCTTACTAAAACATCTTCTGCGACTTGCAAATCTCCAGTCTTTAACTTGCATTCAAGATCTCTCTCTACCCTGAGATAGTGTCTATCCAACACCACTTTACTGAGTTTTGAGGGAGCGGAGAAGAGGTTAACCAGGCCAGAAGAAGGGAGGAATGAGGGTGGCAGGAATAGGAACACCAAGATAAGTCCCACATGTTTGTTTGGTGGGGGCGTAGGAGTAGGGGTGATAAGATGAAGTTTGAGAAGTTGCAGGCATCACACCATGGAGAACTTGGAATGTCATGCTGAATGAGAATTTTACTTGTAGTGGAATAGCTACGTCGATAGCAGCAAGGAACTGAAGGAATTCAAATCAAGAAATGATGCAGTGAGACTTCAGAACGTTGACTCCAGTAGTAAGGCGAGGAATGAGTCGGAGTGAGGCCAGATTCAAGCAGGAAGAGTTTGTCTTATCTTCTAGGCATCCTGACATAAAGAATCATATTTGTACTACTGCTTCTAGCAGAGCCCTGCATCAGCACTTCACAAGTTTATTGTTAAGTAGGCATATGTCCTTATCCATTTGAAATATCCCAGTTACACCAATTCAGTGTGCACGGAGTGCTTCGGGCCCACATCCATCCTGTGGATCACTACAGTGGAGTCAAAATGGGAGGAGGGCAGTCCCACACTTTGCTCTTGCCTTGGTGTGGCTGGAAGGTGTTCAAATATTTTCTCCTGTGTCTGTTATTCTGGGAATATAGAAAAAATTTCTGGGAATAGAGAAAAAATTTCCTTCCCTCTCATGTAGGCAGACTCTCTCTTCTTGAATGAGTAGACAGGATATGTTCCTTTTAGCAAGGTTGATTCTACATCTGGATGCTGAATATTTATTGTTATTCTCTTATCTGTATGCCTTAAGTATGAACCTGTAATATTTTGGTGGTTTATAAGTTCCTATTATCTGTCAAGAAAAGTTCCCATTTGTTTTCCTCCATCAGAGATAAAGGTAACAGTACAATAATTCTGATGTGGTCCTCCTTATGCCCACTCTATGGATGTATTAGGGAGATTCAAGATTTAGTGGGAGTAATTCATTAAGCTTCCAATAAGCAATGTTTTCTCTTGGAAATCAAGAGATTTCAGTACTTTGATCATGGGATTAACAGTGCTAAGCCTAAATCTGATTATTCTAAGAATATAAGTAAATGGATTCCTCTTCTTTTTTCCTTAAAGATTTTTTAAATTGATTTATTTGACAGAGACAGACACAGCAAGAGAGGGAACACAAGCAAGGGGAGTAGGAGAGGGAGAAGCAGGCTTCCCGCTGAGCAAGCAGCCCATGGGGCTCAATCCCAGAACCCTTCCCTGAGAGGAAGGCAGATGCTTAATGACTAAGCCACCCAGGCGCCCCAAGTATGCGGATTCTTCTAATAGTAATGGCAAATTGCGTTTTCAAATGCTCAAGGCTTTATTCCTTCAAAATATGCATTTCTATCTAAGTCAACATATTGGGTTCTCTACCTCATTTTAAGCACTTAAGAACATAACAACTCTTTTTATGTTCAATATCCAATCACCACTAATGACATTACACAAAAGTTATAAAATAGATTTTTAAATATTTCTATTGTAACAGGATATGAAATTCTGTTATTCCTACCATAAGAAGTCAAGAAAGCAAGATGGTTCACCCTAATACAAAGATTTTCTCCTCATTTTTTTTTTTTTAACTCCCACTTGCAACGCTGCCTTCTACTGTTTATTTCCCTAGGAGAAGTATGGCTTACATCTTCACACATTTGCGTACATGCACAAAATAGAGTCCAGCATTTGTCTAAGAACTGTATAATTTTAAATTCTTGGATATCATCTGAGATGGACACAAATGATCATTTACGGGACTTATTAATCAAGTCTGGTTTATATACTCCAGAAGTTCTAGCAACATATTTGTTATATTTCATTATAGTCATAGATAGGTTGCCAATAACATGTTTATTTTCTTAGAAAAGAAAAAATAGGGTGCTTGGGTGGCTCAGTTGGTTAAGCGATTGCCTTTGTCTCAGGTCATGATCCTGGAATCCCAGGATCCAGTCCCGCATCAGGCACCCTGGTCAGCAGGGAGTCTGCTTCTCCCTCTGACCCTCCACTTCATCAGGTCTCTCTCTCTCTCTCTATCTCTCCCTCTCAAATAAATAAAATATTTAAAAGAAGAAAAAAGAAAGCTTTTATTGACCAGATCAGAAATTCAATTTTAGTATAAAATCAGTTAACTATATCTGAAGATAAAATAATGCATAAATGTATATATCCTTATTTTAATACACGAGAACATAAGTTTTAAAGCCAGTAACCAAAACAGCACTTTAGAAGAATGAGCCAATGTGAACAATACCACGAATACGTAAGTCAGATGAATTCCCCTCTGTTCCCATCACTGGAACCCCTAGCACAGGGCATAGATAACATTAAAGGAGCCTCTTAAAAAACCTAAATAACAGTCTTCTCTTGAAAAGAATGTCTTGCATTTTATCTGTAGCACACAGAGCATTAAATTTTTATAATCAAAATCAAATATTGTTATAGTTTCACTAATTCTGAAAGATTTCTACTACACTCTCACTCAAGACCTTATGCTAAAGGATGTGTTCTCACTCTTTCTAAGGGTGTGTGGAATATAGTTTTTGTAACCATATTTTGCTAACACTCTATTTCTTTTTATTAAGTATAATCAGAAGAATTTCTAAAAAACAAAACAAAGGACACCTGGGTGGCTTAGTTGGTTAAGCTTCTGCCTTTGGCTCAGGTCATAATCCCAAGGTCCTGGGACGGATGGGGCTCCCTGCTTAGTTGAGAGCCTGCTTCTCCCTCTCCCTCTGCTGCTCCCCCTGCTTGTGCATGCTCACGCTCTCTCTCAAATAAATAAAATCTTTATTAAAAAAAAAAAATCGGGGCGCCTGGGTGGCTCAATGGGTTAAGCCTCTGCCGTCAGCTCAGGTCATGGTCTCAGGGTCGTGGGATAGAGCCCCGCATTGGGTTCTCTGCTCAGCGGGGAGGCTGCTTTCCCCCCTCTCTCTCTGCCTACTTATGATCTCTCTCTGTCAAATTAATAAATAAAATCTTAAAAAAACACACACACAAAACTAAACTAAAAACCTATACTTTTTTCTGTACTCACTGTAATTGATCTGCTAGACATTAAACAAAAAGTAGCCCATGGGCAATATTAGGCAGACATGGAGGTACATTAAATCAGGTAGCGCTAGTGACTACATTCATAACTACATTCAGAGCAGCCTGGGCACATCTCTACCACCCCACCATCTGGCTCTTTTGCCCGCTGCCCCCCCCCCCTCCGTGACTCCTGATCCCTCCCACTTTCTGAAGGACTAGCCACCTTGCTCCCAGAACTGCTTTATTCCTGGAATTCCTTTTTGGCCAACAAATAATGCATACAGGATTCGAACAGCTTTCCCACCCCTCACTCTGCTCTCCCCAATAACACCTATTAACAATAACCTTTCTTGCTTCCTTAACCAATTTTCAGTTCCTTCTCCAGAATTTCCTCTGTTCACAGATACTCAAAACATCTCGGCCAGGGAAACGAAGTAAATGACGTGCTTCAAGTTTTTATGGTGGATTTCCAAAGAAGTTGCAAATTTTATTAGGATATTGTTCACTGTGTTTTACAAGTATTACATAAAACAATTTAAAACAGGACTTTCTTCCCCATTCAAGCACCTGGGGGAACTGTGTGTTAAGTATAGTAGTACTTTCAAAGTAAGTGTAATAAATAGGATATGGACACTTTAAATTTTTTCATTTGCTAATACTTGCAGTTCTTAAATATCTCTCTGTTTTGTTTATAAAGTAATTTTTTTAAATTCCCTACAATATACTCACTCATTTCACAATGCTGCTACATACCTCTGACCCCACTGTCCTCTAACCCACCCCCCTCACACAAGGCACTTCCAAGAGTTACAGCCAACTTTAAAATGCTCTGCACAGTTTAAAACAGCAACAAAGGTTAGAATGATTTACAATGAAAACCACCCACCCATACACTGAGGTATTCAAGGCCCTTGCAGGACATTTATCAACAAATCAGCCTCATTTATCACATCTCTGTTTTCAGCAGATTATCTGTTGCCCCAATCTTGCAGGTATGTCAACAATTCAGAATTCTCCAGGGCTCTGGGACTAACAGCAGTTAACACCGGGGCCCTTTCTTCCCAGACTTTTCTTGTGTTGATACAGGACCCTTTCCAGACCAGCCCTACTCCAACAACTGCTGGTCTGTTCCAACTTTAGAAAAATGATAGTAATACGGAAATAATAAAAACAATACTCACAACCATCACAAGCCCCCAGGCCTTTCCAAAGAACTTTAATTAACAAACACGAACCACCCTCGGTAATTGTTTCATGGCATGTTAATGTTAAATTCCTTTGAAGCCGATTTCCTTTTTAAGTCTCAGAAAGCTGAGGCTTTGGAGTAAGTAGGTGTTGTTAGCGGCCTTATCTCTCTGCCTGACTTGCACTTCTGTGTAGGCTGCTGAGTGTATTTCGGCTTGCCGGAAGCTCCTGCTGTAATCAAAATATTTCACTTTGTTTCTTAGTAGGCAAAACCATTCAAGAAGTTGCCCTAAGCATTCGAGCAGAAGCACCAAGACATCGTTTGTCCCTACCACACCATTCTCTGAACTAGGGAATATTCCGCTGCTCTCTTCCTAGAATGGTTGGTCTTCCTTCCCTCACCAACCCCTCTCCAGTCCTACTGAATTTTTGAGATTTAAAATCCAGTTCCTCTAAGAAGCTTTTCAAAATTCCCTTCCGCTAGTAGTTTAACTCGTACTTCTAAACTCCATACATAATGTGTTAGCTGCTCGTCTTTGGGTTGCTTGCTATTTTTTATGTGAGAACACTGTTTTTTAGAGATTTCCTTCTTAGACATTAAACTTCTTGCCTACAAGCAAGTACAAGTCTTTAATGCAGCCCCTGCACAGTCCCCTGCATGAAGACCAGACTCATTGGATAGTTCTTGAAGTCCTCAAGCAATATGAATTTGCCATGTTATAGGGAGGACAGATCATGGTGCGTCTGGGGCAAAAAAACCAATAAATACTGAGAGAGTGATGCATTCTTTTTATGCAACTGTTTTAAGGATTTAATGAAATGCAAACATATGAAGATTTTAGAACAGTCTTAAGCACACAGTGGATGTTCAGCAAGATGATCCCTTTCCTTTTGTTGATTTTCCCCACTCATTGAACAGTGGCTGTCCAGTTGCTCTTCTGGTTAGCCATTTTCAGAGGGTAAGAAATAACATTTAATGTGCATCCCGTGTCCCCCAAGCACAATGCCCTCGTTGATTTCAGCTTAACACTGAATCTGCAAAGATTAACAGGGTGCAATGACGCCACTCATCAAAAATTAGCCTCAGTTGTCACACTCTCAAATGCAAATTTAGGTTCTTTTTTTTTTCCTTGTACTGTGGCAGTCTGGTTGTCTAGACCTCCCTACTCACAGAACTACCTCAATTTTACTTAGAGGAAAGTGAGAAGAGACCAGGGAGACCTAAGGGTCTAATAATAATCCCACTTTGTATTAATAACCAAAAAGCTTAACAATATAACTGATAAGTGGTTTAAAAATTCAGGCTCGGTGGTTTTAATACCAATTCTTCTACTTATTTGAGTGTTAACTGCTTAGTTTCCCCGTCTGTAAAATGGAGATTAAAACACCTAAGACAAAAGGTTTTTTTTTGAGAATTTACTGATACAATGAATGCAAACTACATAGTTCAATTCTTGGCACACAGTAGTGAATTGTATTAATTGCGATTACTAAATATCTTCTCTTTACCTTTCAAGTATGTAAATATTGACTGCCTGATTCTTTCACAAACTGAAAACAATATAGCCTCCCAGGGTATGCTGGGTTTTTTCCCTAATGGGTTCTACATTTGCTATCGCCCACGTTAGGTCCTCAAGAAAGAGTTCAACAAGGCAGGAAACAGATATCCCAACTTAATCGTTCAATTAGTTTTCTCTTCTCTTTTCTGTAATAAGCCTATAATGTTTTTATAATAAAGAAAATAAATCAAACTACTAATAAAAGAGTTACTACTTTGATTATCTGACTTTTAGCAAAGGAGAAAGTGATAATATCATGTTCTCTAATTTTCGCAGCTGGTTTACCATCTTCCCTTCCACCTCCCCTATAAATGACTAATATAGTGCTATTGTTTTTTGAACCCCTTTCACTTCCAAGTTTAATTTTTTTGGAGAGACCAAGGCTGTGCCTAAGAGGACGTCGCTCGCCTTAGCAAGGCGGCCAAGGCTGCTGCTGGCGGGGCCAAAGTCCCCTTCCTCCTCCGCAGGATGGTGTAGTTGTTCCCTGGCCCAGAGCCTCCTACTCAATTTTTTTCACTTCCTAGACCAACCACTCTCTCCGTACACAGGGTGGAGCGCCCTGAAATACCTGGGCGAGGCACCACAATCGCAATTTACAGGTTGTAAAAGGGAGGGCCAGTACTTTCAGGTTTTCTCTTTCAAAAAATTCATAGAGAGGTATGGATTCTTAAAAATCTAATAAAAGCTAGGAGCATTCTCCTCCAGAAAAAAATGAGCATACCAGTTTTCTGCACAGAATCTCAAAGTGTTTATAGACTCCCAGAGCCTCCAGATTAAGTCCACGACTCTAGTGGTGGGGGTTGGGGAAGGAGATTGTTAAGGAAGGGGTGAAAATCTTGTATTGAAATCTTTCATATTTATATAAATATATGTAGATGCGTATACTGAGAAAGAGGTTATTTTAGAAGAGTGCTTTCCCGAAGTAAGTGGGTCTGAGTCTGGAGGCGCGGCAGGTCATACAAAGGGACTGCGAGCAACAGGTGGGCAGAACACCAGGTCCCGCGCCCTCAGAGAGCAGCGAGTCGAAGCAACAGGGCGCTGAGAATGAGGAAGGGGAAGGGATAAGGGTGGGATGGGGGCGTTGCGGGGTGTGGCTGGGCTCTACTCACCGTTGCCCACCAAGCTGCGGCCCTTCCGGGCCAGGGTCTGCTGCACCTGCTCCTGGATCCGCAGGCTCTTGGCCGCCTGGCCGCTGCGGCTGCTGCTCCCCGCCAGCTTCAGCTTGGCCTCAGAGGGCAGAGCCAGGCTGGAGCTGTCCAGCTGCCCCAGGATCTGCTGGCCCAGGACTGTCCGGATGTAGCCGCACTCAGTCGGGGAGCCGGGGGCTGCCATGGGGCCGGAGGGGGCGACGAAGCCGCCTGCCTGCTGGGAGACCTGCGGACGAAGCTGCCGCGGAGCCCGGGGCACTGGCGCGAGCCCCGCCCCGCCGCCCAGGCCCCGCCTCCAGCCCCGCCTCCCCCACGCTTGGTTAGAGGCCCGGGCCGGGGAGAGCGCGGCCTCGAGAGCAGAGGCCCAGATTTCCCCCCAACCGCACCTCTACCCACCCGGGCAGGGGGCGCGGCTCCGGCCAGGCACGCGCACTCGGCCTGGGAGCGGGGGCGGGGCCGGCCGCGCGCAGACACCTGGCGGGTTGGACGCCCTGCGGGGAAGATGGGTGCGAGGCGCAGTCCGCCCGGGGCCGCGCAAACCCACCGAGTCACCTCGGATTCCGCCCGCCGGGGCCGCGCCCGGCTCTGGTTGCAGCACTCGGCGTCCGCGCCGCTCCGGCAGAGGATGTGATTTCCGCTTTATTGCAGAAGCAGCCGCCCTCTAGGCAGGTGCGCCCTGGAGAGTCACTTATGATCCTGGGCTAAGATTTGCTTGTGGGATCCCCAAGTGAGCAGTTTATCTGGTTAGGCAGCCTCTCCCAGACTGTTCAACATTTCATGGTTTTCCTGGACCCGAGGGTGAGAAAGGTCAGGCAGGAAGGGCAGTAGGAGGGAAAGGTGCCAAGAAGATGATGTGTGTGAAATAAAAGACGTTTTAAAGGTTTTTTTCCCCCTCCGTACAACTTCAGGGGCTCTGTACTTTTTGCACAGATGCAGTCCCAGAAACATATGTTCTTCCTCATTCAGAGCTTCTGTTTTCTCTTGTAAATACACAAATTGTACCCAGTACACTCTTGCTCACCCACTCCCTTACGAACACGCCCACAGAGAGAAACTCCAATAAGAGCTCTAGAGAAGAGCATGCTTTTAGTAGGTGATACTGTTTCACAGCCCTGCTAACGTTGATTAAGTCTGTTTATGATGGGGTTTTTGTAGAGGGCCCATGGAAGTGGCCTCTGACTTTCCATTGTATCTTCCACAACTTATATTTATCTTGCTATTAATTATGTTTCACGCGCGGTTGACTACTGAGAACTTGAGAGCCAAGCTCAACAGAAAGGGTCCTTGACCTTAAAGTTTACAGCAAGTCACTCGTCCTGATTTTCCTCTTTGGACTTGAGAGGCAGAAAGAAAAACATCTATCCCTGGTATTAAGTAAGATAATCTTCCCTTTAATTGCTTGGGTTTGTATGTTCACTTTCCCTCAAATCACTCAATTACTGCAAAACTCCATTTGTTCAGGCCTGGAGTGGTTGGAGAACACAGCCTCCCCCTTCTCCTGTGCATACATTTCTACCCTTACACACACACTTCATGCATAGGTACACGTGCTTCCAGGGAGTGAAGAGGGAATCAAGGGGCCCAAAGCCTAGATAGTAGAGTGATGATAGTTCTGTCCGTCTTTCTCAGCTGGCCACAAGTCTAAGGCCTTGGGCAATGTAATGCTTTAGTGAAGTCCTGTGGATGATCTTAATTCCTCACAGCAGGACCGCCCTGAATTAGATGATACCTTGTGAAGGGTTCAGTTCCACAGCCAGATGTAAACATTCAACCCTGGTGCTGAGATTCAATTGAAAAGAACAGTGAACTGAAGGGAAAGTGGTGATAGAAACTTCCAACATCAGACTCAGTTCCTGTCCTCTCCTTTTTTTCTCCCCCTCTCCCTACTCATGGCCTCTTCTTGCAGCCCTGATAGTGCAGCACTGAAAGACATTTCAGTACCAGCCTTCATAAGACCCACTGAGGTATCCTTGATTTTGTGCCTGGAGAGCCATAGTGTACCCACTTTATCTAGACCCCTCACCAGGGGACTAGAGAGGAATTTTTAAAAATTTATTTATTTGACTGAACCAAACTTCATTTACTTTTTTCCTCTCAAGTTGGTTTTTTTCTTTTTTAAGTTGATGTTGTAATTCACTATCTTCTTAGGTAGGTACCGATATTGAACTTGTAGAAATCTTGTTATGGGATACACAGGTGATTCGACAGGAGGAAGATGGCTGAAAAGCCTCACTCACCCTTTGTGGGGGAGGCAGATCTGGGTTCAGATCTGATCTTGCCTTTGTGAATAGTGCAGCCTTCACTTAAATATAAGTTTCCTTATATTTATTGAGCCTCAATTCTCTTACCTATAAAATGGGAGCAATAAAAGTACCTACCATGAAGTGCAGCTGTGAGGATTAAATAAGAGGTTCATAAGAGTACTTAATAAGTACTTATTTAATGTTCTTTAACAAATATCTTTTGGGATCCACATTTGGATTTCCTCACCTCCTTCAGGTCTTTGCTCATATGTCAACTTATCTCAATGAGATTACACACACAAACACACAGAATCACTCACTGTCTCCCTTTGCTGCTTATGTTCCCATAGTACTTATTCCATTGAACATGCTTTATGTCTTACTTACTTAATTGTTGATTTTTTCCTACTAGAATATAAACTTCAGGAAAGCAGGGATGTTGTTTTGTTCACTGCTGTTCTCCAGGCCTAGAATAATGCACACAAGAGACAACAGATATATGTTGAGTGAATGAATGAATGAATCTTGCCTAAAAGCACTTAGTATTTTACACGTATGTAATGAGTATGCCACAACTGTTAGTCAGCAATAATTATTTAGGCTTTCAAACTCTTTTGGTAACTTGTTATCTTTTAAAAAGTCACTTAGATATCATTATATATTCTGGGTATCCTACCAATTAGCTGTGTAATATTCCCTGTAAATAAAAAACAAACTAAATTGAAATAATTTTAGAATACTTTCATAATTCAATGGTTCAGTATAACAACCTCTTTGAAATTAAGATAAATATATAAACTCACTAAAAGGATATCTTTGGACGTGAGAATCCTATTGTAATAGCAATAGTTAACTACAGGGTAAGGAAGTGATATTGTGCCCCCAAAACACAGAATAGATGTGTTTCTTCTCCAACAGAGTGCAAGTCCTGTCATATTCTTTGGGAATACTGCCTAGTTGACTTCCTAAATTGAGAGTAAGCCCTAAGATTAAATGCTAAGGATGGCTTCTGGCCAACAAATTATGGCATGGGAATAAAGTCCTGTGAATATTTTTGTGGTATTTGGCTCGGGATCTGCAATCTGCTACTTTTTAGTATTTTGGTTGTTTTGAAAATGCTTCCATTTCTTTTGTTTTTCATTTATCAATAGAAACTTATTAATCAAAGGGGAAAAAAGTAAAACCATAGAGATGTTGAAGTGGATTATAAATAATAGATAGCTGAATTATTAGGTTACTTCTGTTGAAAAATCTGCAATAAGGACTCAAAGAATTCTTGAGTTTAAATTTGTATTTTTATCTGATTTATACATTATAGCCTTAAAGCACTAATCTTTTATTGTTTTCAAATCTACAGTTAGGGTGTCCTCACAGTAACCTTTATTTTCTTTTACCATTTATAAATTCCAATATGGGAAATTCCAATATTCACGGTACGTAATGAGTACGCCACAACTGTTAGTCACTAATAATTATTTAGGCTTTCAAACTCTTTTGGTAACTTGTTATCTTTTAAAAAGTGACTTAGATATCATTATATATTCTAGGTATCCTACCAATTAGCTGTGTAATATTCCCTGTAAAATTCCCTGTAATATTCCCTGTAAAATTCTGGAAGTTACTAGAAGACTATAGTATAAATTTTAGAACAGAAATATTCTTTAATGTTCTTCATTAAAATATTAATGGCATCAAAACTCTTTGATTCATATTTTTTAAAAAAAAGCTTTAACACATTTTCATGAATGAAACAATTTCCTGTTACTATTTGTAGCCTATTAATATCTATTATTTTATTTATTTATTTTTAAAGATTTTATTTATTTATTTATTTGAGAGAGAGAGCAAGGGCAGGGGCAGAGGGAGAAGCAAACTCGTCGCTGAGTGTGGAGCCTGACTCATAGCTTGATCCCAGGACTCCAAGATCATGACCTGAGCCCAAGTCAGATGCTCAACTGACTGAGCCACCCAGGTGCCCTAATATTTACTGTTTTTAAAAAAATATTTCCTAATTTATTGTAAGCGACCTGACAGATAGAAAATTTAAAATAAACCTCAGGTTTTATTTCTCCTTTCAGCAAACAGATATGTTGCCAAGGCAATGGGTAACAGTTTTCTCATTAGCCACATACAATGAACCTGAATTAGGAGTGTAAAAGGAAGCTCTGAACATGTACATGTGGAACACCACTCTGGGATGGAGACTTTTAATGCCAGTGAGGGTTAAGATGTTTATCTTTAATGCAGATGTTCATCTTGTCTGCTATTTGGGATACATTGTCAGTATGTAGGCTGAAAGTATCTTTTTAAAGACCCCAAATGTGATGTGAGAGGTGGAAATCAGGTGGGCAACCATAAGGGCTGGCAATCAGTGATTTGTTCGTAGTTATTGAGGCTTTCAAGACCGTTTGTTTAGGGCCGATTGGCGGGTTCAGTCAGTAGAGCTTGAGACTCTTGATCTTAAGGTTGTGAGCTCAAGTGCCACACTGGATGTAGAGTTTACCTAAAAAAAGAAACAGTTTCTTTAAATCATGACTCATGGACATGTATGAGCTCAGTACCTCATGGGGGGATGACTACAGCTGCTACATTAATGGCTGTCACTACTTTCATCTGATGGCCAGAGAGGCCGAGCATAGAATGTTTTTCCATTTCTTTGTGTCCTCTTCAATTTCTTTCATAAGTGTTTTATAGTTTTCAGAGTATAGATTTCTTTTACCTCTTTGCTTAGGTTTATTCCTAGGTGTCTTATGGTTTTGGGTGCAGTTGTAACTGGGATTGTCAGGAACAACATTTAGTGATTTTTTTTTTTTTAAGATTTTATTTATTTATCTGACAGATAGAGGTCATAAGTAGGCAGAGAGGCAGGCAGAGAGAGAAGGGGAAGCAGGATCCCCGCCGAGTAGAGAGCCGCATGCGGGGCTCCATCACAGGACCCTGGGATCATGACCTGAGCCGAAGGCAGAGGCTTTAACCCACTGAGCCACCCAGGCGTCCCTACATTAGAGATTTTTAACTTTATGAAGGTATCAAATAAATTCAGAAAAAATGATTTTCTATAACTTTGTAGAAGATCTAACATCACATGGATCTAACAATGTCATGCATTATTTAAATTTTTAAAATTACCGCATTATATATTTTTTGGATTCTTTGGAAATTATTTGACTATAAGATATTGATTCATACATGTTTATTTTCATTCATAAATTATCTTCATTTTTAATTTGTGTCCTTTTTCCATATATGTTATTATTTCCTTGAAATTCTATAAATGGAAATATTACATTCTGTGTTAAAAAATAATACTAATAATCTGGCTTGGATTTTGAAAGCCCATCTCCCCTCTACTAATTTTCTTTTGCAAACATCATCATAGAATGACATTTTAAACATCCTCATAGAACGGTAGGGGAATGTAATGTGTTCTTGAGGCCAGACAGTACTGGATTTGATTTGTTGCTTTACTGTGTGACCGTAGGCAAATTACTTAAATTCACTGAGCTTCAAGTTATTTATTTGGGATGTCCTGTCATTAATAGTATTGGTCTCTCAAGGTTGTTAAGAAGATTCATTAAGATACTAAATATAAAACACTTAGATCTCCTACTCCACACTCAGTTCAGTTATCCACAGCTGCAAATCCAATATTTTAGAGTTTAAAACAACAATGATTTCTTTCTCATGATCTGGTATTTGACTTGAGAGTTCTATAGGTTTAGAAACTTTTTGTTCACCAATTCTTCGTAATTCTGAGAATCTATATGTATAGTAAGCTCACAGGATTTGTTAAATGAATGCATAATAGAAATACATTTTAATTTTAGTTTTCTTAAATACAGTTTATTTATTTATTTTTTAAAAATTTTATTTATTTATTTACTTGACAGAGAAAGAGAGAGCACAGAAGGGGGAGTGGCAGCAGGAGAGGGAGAAGCGGGCTCCCCACTGAACAGGGAGCCTGCCTCTCGACTCGATTTCAGGACCCTGGTATCTTGACCTGAGCTGAAGGCAGATGCTTAACTCACTGAGCCACCCAGGCACCCCCTTTAATATAGTTCAGTTGTGAGGACAAATTCTTTATCTTTTTTTTTGTGGAAAAAAAAAAAAAGCTTATAATGAAAGATGGGATTCTGATTTATTTATTTCATTTTTTAAAAAACTTTTTTTTTTTTTTAATAAATATATAATGTATTGTTAGCCCCAGGGGTACAGGTCTGTGAATCGCCATTCTTTTTTTTTTTTTTTTTTTTTTTTTAACTTAAAGCTTTGAGTAATGATGTGTTAAATGAAGGTAAGATTAAGCAATCATCTGTTTTCACAATTTGTTTTGCTCCTGGAACCTGAAACCCAGAGCTTACTGCAAATCTCCTAGAGCTACCCCCTTTTGGTGAGGGATCATGTGGCAATTTTGTAAAGGGCAAAGGCCTTTTGGAAAGCTCTGGATTTCCATGGTTTCAGGAACAGGTCTAGACAGAACACATACTTCTGCATGTCTGAGGTCCCTTGTTTCATTTTTACAACCCAAGGTTTCTTGCAGCAACTAAAATTCCTTAATATCATCTACTTAGTTGAACTAAACTAGTTCAAATTTGGAACCTGTCCAGTTCTGCTCTTTTTTCTTTTTTTTTTTTTTAATAGACAGAGAGCATGGGACCGCTGGGGCGGGGAGGTGGGTAGGGGCAGAGGGAGAGAGAGAGAGAAAGAGAATTTTAAGCCAGTTCCATGCTCGGTGTGGAGCCTGATTGGGGGCTCAATTTCACAACTGTGAGATCATACCCCAGACCAGATGAAAATCAAGAGTCCGTCACTTACCTGGCTGAACCACCCACGCGCCCCATAGTTCTGCTCTTTTTATGCTTAAAGTGTTATAGCTCAGATAGCTTTTTGAAGAAATATTCTGGACATAGAACCAAAGTCAACTAGTAATCCTAGTAATTGTTCTGTGTTACAGAAGAGGAGGTAAGAAAGCAAGTCCCTTTAAAATAATGACCGTGTAAGAGCTTCCATGAAAATGTTTAGAATGTTTTGCTCTGTATTTTGAATGGCCTTGCTGATATTTTAATGTCATATATTTCAGCAGAAACATCAAGCTTTGAGACCACAAATAACAATGCAATTATTGACTCAGTAAGTCAAATTTTAAAGACATTATCAGGAAAGTACTTAAGTGGAAAGTGACCCCATCAGCAATCAGTTGCATGAAGAATCAAGCCAGCATTAATTATCCTGGCATTCAAGATCTTTCTCATCAGCCTCACACTACCAAGTTGACTTTATCTGGCAGTATGGAACTCTAGAACAAACATTCTAAAGCAGGCAGGCTAAAATTCTTTTCACTCCCTGAGTTGTTGGTGTTCATTTCCTCCTATCTTCAGTGACTGTGTAGTTTATGTCTATCCTGTCTTTTAAGGTCCAATTAATGTTACCTCTCTATAACAAGGCTGACTTCATCTCTTATGGGTTTTACTATGCCTCACCTCCCAGACTCCTTAGAATCATTTGGTTTTACCTCATGAGAATTAAATTAGAAATAAATATTTATTTAACCTTAGTTAGGTTACTAGACTTCTCTAAGCCTTGGTTTCTGCCTTGAAGAGGCGGGTAATAAATATTACCATATTTATTAGGGTTAATGTGACAAGCGAAGGAACAGGAAAATTCTTTATAAACTGTAAAGCACTATGTGAATATTAAATATTATCTTGCATATTTTAGAACTTTTAGATACATGCCATCAAAGTAACATTGTTTTGTAAAACCAGCAGTATGCAAGATAGTAGCTAGGAACTTGGTATGCAAAAAGAATAAGGCACATTCTTGCCCTAGAGGCCCTTCCATCATAGATCGGGAGATAAAACAAAACCATGTTAAAAGTTAAATAACAATAGCATGAATAGCATGTCAAAAATTACTCAAAGCAACAATAAAGTAGGTGGTACAGGATGGTCTGCCAAATAAATTGGAAAGATAAATAGTATTCCTGAAGTCCCAGGCATAAGAGATTGCTTTCTAGTTTGTGCAAGAAGTATAGAGATTATGGTAAGGTATTCATTGAGCTGGATCTTAAGGGTAGGTAGGGTTTAATTACGTGGAAAGCGGCAGAGCGTTTTAAGAAGGTGGGCAGAAGTGTGGAGATGGAAAAGTGTGATTGTTGAAAGACTGATAAACTAGTCTGACTAGAATAAATCTGGCTAGTGTTCCCAAACCAGTTGAACGTTAGAATCAAAGAGAAGGGGTGCCTGGGTTGCTCAGTCGGGTAAGCAGTTAAGTGTCTATCTTCCACTTAGTTCATGATCCTGGAGTCCTGGGATCAAGCCACCAGTTTGGCTCCCTGCTCAGTGGGGAGTCTGCTTCTCCCCAACTCTTTCCCCCTCTTCCCCAGCTCCTGCTTTTTCTCTCACTCACTCTCTCTTTCTCAAGTAAATAAATAATAAAAATATAATCTAAAAAAATAGAATCAAAGAGGAAACTTTTTTTATTAACATATAATGTATTATTTGTTTCAGGTGTACAGGTCTGTGATTGATCAGTCTTAAACACAATTCACAGTACTCACCATAGCACATACCCTCCCCAATGTCCATCACTCAGCTACCCCATCCCAACCACCCCCTTCCCTCTAGCAACCCTCAGTTTGTTTCCTGAGATTAAGAGTCTTTCATGGCTTGCCTCTCTGGTTTTATTTTGTTTCATTTTCCCCTCTCTTCCCCTATGATCCTCTGTCTTGTTTCTCAAATTCTTCATATCAGTGAGATCATATGATAATTGTCTTTTTCTGTTTGACTTATTTCGCTTAGCATAACAGCCTCTAGTTTCATCCACGTTGTTGCAAATGGCAAGATTTTATGGTTTTCGATGGCTGTATAATATTCCATTGTATATATAAACCACATCTTCTTTATCCAATCATCTGTTGATGGACATCTAGGCTCTTTCCATAGTTTGGCTATTGTGGACATTGTTGCTATAAACATTCGGTGCACTTGCCCCTTTGGATCACTACGTTTGTATCTTTAGGATAAATACCCAGTAGTGCAATTGCTGGGTCATAGGGCAGTTCTATTCTCAACTTTTTGAGGAACCTCCATGCTGTTTTCCAGAGTGGGAGCACTAGCTTGAATTCCCAGCAACAGTATAGTAGGGTTCCCCTTTTTCTGCATCCTCACCAACACTTGTTTCCTGACTTGTTAATTTTAGCCATTCTGACTGGTGTGAGGTGGTTATCTCATTGTGGTTTTGATTTGTATTTCCCTGATGCCGAGTGATGTGAAGCACTTTTTCATGTGTCTGTTGGCCATTTGGATGTTTTCTTTGCAGAAATGTCTTCCTGTCTTCTGCCCATTTCTTGAGTGGATTATTTATTCTTTGGGTATTGAGCTTGATAAGTTCTTTATAGATTTTGGATACTAGCCCTTTATCTGATATGTCATTTGCAAATATCTTCTCACATTCTCTCAGTTGTCTATTGGTTTTGTTGACTGTTCCCTTTGCTGTGCAAAAGCTTTTGATCTTGATGAAATCCCAATAGTTCATTTTTGCCCTTGCTTCCCCTTGCCTTTGGTGATGTTTCTAGGAAGAAGTTTCTGTGGGTGAGGTCAAAGAGGTTGTTGCCTATGTTCTCCTCAAGGATTTTGATGGATTCCTGTCTCACACTGAGGTCTTTTATCCATTTTGAGTCTATTTTTGTGTGTGGTGTAAGGAAATGGTCCAGTTTCATTCTTCTGCATGTGCCTGACCAGTTTTCTCAATACCATTTATTGAAGAGACTGTCTTTTTTCCATTGGACATTCTCAAGGAGGAAATTTCAATATTGTATGGATTGGGGTGCCTAGGTGGCTCAGTGGGTTGAATGTCTGCCTTTGGCTCAGGTCAGGATCCTGGGATTCTGGGATTAAGCCTCACAGCGGGGAGCCTGCTTCTCTTTCTCTCCCTGCTCATGTTTGCTATCTCTCTGTCAAATAAATAAATAACATCTTAAAAAAAAAATTGTACAGATTCCTGAGCTCCAGTGCAGACCAATTAAATCAGAATCTGTGGGCATGAAAGAGCTTTCAAGGAGATTCTGATCAACAGCCAAGTTTGGAAACCACAGATAAAGAGGATTAGCAGACCATAAACTGAGAAATTTAGTTGAGGTCTGAATTCACAAAGGCCTTAATGTTGGGAGTAGATTTTGTGCCTTATACAACAAACACCACATCTCAAACTTAAATAATGTATTTTTTTTTTTTTTAAGGAAAAGTGTCTCTGGGGACCCTATGAGAAAACTGTAGAAGTCAGTGAAGAGTTGTCCCTAGAAAGTTTTGTGCTCTGAGGTATGAATCTGAGATTCTGATCTCTTTATAATCTCTGGAATGGCCTGGGAATGAATCAATCATGGGGATTAATCATAAAAAGCATGGAGAATATAGTCAATGTCATTCTATTATTGTCGTACAATGCAGGTAGTAGTTCCACTTGTTATGAATATAGCATAATGTATACTGATGTTCAATCACTATCTTGTACACCTGAAACTAATATAACATTGTGTCAACTATACTTCAAAATAAAAAAAAAGGAAACTCTGCTATTCAAACAAATACATATATGTTCATAGCTGCACTAATCAAATTAGCCAAAGATGGAAACACCCCAAATGCTCATCAACAGATGAACGAAAGACAAGTCATGTTGTACACATAGAATAAAATGTTATTCGGCCATAAAGAGGCATGAAGCACAGATATATGCTACAACATGGATGGACCTTGAAACAGCCTGCTACATGAAAGAAGTCAGACACAAAATGTCACATATTGTATGATTCCATTTGTATGAAATATCTGAAATATGTCAATATGTAGAGACAGAAAACAGATTGTTTGTTGCCAGGAGCTGGGAGATGGGTAAGAGGAGAATTTTATTAATGAGTACAAAGTTTCTCTTTGGAGTGATAAAAATGTTGAAACTGGAAAAAAAAATTGAAATTTAGTTAGAAATGGTGATTGTACAGTATTGTGAATGAATGTAACTTATGCAACTGAATTACTCACTTTAAATCAGTTTTATGTTACATGAATTTCACTTAAACTTAAAAAAAAAAAATCATAGCTGGGTGATTACCAGATACAGGACCTGGTATCTAGCATAGATTCAGAATTTCTTTTTCAATTTTAGTCTAGTTAGCAAAATGAATGATATCTGTTTTCTTTCTGTTGGCAGTGCTTCAAGTATCTGGTACTAGTATAATCATTGTTTTGGCTATTCGCAGACTTAGCAATGCAATTTTTGCTTTGATATTCTTCCCAGTTGTTATGTCAAGAAAAAGGCAGAATTAGGCAGTATGCTAAAATTGAATCAGTATTACTTACATAAATGATCTGTTTTCAGTCACAAATATCCTTTGAAGTCTAAAAGCAAAGAAAAAACTTGAGATTGTTGAAGTGTTCTACAGAAGAGTTGAAAGGCCACTGAGTTGTTGAAAGAACACGAGAAGGCATCACAATCTTCAATTTATCAGCTCATGGCAGGGCCACGAACTGGGTTCTTTGTCCAAGGTATGGGTTTTTCTGTCCCTCACTCTGCAAAATTTTAGGAAATGTTCTAAATTTGTTGGATTGTCACACAGCAGTTGACTCACAGTTCTGGAGGTTGTCATTGACTCGTCTTTCCTACTAACCAGAAATGATATGTCTCATCAAGAAGATTGCATATTACATCAGTATGCAGGGCTCTTATATTTAACTTGTAGTCTAATTTTCCTTGAGGTTGGCAAAGTAAGTATTTAATAAATCGGGCAGCAGTACGGTGAACATATATCTGATAAGACAAAACAGATCGAAGCGCCTGGGTGGCTCAGTCGGTTAAGTGTCTGCCTTTGGCTCAGGTCATGATCTCAGGGTCCTGGGATGGAGCCCCACGTGCAGCTCCCTGTGCAGAGGGGAGCCTGCTTCTCCCTCTGCCTCTGCTGTGGCCCCTGCTTGTGCTCTTTCTGTCTGCCTCACACATAAACAAACAAACAAACAAACAAATATCTAAAAAATAAATAAATAAAAGAGAGCAAAAACCAAAGAAGGTATTTGCATTAGAATTTCTGACTTTAAGCTTGCGGTGTGTGGGTGGGAGACAAAATTCTGGCCTCAATTTCTTCATTTGTAAAGATCTGTTAATGGTACTAGTCACATAGGGTTTTATGAGAGAATGTACAAATATGTGTGAAATTTTTACATAGGATCAAGCATAAAACTGGCCAGAAAAGGGAGTTATTTTTCTAAAAAATACATTTGACATGTAATAATGTATAAATGTAGTAATGGAGTTTGTTTTTATTTTTAAGAATAATGCTGGAACTAGTATAGTGCTTGTCATAAAAGGGAGGATAAAACAGCAAAGGAACATAGCTCAGCTTTCCTTCAGTTGAAAACAGACATGTAAGTAAAGCAAAATATATAATTATTGCAATTATGAGAATATATACTGTGTAACACTTAAGGAAGAGAAATATAAAGAGGTGATATCAAGGTAAAGAGATGAAAGAGAGGTTTGAATGAGGGATAGGGTATATCCCAAAAGTTGGTTCTAAGTGGCATATAAGGATGTGAAAATGTGAACTGTTTTAGTTATATAGAAAACCAGGTCAGCTTACATTCCCTAATATTATAAATCAGAAGTGTAGCACAAAGTGGAACAGAAATTCCCAAACCTCGTTGATATTCGGATTACTTTAGAGACTTACAAAAATGTAAATGCCTATGCTTTGCTCCAGAGATTCTGATTTTATAATTGTTGGGTAGAGTCCAGTGAGTTGTGTTTTTACAAAGATCTCTAGATGAAACTTGATACATGGTTAATTTGAGAACAGTAGACATGGGAATGACATATTTGTCTTTGTCCATTAGTATCTGCTCAGTCCCTACACAGAATTCCCTTTTTTCTGCAGAGCAAGAAAAGAAAAAAACATGGTGGAATAACCCAATTTAAAACTGAAACAGGGGCACCTGGGTGGCTCAGTCGGTTAAGCCTCTGCCTTTGGCTCAGGTCATGATCCCAGGGTCCTGGGAGGGAGCCCCAAGGCGGGCTCTCTGCTCAGCAGGGAGCCTGCTTCCTCCTCTCTCTCCGCCTGCCTCTCTGCCTACTGTGATCTCTGTCTGTCAAATAAATAGATAAAATCTTAAAAAAAAAAAAAACTGAAACAAACATCAGCTTTTAAAAAATGTCCATGAAAAAAGATTAAAAGTCCATTTGTCTCCTTTTTCTTTTCTGGTTACTTACAGAGGAGCCAACTTCTAGCCGCCTCTGAAGCTGGAGATAAGATACAGCAGTGACATCAAGTGGTTGTTATAGGGTATTTTCCTTTTTATTTGGGACTTTGATATTTAAATGAATTAACTTAAACTGGGGGTGGTTTTCTTACTCCCTCCCCGCCACCTCACCAGTTAGACAATTTGTTCTTTAGTTTCTGCATACCTCATTCACCAGAAATGCTGAAAGAATGAAAAAACAACAAATAAAACTTGATCCTGACATGTGATCCTTTGAGTGCTATCCAATACATACACCTTTGTTTAGTTATTGCTAGAACCAGGTGGTTTCCATGAAGTAAAAAAAGTCTAAACTCAACTCTACATGCAGAAACTATGATAATGCTGATGAAACTATCCGTATATTTAAAACAATGTGACTCAGGGCGCCTGGGTGTCCCAGCTGGTTGGGCATCTGCCTTCCTCTCAGGTCATGATCCCAGCACCCTGGGATCAAGTCCCCAGTAGGGCTCCCTGCTCAGTGGAGAGTGTGATTTTCCCTTTGCCCCTCCTCCTCTGTTCCTGCTCTCTCTCTCTCTCTCTTTCTCTAAATAAATGAAATCTTAAAAAAAAGAAAAACAAAAGCAAAGACTGAATGTCTTAAAACAATATGACTCATGAAACGAGGAACCACTATAAACTTGACTGAAATGAGAATACCTCGGGTGCGTGCCAAGTAAACTCATGAGACCAAGATGAAGGTGAATGCTCCTTTTCATAAACATCTGTAGTGAGCTGATACTTAGGTATCTATCTAAAGGATAAGAACTTTCAAAAAGTCTTGATTAAAAACAAAGTAAAAGTAGATTTGAAAGCTTTCTTACTCCAACGACCAAAAATGTTTATTGATCTACCCTGCTTCATGCAACTCAGTAAGTGGAAATCGGATTTTATAGTAAAGGGAATTAAGAGGTGGCTTTTGGGATTTTTACTGAATAATAGCATTCATCAAAGATTTTCTTTAAATGGTGACCTTACCAGTATATTTATACTATGACTGGGTTTATAAAAATTTGATACACACAGTTTAAAGAAATGGATTTGCTAAGCAGAATGCGACACACCCAAATTACAAACAAAAGAAGAGGAAGTTGGGCAACTAATTGGCAAGTGGACAAGAGAAGTGTATTTAGTTACTTGGACTGTGGTGCTTCAACAGACTGGAAGAAAAAGAACACCCAATTGTAAAAAAAGAAAAATAGAAAAAAAATAGGATTATCTTTGGTCCCAGGGACCATCATTCTGAATGGGAAACCAGCTGCTGTGGTTGAAGACCATCTGCGTGCACCTCTCTATTAGCCACTGTTCTCGGGCTACCCTTGCTGAGGTGAAAACCACACAACAAAACCACCACTTGCAGGGAAGTGCTCTTTACTTATCTTCCAGTGTCTTTCAGATGTTATTTTATTATTTTTTATTCATTATGTCTATCCTAGGCTTTTAAATTCTGAAAACAAAAAGGAATATATTGCATTTTCAAATTCTAGATTTAGCTACCTTCTAAGGAAGGACAAGAACCAGTCCTCAGTTTAGCTCCTTAATGCTTACTCATTTTAAGTCATAAGTAGAAACCTGATATATTTAGACAATTGGCAGAAGGAAAATTTATATGAAAACTAAATACAGCTGTCAGCTGATATGGTGGGTCACGGATTTATTGCCACAGACAATTTAATGATCAGAAATAATAAGGAGAGAACTTATATAAGTTAGGATCTATTTTTGAGTTAAATGTTCTAAAATCTGTGAATGACTAAGTGATGAGGCATTCTCTACATTTCCCATTCATAGGTGAATAATAGGGAGAGTTTGATGAGTAGTTTTCTTCAGCCTCTCAGTAATAAATAATTCCAAAATGAGAACTAATAGGTTGCTTTGCCTTAAACAGAACATGTCCCTGGGTTGAAATACTGGAAACTTTATAAATCTCTGTGAAATTATCTAAAGACTCCAAATAGGAGGATTGAGTTTTCACTTATTTTACCTAAGTGGATCTTAAAATGGCTTGAGCAAAACTCTGTCTGTTTAGGCCATAAACATTTACATTAATACATTAATACATCAATACATCAATAATAATTTTCCTTTTCCCAAGTCGTTCCATACTTCTTTCTGCTGATAAGGATATATTAAGGATCCACTAAGCATGAAATAAAGCTGGAAGAGTAGAGTGGGGCCAGATCATGGATGACTCTTACCATTTCTTCAGCAATAAGTGGTTGTTGTCAAGAAAATAAAAGACATGATCAGGTCTATGTCTTGGGGAGATATAACTGGTAGTGGTATGGAAGACATATGCATGGAAGATGAGACCAAAGGCAGGGAGACAGAAAAATACTGTGGGTGGAGAGATGAAGAGGAAGGTAGAATTAATAGAGTTGGCTTGTGTGATCTACTGCTTTTATTTATTTATTTATTTTTAAAATTTAGAACGTGTGAATGCTCAAAAAAGTTAATTGAATATATGCTGGTCATTTGTTGAGGAAAGGAAATAGTCAGAGATGACAGTAAAGTTTCAAGTCGAATAGCTGGGCTGAGACTGAACTCATTCTGTTCCATCAACATTGCTACCCATGTCCTGCCAGCCTACAAGACCCTTCACATGAATTAGAAAAGGTTATCTTTAAAGAACATCATCATAATACACTTGTATTTTTTTTTGACAAGAACATTTACTGTCATCAGTGGAAACGTTTTATAATATATGCATAGATGCGATGTCTTTGATGGAATAATGCCCTTTGGATGTAGTGGGTTGGGAAATACCCACCATACACCACCATATGCAGTGCTCTGAAGTGTTGCTTGTTCTTAAGGAAATCACAACATTTCACTTACATCAAGGGAAAGAAGAAAATGTGGTCAAGAGAACCAACTGCTGCAGAGGCAAAGCAAAACCAGAAAAGATCAAAGAATACTAGATGTAACAGTTAGAAGGGTTATTGGTAATATATTGAGACAGAACTTTGATACAATTACAAACCTTTGGGCTGAAAAATCCTATAGAGATATTTTTAACTCCTTTTCCCTTCCTGTTTTAAATATGGGAACTCTGAGACCAAGAATTTGAGGGACTCATTCATTCTCTTGGAATGCTATCTAATACTCTACACTTCTTTTAGTCTTGGGCTTGTGACTTGTATTTTTCTATCTTCATGATTGTTTTCCATTAAAAATATGCTGAGCTAATACTCTTTCCTAATTACTTCATTAAAAAAATTTTTTTAAATGATTTTATTTATTTACTTGACAGAGAGAGAGACAGCGGGAGCAGGAAACAGAAACAGGAGGAGTGGGAAAGGGAGAAACAGTTTTCCAACTGAGCAGAGAGCCCCAGTGCGGGGCTCGGTCCCAGAAGCCTGGGATCATGACCTGAGCTGAAAACAGATGCTTAATGACTGAGTCACCCAGGTGCCCCTCCTAATTACTTCAATTTAGGAAATGTGAAAGGCTAATGGGCAAATTTTGGTAAGTAAAACTGGCACTGGGGATGAAAACTATTACTGACAGCTTGGGATAGACTAAGGATTTTCTACATTTTTTAAAGGAAAACTCAAAATTTCTTCCAGTACCTACTTTCATCCAAAGGAAGACTCCTCTGTGCATCTTATCACTGGCCTAAGATTTCAGGTCTTGGGGTAGATGAGCAAGAGGAGGAGAGATGGTGTTAGACTAGGTAACAAGAGTATTTCCTTTCTATGCTTGCGTACCACAGCGATTATGCTAAAAGCTGAATTGCCCAGAGTTGAGCAATTACTAGGAGGTGAGTGTGGAGCAGCGTGGGTTGATTCTTTATAAAAGAAGTTTGGCAGAGAATGACAAGAGGTTGCTAGGAGAGGAAAATAACAACATTAAGGAAAAAATAAAGGGGGTAAAAACAGTCTTTACTGGCATTTCTGATTCTTGTTCAGTCTCTTCCCTGGGTGCTCTTCTCACTCATTTCCTTTCTGTTTTTTCCTTCCTCTGGACTCCCTTAGAAAATTCATTTTCTTTAGGAAGCTTTTCCTAAAAATAATCATCACATAATGTACCACTCCATACTCATATGTGACTTTTAAAAGTTATAAGCATTGTTATATTCTTTTGCATGTATTACATGTTTTTGTTCAATTTTTAAAAATTTAGTCTTTCAGAAATCAGTGTAACTCATATTTCTTGTATCCAATCCTAATACCTCTTGCTACATACAGACACACTCCACATGTACAGGCAATAAAATACTATTTTTGTTTTTTGCCATCCTCTTCAAGTCAATCCTAAGGCTTTCATCCACTCAAAACATTCCTAAGTACCTAAGGGGCTAAAGTGATAGATAAAATGTGATGTAGATACAGTCTGGCTGCCCTGTTGTTGGTTCCTGCTCCTGGAGGCTTGAGTGGTTTTGTGGCCAATGCAACTGTTTATCTCCCCAACAATCATTGTCTCTCTTCCTTCCTGCTGATTGAATCTTGCTTTTGTTGTGGTATTGGACAGGTAGCAATGGGCTCAGGGAAGTGGGGCCCACCCATTGCTGAGAGAGGTGACCCATAACTCACTAAGCCAATCACTCTTCTTTGCTGGTGGGAAGATGAGCTTAGTTCTACATATGGCAAAGGAATATAAGGGAAACCATCTGAAAATATGTGAGAAATATGTTCTTCCTTGTTAACAGAGAGACCACTTGGTGAGAAGGTACTAGGGTCTATTTTGCTCAGCAGACCAGTGGGAGGAAGTACTAATGGAAATAATAATAGCCATTTTGTTACTTTACCATAAAAGCCAAGAGAATCTCGGATTTTAACCTAGAACACTGACAGCTTTGAGTCACTAAACTGTTTGGTTCCACTTACACTTAGACTTTTTCTTGACTATGAGTTATATCTTTTTGTTTTAAGCCTCCATTAATCAGTTTTTTTTTGTTGTTGTTGTTCATACTTGTATCTGAAAGCATCCTAGTAGAAGGTCTGACAGAAGCCCTGACTATGAAGACAGTGTAGCTAGGTAGGAGAAAGTTCTAAAGCTGAATTAATTCAGAGAGATTGTTTGCTAAGGAAAGTGTAAATAGTACATCTGAGAAAGAATAATTATTGGGGGCTGAGAGTACGGAGATACAGAGAATGTCCCCCAAATCTGGCCAACATCTGGAATGGAAGATCACAATAAATACTTATTAAATATTGCAAAAATGATGGTGTTCATTGTAAAATGTAGCATATGTGATAAGGGTAAGGAAAGTCAGAGGCCAGGAGGACAAAGGTCAGGATGAAATGCATTTTAAGGAATCTTCTTTTTTTTTTTTTTTTAAAGATTTTATTTATTTATTTGACAGAGAGAAATCACAAGTAGACGGAGAGGCAGGCAGAGAGAGAGAGAGGGAAGCAGGCTCCCTGCTGAGCAGAGAGCCCGATGCGGGACTCGATCCCAGGACCCTGAGATCATGACCTGAGCCGAAGGCAGCGGCCTAACCCACTGAGCCACCCAGGCGCCCAAGGAATCTTCTTAAAGGGATAGTAATCCCATCAGTGGGCCCCACTTTCAAGAGTTCACCCAAGCTTAATTACCTTCCAAAGGCCCTACCTCTAAATACCTTCACAACAGAGGCTAGGGCTTCAACATATGAAATTTGAAAAATGGAAACATTCAGTCCATAGCACTCTTTAGGCTTTGATTTTCTCATCTGTAAAAAGAGGAATCTAATGTAGGGTCCAAGGGCAGGCCACCCCAACATGGGCCACTATGGCATGAAGAGTATTATTATTATTTTTTAAAGATTTTATTTATTTATTTTAGAGAGGGGTAATGTGAACAGGGGGAGGAACAGAAGGAGAGGGAGAGAGAGAATCTCAAGCAGACTCCATGCAGAGCACGAAGCTTGACACAGGGCTTGATCTCAGGACTATGGGATCATGACCTCAGCTGAAATCAAGAGTTGGATGCTTAACTGACTGAGCCATCCAGGTTCCCTGGGATAAACATTATTTTGAGTTACAAGTAATCGATACTCAGCAGATTCAGGAAGAACTCTTTACTTCCCTGTCAACTGCTGATTGTATGAGGAAGAGAGCTATTAACAGAGATTCTTTACCTGGGAAACTTAATAGGAAAACCTTTGTTTTGCAAACATCTCCTTTCACCTTCCTGCTAGAGACAATGGGTCTCTCTCCCCATTGTATTCTCAGACCCTTTCTCCTTAGCTCATATAAGCATCAGCTTGCCTAACTATCTTTGGAATTTCCATGTTTGTGTGGATTCCCCATACTTATGCTATTAAATTTTATTTCCTCCAATTACTCTGTCTCATGCCAATTTGAATCATCTTCCAGCTTGAAGGACCTTTGAATGGCAGAGGAAATTCTTCTGCCCTGACACTTATAACTACCTTGTAAGGTTATTGTAGGGATTAAGGAGAGATTAATATATAGAGAGCATTCAACCAAGTAGTAAGAGTTGATAAGTGATAATAATTATTATTATTATTATTTTAGTCTTTTTATATTATTGCATTAGTATTATTTTAACCTTTGGTGTTGCCTTTTTGGTACCTGGACTCTTCTTAACTCTCTAATGGCTAATATATCTCAGTCAGGAGAGGGTAGCCATTGGCAGATCAGTGAGCTGGGAGTCAAAGAGCTGATTCAAATACTAACATAGTGTTCTGAATGCTTACTTACTGTGGACATCTTATTCAACATTATCTTTGTAATCATATATCTGTATACATTTTGACACAATTGTGTAGGATGGGCCATAACAATGTGTCCCTAACACAGGCATGAGCTGATGGCTATGAGACATATATATATGTTAAGTGTGATATGTGCTACATAGAGGATTCAATTTAGGTGGATGTAAGGTGTAAATAACTGAGAAAATACCTCAAAATCAAATAAGATGAGTAGATTGCAATTCACTTTAATTTAAACAAACCAAAGCCAACAACAAAATTATTGAATATTTTGTTAAACACATTGAAAGTCACTAGGAATATAAAGATATAAATTTGACAGCTTATCTGCAAAGAACAGCAGTCTGATAAAAGAAACATGTAAACAAATAATTATGATGAAGGATAGCAGACATAGGAGTAGAAAAAAAAATTACAAGGTAAAGTGACACCACATCATAGGAAAAAAGAATCAGATTGACCAACTTTATAGGCCAGTGTAGGGCTTCAGAGGGATGGTGACATCTGAACTCAGAAACAGATAGTTGAGGGGCACCTGGGTGGCTCAGTGGGTTAAAGCCTCTGCCTTCGGCTTGGGTCATGATCCCAGAGTCCTGGGATTGAGCCCCGCATCGGGCTCTCTGCTCCGCTCTCTGCCTACTTGTGATCTCTGTCTGCCAAATAAATAAATTAAATCTAAAAAAAAAAAAAGAAAGAAAAAAGAAACAGATAGTTGAGCATCGCATGAAAGACATTCCAGAGTTTTGTATGTGTGTGGGATTAATAGTGAGAGGCCAGCCGAGAAATGGGAAATTAGAGAAGTGCATTATTTTCTGAAATTTTAGTGCTGAGATCAACACACAATGGGTTAGAGCATATATTCAATTTAATACATCTGGGATGGATTCTGAGATTCTGAATTTTGAAAAATCTCTCCAAGTGATATGGATACCTTCTGGGATAAAATAATCTGATGTACCTACTTCATGGGAAGATCTGCTCAGTATTTCCCAAGCTGGCGTCCCACAGAAGACTGTACTTTAAGACAGTTCTGTTCAAATAATTTTGTAAGGTGCTTTGGAAAATAACTTTGAGCTAGTTTCTTTATATAAAATCCCTTAAAGCAAGTTATACATCTCTAAGAGAGAATATAGTGTGTAGGCATTTTGTATAGATTGAAAAAATGTGGTTAAGTGTGTTTGTAAGGATTTTATTGCATATGCATGCGTCTTTGTGTAAGTCTGGGTCTGTTCACCTGTTTTTGTGTGTGTATGTCTGCTTATATATATATTTGTGTCTACTTGAGTAGTGTGTGTGTGTGTGTGTGTGTGTGTGTGTGTGTGTTTATAACAGCATGTATATATGTGTGTCTGGATATTGCAGGGAGGAAAAATCTTTTTTACTCTAATCCCAGGTTCAAAGACTGGAGATCTTGAATCAATGTGTTAAGATAGATGGTGGGTGCCCGGGTGGCTGAGTTGGTTAGCGTCCAACTCTTGATTTCAGCTCAGGTCATGATCTCAGGTTTGCTTAGTGTGAAAGATCTGCTTGTCCCTCTCCCTCCCCCCTACCCCAACTGTCTTTTGTGCTCTCTTTCTCTCTAAAATAAATGAAGAAATGAAATCTTTCTCTGTGCAGACTACCACTTCTTTTTCTTCTTCTTCTTCTCTTTTTTTTTTTTTTTTAAGATTTTATTTATTTGACAGAGAGAGAGAAATCACAAGTAGGCAGAGAAGCAAGCAGAGAGAGACAGGGGAGGAAGCAGGCTCCCTGCAGAGCAGAGAACCCGATGCTGGGCTCAATCCCAGGACCCTGGGATCATGACCTGAGCTGAAGGCAGAGGCTTTAACTCACTGAGCCACCCAGGCACCCCCAGACTACCACTTCTGATATGAAAAAGAAATTTTCTCAGGACTTTTTCTTCCACTATGTTCTTTACTCTAAGCCTCAATTATGTTTATCACACATACATACAGGAAATTAAAAAACAACTACTGTAGACTAGAGGGTTGTATCTCCCTTATCAAGGATGAGAGTCTATTTCTAATCTAGAATAAGTAGAGAATCTCCACTTTTTCTTTGAGCTCACATGAAAAGGCTGAAACAAGTGGTCCATTGACCCCATTGTCACCTTAAATGAGTGAGGTTCCTGCCAGCTCAAACCTGCCTGTGAGTTCTGGCTCTGTAATTGCTTTTTTGTAGGTTAGGTGCTGAAAATTATTCATTCACACCAAGGCTAATATAGGAAAATAATTCCTGAATAAAAGGATTCAAGTAAGCAGGAGATTAATATGCACCTTGATTTTTATTCAGGCCATTGGTGTCTTGGAAATCAATGTAGAAATTATGCAAGAAGAAATTACTCCCCAGCAGGTACTTTGTGAAAAGGTTGTGCCATATCACATGGCATTGGTAATAGATACTGCATAAATTTAAGATGAAATTGAGGCTTAGGTCTCACTGGGAAATGGAAATGCCTGGATGACAGAATGATAAGTGATTAGATTAAGCATTTTAAATACTTCATTTTTACCAAGAGTAGTAAGCTAGACAATGTCTCCTCAACTTCAACTGGCTGCCATTGATGCCATTGTTTTCTGACGAAGATTTCACATGTAAGATAAGTTTTTTGGGGGCGCTTGGGTGGCTCAGCTATTAAGCATCGGCCTTGGGCTCAGGTCATGATCCCAGGGTCCTGGGATAGAGCCCTGCACCTGGGTCTCTGCTTAGTGGGAAGCCTGCTTCTCTCTCTCCCACTCCCCTGTTTGTATTCCCTCTCTTGCTGTGTCTTTCTCTGTCAAATAAATAAAATCTTAAAAAAAAAAAGAAAGATAAGTTTTCCAGTAAGCATCTGTTCTGATAAATAAAAGCATAGATGGGCAGCAAATCCAAATAAAAAAAATGATAAATGATAATTAACAAAACCATCTCTATTCCTGCCAATAATTGGAATCTGTAATCAAAGTTGTAGTTCCCTTGTACATACTACTTAATTTAGAATTTTGATAAAATACTGTAGTCTCATAGTTCCTATTGTTAAAATCAATGTTTGAATGTATATGTTATGGAAACATGAATATATTCTTAGACACAGGTCTGTTACAGGCTGAACTGTGTCCCCCAAAATTCATGTATTAAAGTCTTGACCTCCAGTTCCTTCGATGTAACTGTATTTGAATGTAGGATATATATATATATATATATATATATATATATATATATATATATATTTTTAAAGATTTTATTTATTTGAAAGAAAGAGTGAGTGCAAGAACATGGGGGAGGTGGCTCAGAGAAAGAGAGACAAGCAGACTCTCTGCTGAGCAGGGAGCCTGATGCTGGCTGGATTCCAGGACCCTAGGATCATGACCTGAGCCGAAGGCAGATGCTTAACTGACTGAGCCACTGAGGGGCCCTTGAAAAAAGGATATTTAAAATGGTAAAATGAGGTCATTAAGGTGGGCCCTGATCCAATATGACTGTATCATTATAAGAAAAGGAGATTAGGAGGAACCTGGGTGGCTCAGTTGGTTAGGTATCTGATTCTTGATTTCTGCTTAGGTCACGACCTCAAGTTTGTGGGACTGGGTCCTGCATTGAGCGCTGTGCTGGGAGGGTGGAGCGTGCTTGGGATTCTCCCTCTGCCTCTCTCTCTCTTTCTCTTTCTCTCTCTCTACCCCTCTTAAAAAAAAAAAAAAAAGACTTAAAAAAAGAAGAAAAGATGATTAGGACGTGGACATGCACAGAGCAAAAATGATGTGAAATTACACTGAAAAGATGTCCATCTGTAAGCCAGGGAAAGAGGTATCAGAAGAAACAACTCTGCTAACACTGTGATCTTGAATTTGTAGACTCCAGAACTGTATAAAACAAATTATTATTGTTTAAGCCACACAGTTTGTGGTACTTGCTATGGTGTCCCTACCAAACTAATATAAGGTCTCAAATGGCTGCTTTGAGATAGAATGGGAGAGTCTAGCAAAATTGATATTTATTGTCTCTAGAGAGGTATATCTTTTCCTTTTTGTAGAGGGTTGGGCATGAGAGGTTGGGTAGTTGTGAAGAGAGTTCTCAAATTTTAGTCAACAATGTCATGATCTGTCTATGATCTGTAATTTCCCTTACTCAGAAAATGCTTGGACAAAAATAAGACAAGAAAGATCAACATGTACTGAAAGTGAAGAATGTTCATGATATATATCATTATAAGCATAAAGAAAAAAATTATAGAGCAGTAGTATAAGATGATTCCATCTGTATGTAAATCTAGATTCCTGCTAGTGCTTATATCTACACACTGGAAAAATATTCCCAATTAAGCATAGAGGGACAATGTTGAAGAGGAAGAGCTCAGCTGTTGAATAAATCCAAAATATACTTCTGAAGTTAAAATTGTTTTGAGAAGAAAATGCTTGAATTTTGCTTGTTTTGAACTTGTCTTTAGGGCATTTGAAGCACTATTTAAAAAATGGCTTATTAAAATGAGAAAGTGATGTTAAAACCTGGCATCTGTGGTAGAGACGATATAAAAGTTTGTTTAATGTCTTCTTTTTGGCTGATATTATACTTTTTAATATGTGGCTTTGAAACAAAAAATCTGGTGTTAAACCAAGCTTACATTGGTATCTTCTTTAATTGAGTACTTACTATGTGGTAGGCATGAATACAGGCACTGTAACACAGTGGAGAATGAGATAGACTGGGCCCCTGACTTATATTTTATATTCTAGGGGATTGATAATAATCAATCAGTACATAAATACGATCAGACATGATCTGTCATGCTATCTATGCTCAGAGTCACTGTGTAGGAATTACCAAAAAGGAATGGCATTTTCTAGACTCATGCAGTAGCAGGATGCTGGCCTTTTGATGATTTCCAAATTGGTATTAGGTAATTTATTTCTACCTCAAAGTCTCTTTCTTTTTTTCTTTTTTTTTTTTTTTAAGATTTTGTTTATTTATCTGACAGAGAGATCACAAGTAGATGGAGAGGCAGGCAGAGAGATAGAGGGAAGCAGGCTCCCTGCTGAGCAGAGAGCCCGATGCGGGGCTTGATCCCAGGACCCTGAGATCATGACCTGAGCCGAAGGCAGCGGCTTAACCCACTGAGCCTCCCAGGCGCCCTCAAAGTCTCTTTCTGGGGAACAATTAATTTTTCATTCATTTGATCTTAAGCTGGACTATCATTGGGGCCTTTAATTCTTTACATTTATAGTCTGACAGTAGAGACTTTGTTGGGGTCTGTATTAAATGACAGTCTACAGGCCACAGAGTACTTAATTTTTCAATGGTTAGATTTTATTTTATCTTTAATAATCACAATCAAGAGATTTTCATTAAAGTATGTCCATGTCCAGTAGAAAGTAATGGACAGCTAAGATGAATAGTGAAAATTATGGTGAGTGTAAGGACCTATTTAGCCAGAGCACTTCCATCCATTTGTTAAACAATAACCTTGTTGTTTAACCCTTAAACTGTCCCTGCTCCCCTTCCCCCAGGGGACTTACTCAAAAACAAGTTCTGGAAACCAGCCCCAGGTAACAAAGCCCAAATACAAGGGTGGGTCAGGCCAGGTGGAGACATTCGATCAGTGGGGGGACGCATACTGTCTCCCTAGTTACCAAGGAGTATGGGCCCCACCCTCTGGGCACCTTTTGGGCACCAAATGCTGACCACAATTTCATTGGCCACCTGTGTGTGGCCAGGCCCAACCACATGGCCTTTGCCCTTAGAAGCTAGTCTGTGAAACAGAGAGATGTCGCCCTCTCTTGTAAGAGGTGCAGCCCTGAACGTTTGGTCTGATTCTTGATGCTTGGTGTGAAATAAAGCTTTGCTTGACCTTCGCTTTGTATCAGTCTTGCTCCTTTAATCACGGACCCATTATTGGGGGACCTAACAATGAGTATATATTTTTAGAACAAAAAATCATAGAATTAGTTGTAGTAGTCTCATGACATTTTCATGAAACACACATTCATGAGTACCTCATAAAATAATAGCAAGGATAATAATGATAGGAACTGGCACTTATTGAGTAATTTATACTATTTCTAAGCACTTCCATATATCAGTTAGTTGAATCTTTACAACCGCCATAGAAGGTAACCATCTTTATCAGCCCTATTTTACAGACAGGTGAAGTGAGCCCCAAAGACATTAAGTAACTTTCTCAAACAGATAATTTGCTTAATGACATTTCCCATATTATCTCCTCAAGCTAGTTTACCGATTTTAGGTTACTGACCATCCTGCTTTGCCTGGGACATTTCTGGTTTTATCACTGAAAATCCTGCATCCTGGGAAAACACTCAGTCTCAGACAAACCAAGATATCCTTCAAATTGGTCTCTTGAATGTTTCCAGTAATTACTTAAATGTTTTCAGTAATTATTTTTGTTTAAATGATTTAATTATGTCTGACCTCTTCATCTTTCTTCCAATTTATTACACTGACCCTTTGTTTATAACAAATGTTAACTTTGAGATAAAATGTTTAAGAAGGAATATCCCAAAGACTCTTCTTAGGGGTCTGGGGATATGGAGATGAAATAGGCAAGGTGAGGTGGTGTTAAATAGTGTAATGCAGGAAATGGGCCCAGGGCCAGAGTGGATAGTGATGGTTCATTTGTGCTGCCTGAAGTAAGCCTGATTAAGAATACTTTAGAGATTCTTAAGTGGACTAACTCCAGACAGAGTCTCAAATATGGCAGGATTGAATTGATGCTACAGGTTTAAACCTGAAATACGGAATAAATTGTTAGATGACATATCAGTCATGGAGTGATAGGTTCAGTCCTGGGCTCCCACATCCTATTATGATTTAACTCATGATCAAATCTCAACATTTTTGTTCTTCCACTTATTCACTTAAGTGAGCAAAATTATTTTCTTGTTTCACCATCATAGCGTAAACCATAATCTTTGGGTTGGCATAATTTTTATTTGTTAGTTGTGGAATCATCCTTACCCTTATTTGTCTACTTATTAATTCAGTCATTTACTTATCCGACCCACAAGTATTTACTGAGGAAGTTAATTTCTAGCAAGGCAAAAAAGGCTAAGAAGATTACATACTGGGGCACCTGGATGGCTCAGTGGGTTAAAGCCTCTGCCTTCGGCTCAGGTCATGATCCCAGGGTCCTGGGATCGAGCCCCGCGTCGGGCTGTCTGCTCCGCGGAGAGCCTGCTTCCTCCTCTCTCTCTCTCTGCCTGCCTCTCTGCCTACTTGTGATCTCTGTCTGTCAAATAAATAAATAAAATCTTAAAAAAAAAAGAAGATTACATACTATCTTTCCCAGCTATATTCTCATTGTAAAGAAGTCTTAAACCGAAGGAGTGGGTATGTGAGAATGCATTTTTGATATCCACTGATTGAGTAGAGAAGTTTGAATGAATCTTTGAGAAATTTATGCAGATGAATATTCTCTAGTGAGGTTGAGAATGGAAACAGTCTTGTTTGTTGCACAATGTTATTATCTAGTATCTTTCAGTTATTCAATTATTATTTATTGAGTAAATTCTGTAGATAAGGAACTGTCTTAGTCCTGAAAGGAGTACAAAATTGATTGATATTCTGGCCTTTCCCTCAAGTAGGTATATCTTGATAGGAAAGATGACCCATTCACAAGGGGACTATCTGTAAAGTAGTACGTAACAACCTCTGTATCAAGGAATCTCATGGGAAGAAGTAATAGCCATTAAATTGTTGGGAATATTATGGAGGAACTTGAAGGCTAGACAAAGGACTTTAAATTTTATTTTATAGGTCATAAGACTCCATCAAAGATTTTTAAATGGAATCAAAGTAGAATTGGGCAACACTAAATTGCTCTTTATACCAAGATAGAGATATTTATTCATTATTCTGTGTCTTTCTTCTCTAAAATCTAAGTTCCAGAAGAGTAGGGACTTTATTTTGTTTTCTTGTTGTTATTGCCAGCACTCCAAAAAATGCCTGGTATCTAATAAGTTCTCAAACATTTGTTAACTATTGAATGGCTTAGTTCAAAGGTTATCACACTTTCTTGGTTCATAGTGGTCTTTGTGCCTCAGAAATTTTTATGACACCTCTAGGCAAAAAAAGAAAAAAAAGAAAGAAAGAAAAATAAAATTAACCCTTTCATTGGTTTTCAAATAACACTTAAAAAATCACAGTAAAAAAGAGTCAGCTTTACAAAGGTATGATATCAATGAAAGGAATGTAGAGTATAATGTTAGGTCCTTATATCTTCACTGCTCTTCTATAGGACATATTTCCTTGTTCCTACTAACTTTAGTATTTTTAGCCAGATTTTACTTTATCTAGGTGCTCTAATTACTGGACTATAAGCCATTGAATAAAGCACAAAGGTGAAACTGATTAGTATAGTAAGAATGTCAAAGTCAATGTACAATTTACCAATTTATCAAGACAACCATTCCAATATTATTAGATCAACATTTTAAATTTGATCCATGGTAAGAATATGTCATATGGAATATATTCCTATGAGACTCTCTGAAAAAAAGAATATTCAAATAAAGGTTGTGAAACCTGCATATTACTATATTTATCCTCAGTAAAAGTGTAATTATAGTTGTAAGTCTTAGACATTGATTTAATCACTTTCGAGAAAAGTCTATAGCTAAATTAAATATATACATCAATTGTAAGTTCAATTCTGATTCCAAAAACATTATAAGGTGAATAAATGTGTACCACAAAATTAAGAATACATTGAATGTCATCTTTCTTAGAGAATCAAAATGCAAATTAGCATATTACATGCTTTAAGAAGACTAATGTTTAAAAAAGCTTATTTTTGTTTTACTCTGAATTATCCAAAATTACTTGACCAGAAGTATCTTTTCTCATGTACTAACTCTCATATTGTGACTCCAATGATCAAGAAATTTGGCCTTAACATTTGGCTTGTTGTTTACAAACAGACCTCCAACATTTGAGTTTATTTGATTCAAAGTTGTTCAAAAGAATACGTTTAGTACTTTCAATTTTTTTTTTCTGATCAGATTTCCCACTAGGTGGTAGTGTTACAACACCAAAATCCTTCCCAATAATGGCTTAGCATTTCCAATTCAGTTCCACAAGCATTTACTGAGTGTCTGCTATGTGTTAGATACTAATGATATACAGACTAGTGACTTTGGGGGAGCAAGAATCCACCCCTCTTTCCTCTCAGGTGAATATTCTTTCCATTATACACAGCATATGCACTTTAGAAAGCAATGCCTACTTTTCTTAACCAGGAGCCTTTGAGAAACTTTATACTTAAAAAACTGTAAAAGAAAAAATTTTAAGGAGTTCATACAAGAAGACAGTTCTCTTATAAGAATGTAAAACCAGCAGCATAAAAGATCCATGAAATCTCTTGAGACTTTTACATGAGTTTCTAGACCCCAGGAAAATGAGAGGTAGAATCTGTTCTAGAGAGAAACATTTCAGCTTAGGAACAACTTACGGAACAGAAATAAAGCAATTAAAACATACGATTCACACACATACGTGGGTCATAGTGTGATGGGTGGCCTAGATATCTGGCTTATGGTTTTGAAGCTGCTTGATAGGCTGGTTAATCCTGCAATAAGAAGTGACCTTAGGGGTAGCTTGGTTGAGACCTTTATTCTGAGACCTTTACTTTAGAAAAGAGGCAGCTGGGGTTAAGGGAAAACAAGTCATTTATCAGGATCACCAGAATATCTCTAGAACACACATGAGGGGTTGCTATGCAGATTTAGGTCTGGCCATCACCACTGATAAAGTTTCTAGAAATTGAGTCATCCTCTTCCTGGTACAGAGAGGGAGACGCCCTTACAGATGTAGATTTCCCTTATAAATGTAAGTGTATCTTACCAAAGGATAACTTCTACTAGGTTTTCAGAGCTTCTCATGTCTGCAGTTTCTTAAAAACAACCCGTTTAGGGGTGCCTGGGTGGCTCAATTGGTTAAGTGTCTGCCTTTGGCTTAGGTCATGATCTCGGGGTTCGAGGATGGAGCCCCACGTTAGGCTCTCTGCTCTCTGCTCAGTGGGGAGTCTGCATCTCTCTTTCCCTCTGCTCCTCCCCTCCGCTCATGCTCTCTCTCTCTCAAATAAATAAATGAAATCTTAAAAAAAGAGACCAGCTTAAAATAACCAATATGCCAAAGAAGCATATCTTGGGGTGGTAAAATTTGCTCCTCTTCAGCATTATATAGTTATTACTATTTACTATTATGAATGGGAACTTTCTTAAAATTACATTTTCTAAACTTAGTATTAAAAAGCTATTGTAGTACATTTATAACAAAAACTATTTCCATTAAAAGCATTTTAGTGTGGTTTAAACAAAGGTTTCATAAAATTAAAAAAAAAAAGACCTCAACAGGATTGTTTCTCGGTATTTTCACCAATTTTTAGTACTGCAGGGACTACAAAAGGAAACAAGTCACTGTGCAAATGTAACAGATAATAATAAATGAGTTAAATTATATTACTGCTCTTTCAAAAGTCTCTAGTGCCTCCCCATACTTTTGGGGCATCCTCTTCAGCTGTAAACCAATCCACAATCTAATTCTAATTCTAACACATTAATTTATCGATTGGTTATTTGGTTGATTATTTTCACAAACATGAATATGCCAGGACTTTCTTATTTTCTCCTCTACTCTTACCTTTCATAAACTTTGCTGCAATTCAAACATGACTGTACCTTACTTCTTCCCTGACTATGGAGTTTCACATAACTTGCAATCCATTTATTTGATACCTACCATCCATTAAGGCACACTCATGAACCAATTCTTTTTTCTTCTAATATTTCAACTCATACTTCTTCCATTTCAAATAAGTCAGTTTCCCCCTTCTCATTCTGAATAGTCTATACATTGTGAGATTTCAACTCTGTGATTAGTTTTGACTGAGAACAAGCCTGAATAGTGACACCTGCACCCATTTGAAGATGGAACTGTTCATTGGTTTTGCTGCCTGTATAGTAACCCCTTTCTATCTGACTGGTCTAGAGTGGTCCCTTGATAAGAACTTTACTGAGGAAAATTAATAATTAAATTTAAGTTGTGACAGAATGGTGAACCTAAGGTAAGGCATTACGGTTCTTCAGGATCTAAATTTGATTGTAATATTTTCAAAGATGTTCACAATTTTTCTAAATGTGTTTCTCTAAAGCTAATTGGAACTTTATGGCTTACCCCTACTTTAAAATTAGTTCCATAGAAAGAAAACCCATCAAATATCATCTGTAACCCACTTATTACCTCTTTTTCATTCTTTAAGAAATATTCTGTTGCACTGGTCTTCTAATAGTTTCCTTCCTGTCCATATTTGCTTGTGCAGTGCCTTCAGCCTTTGTTGCTGTCTCCATTCTTTCTAGTCATCAAAATTTTACTAAATCTTATAAATTTGGTTCAAGACACATCTATATCACTATTAATAATTGAGTTTGGTCCAAACAGACTTTTTTTAATTTATATTTTTGCAAAGTTTTTTTTTTTTCATTGTCTGTATATATATCACACACTTGTTTTGTTTCAGATTATGGTGTTTCATCTTTCAAAAAATTTAGTCTGATTAGAATTTAGTTCTCACAAGAACATGCTGTATGGGGGGTAGAAAGACCATGTATTCAGAACCTGGTTTGATCTGTAGCTCTGCCATTTTCCAACTGTTTGAACTTGGGCAAGTTACTTAATCCCTCTGATACGTGTTTTTCTTCTTTGTTAATGAAGGTAAAGATATTTTCATCATGGGATTGTGGTGAGGAATAAATGCAATAATATATAATGTGTTATGTAAATAGTGAATGTTCTTAAAAGTGATTATCTTTTTTCTTACCAGATAGAAGAGGTTGGTTACACTGTGGTAACAATGCAAATCTCAACCATGTAACACAGAAGTTTATTTTTCTCTTAGATTTCATGTCCAACATGGGTCAGCAGTGGTGCTCTGCTCCATGGAGTGACTCAAGGACCTAGGATAATGGAGACTTCATTTTGATATGTGCTTCCAGAATCATGAAAGCAGTAGCAAGAGAATATCACAAATGCACTGGATCTTAAAACTTCTGCTTGGAAATAATATGCCACTGACCCCAAAAAATTAAATATGCCATTGGCCCAAACAAATTACATGTTCAAACTTAACTTCATAAAGAGGCAGAAAGTGCAATCACCATGTGTTCTCAAAGGACAGAGCCAGAAATATCTGATGAATGTTAGGTCCATTATCAAAGGAATGAGACTGAGACAAGGTGAAAGTTATGCAAAGCTTCATTCTATGCCAAGTATTAGAAATCAGACTGATCAGCCAGGGGAATGAGACTGAAACAAAGTTAAAGTTACGCAAAGCTTTATTCTATGCCAAGCATTAGAAGTCAGACTGAGTGGCCAGGGCCGCCTCTGAAAAGAGCGACCCCTCCCAGCCTCACGGATTAACTTTTATAGAGCAAAAACCTGACCACACATATGTGGCCAATGAGATTGTAACATTGCATAGTCATGTTAGGCCACACGCAGGTGTCCAATTGAATTACAATTTACCCTATAGTAGGTGTTTGAACTAACCCATTACTCTGGTCAGAATTGGTGCTCAAGTTTGGTGCCCAAAAGGCAGAGTTTACATTCTTTGGTGGTTAGGAAGATAGTATGTGTGCTTTTTACTGACTGGATATCTCCACCTGGCCTGACTCGTCCTTGTATTCTAGGCTCTGTTATCAGGAAGTGGTCGACCTGGCCTTGTATTCTGGGCTCTGTTATTAGGAACTGGCCGACCATATTTTACTGGTTTCCCAGACTTGCTTCTAAGTAAGTTCCTCTGGGGGGGGGAAGGGTCAATTTAAGTTTTACTGCACAAACAACAAAATGGCTTTTTAACCAAGATGGAGTCACTCTGATTAAATAGGTCCTTACAGTGAACAGCAATGATGACACATCCTCATAGTACTTATAATGCTACATATGGAACAAAGTCTCAATGCATAGATGCTTATTGAAGAAATACTGACACATCTAGGAAAGAATTAGGGCCTACCATTAGATAAAACTTTTTTTGGTGAGGTCTATAAAATCATAAAGGATTTCTCTTTCATGGAAAATCGGAAAATTACTAATACCTTTATTTAGTAGCCTGAGATAATAGAAAATGCTTATATTGGTCTCTGTCTCCAGTTCCTGGCATAAATCTCCTAAAACCCTTGTAATTTCCTAAGTAATAAGAGTACTAGGAGCATCTTTTGTTTAGTCTTTGACCCTGGATCCTGACACAGGGCTCCTGAAAGCCTTATAATTCCCTGAGTGATTGTAGTATCTTTTATTTTAATGAAACAGCTCTGGATGGCTCCTTGATGGCTTCTAAATAAGGGCTGGTCACCAGAAGTTCTGTGCCATGAACAGAAGCTTGGAATTTTCAGATCTGCCCCCATTCTCTTGAGAAGGGAAAAGAAATGGAGTTAATGATCCATCATACCTATGTGATAAATTCTCCATAAAAAGCCCAGTAGTATGTTGTTCAGAGAGCTTTTAGGTTGGTGAACACACTTAAGTACCAGGAGGGTGATGTACCCCAACTCCATGGGAACAGAAGCTCCTGTCCTTGGGATACTCCCAGACCTCACCTTATGTAATCTTGTGGGACTGAACCCTTAACCTTTGGGACCTGAGGCTCTGTCCAGGTAGATAGTGTCAGAATTGAATTAAGTTGTAGGACACCCATCTGGTATTGCATAAAATTGCTTTCTGGGGAAAACCCCCACACATCTGGTGTTAGAAACGTCAGGGATGTGGTAGTCATGTGAGAGTAAAGCAATCAAACAGCAGAACTGGGTTTTTCCCTACTCAGGTGGAAAAGTGGAACTTTTCTCAAATCAAGTAGGTTGTTCAGTTCTAATGTAGGATACTGTGACTGTATCACAGAAATATTGCATTTTAATGTAGTGAAGGTTGTGATAGATCATCTAGTCCAAGGTCTTATCCAGCCCTCCTCCATTTTCCCCCAGTGTGGTCATTCAGCCTCTGTCTTAGAACCTCTGTTGATTAAATAGACTGAAATTTGGCAAGATTTTTTAAGTTGAAATAATTAGATTTCAGTGGGGTGTTCAATGCATGTTTGTGATTAACACATTTATAGCTCTCTGTTTTATTTTGAAATTTGGCTTTGCTCACAAATCTTGCTGTGGAGCTAACACCTGGTAGCACAAAGGACATTATTAGGAATATAAAAAAGATTGATGCATCCTACTGCAACCTGTAGGTGAATTGTTGCTTTAATGTGATTGTTCTGTTTTATGCCTGGGCTTTTTCCCACCTTGGTGAATACTGAGACATAATATTGCAATTTAGTCAGGAGAGCACCAGGTGGTACATAATGTCATCACTGAAGATGCCGTTACTATGGCATCCAGAACCCTATTCCAGCTCTATGCTTTCACCATCTTTCTCTGTTTTCATAGAGGGACAGAAGCTGCTGCAAACCAGATTTTAATATTTTAAACATAGCTAGAAGGTTTTGTTCTCTATCAGGATTGATGTTCTTTTCCATTGTTCTTTTTTGTCAAGCAGTCTCACTGTGCATAATCTAAAGCTTCCTTTGGTGTTAATGGATTCATTCCCAGATAGAATATTTTAAAGTATTACCATTTGTGATCTAACAGTTGAACCAGAGAAAAGGAATGAACCTTTGAGAAAATGTTATTAGTGAATGGAAGGTTAACAGCCTTCCTATGCTCTGGGGAGACTAACTGGTAAATGAAATGATCATCTTTGTTTGTTTCTTTTTTTTTTTTTTTCTTTAAATTTTATTGATTTATTTGACAGAGAGAGAGATCACAAGTAGGCAGAGAGGCAGGAAGAGAGAGAGGGGGAAGCAGGCTCCCTGCTGAGCAGAGATCCTGATGGTGGGGCTGGATCCCAGGACCCTGAGATCATGACCCAAGCTGAAGGCAGAGGCTTAACCCACCAGGCCACCCAGGTGCCCCATCATCTTTGTTTCTAAGGACCTTAAAATAGATGGATTGTTTATTGGTTCTCCAGACACTGAAAGTCTTCTTCATGACAAATCTTTAAGGAGCAATTTGGACACAGCAAAGGCTTATGATGTTAAGATCCTTCTTAATTAACTCTAATAAACTTTAATAATGAAAAAGTGTGTTATTTGAGTATGACCTTTAAGAGAGGGAATGAAATTCTGAATCTTAGAATCAGCGGTTCCCAAAGCATCTTCAGCAAGATGTTATTGAATGTTATACAACAAATGGTTTCAATGGGAAATGCTGGGTTAAACCAAATTAAAAAGGTTTACTCACTTCAAGAATTCACAAGGAAGCTTAGCATATTAATGTACAGCGTGAATTTCTATGATTGGTTTGAGTATGCAGATTTTTAAAATTTTTTGTTTAAATCTGTCCTTTTGGACTTAATTTTGCATATACTCTAAGTTAAGAATTAGGTTCATTTTTTCCCCATAAGGATATCTAGTTGTTTTCTTTCTTTCTTTCTCTCTTTTTTTTTTTCTTTAAAGTAAGCTGTATACCCAATGGGGGTCTTGAGCTCTCCACCCTGAAATCAAAGGTTACATACTCTATCAACTGGCACCCTAAGTATGCAGCATTTTTCATTCTTATTTTACCATAATTTTTTGGGAGTATTTTAATGTTCTCATGTATCCCAAGCAAACTTTGGGGAGACCTCCCCTAAATTCATCCTTTGAAAAAAATTTTGTCTGTTATCTAGACTACATAGGTAAAGCATTTCTTGTTTAATTAAGCAATGTGCATATGATCAGATGAAGAGATAGTTATTATAAACAAAAATGAATTAAATAAGTTGGAATTATTGTCAAACATGTTATGGCATAATCTTCTGTGACAGATCATTGATTTAACTGTGACAGATCACTGATTTAATTTCGGGTGCCAGTAGATTGTTAGAGACTTAGATCTCTCACAATCTGAGTGCAATTGAGCAAGGCCACCAAGAAGACACCGTTTCAGTAATGAACGTGAAAGATAGTTATTGAATAGTTACATGCATAAGGTCGTGGTTGGACTCATGTAGGATATAGACTTGCTCTTAATTTGTTCGTATTCTCATTATAAAAGTCAGTTTTACACACACAAAAAGTGAAATAACAATGTAATTCAATATTGATCTCAATGTGTTGTACAGACAATATAAGAATTCAGAGGAGATAAGATTAATGAATATGTTGAAAGTCTTCAATAGTAGATGAGATTTGGACTAATTTTAAAGAATACCCAAAATATCAAGAGGTTGGACTATAAACTTAGTATTTCTGTCTACTCTTCCCCCAAATCACTCTTTCCCCTATTATCTTAGTGATGATATATATCATATATATAATATTATATGCATAATATATATAATATATGTAAATATAAAAATATAAAATATATAATATTATATGCATAATATAATATATCATGTATATGACAGATAATATAATATAATATATATACTTACATATATGTATATATAATATAGAATTATAGACTATGTCTAAACATAATACCCACATTTTTAAATTGTCACTCTCATCTCTTATAATCCAACAAAATATTTGTGTTGCCTAAAAAATGATATAAACTCTTATTCCTAGAAAGAGGGAGGGGAAGACAGAAGAAATAGGATAAGGGAGAAACTTGAATATTTGATTTAAAACAGCTTTGCTTTGCTGTGTCTTTGAAAGTAATCTATGGTAGCAGGTTCCTGGGTCTCAACCACAGTATAAGAAAAACTGGTGGGGGGCACCTGGGTGGTGCAGTTGGTTAAGTATCAGACTTTTGGTTTCTGCTCATGATCTTAAGGTTGTGAGAGTGAGCCCTATAATGAATGGGTCCATGCTGGATGTGGAGCCTGCTTAAGATTTTCTCTCTCCTTCTGCCCCTCATGCTCATGCTATCTCTTTCTCATTCTCTAAAATAAATAAATAAATCTTAAAAAAAAAAAAGAAAACTTGGAGTTAGTTCAAGCCATATAAATTGATAAAACTTTATATTATTTATCGCACAACTAACTAGGGGCACATAGTGGTTCAGTCATTGAGCATCTGACTCTTGATTTTGGCTCAGGGTGGCAAGATCAAGCCCCAAACTGAGCTCTGTGAAGTCTATTTAGAATTCTCTTTCCCTTAATTTATTTTTCTTCAGTCACATTGTTAGTGTATAGAAATGCAACTGATTTCTGTGCATTGATTTTGTATCTTGCACATTGCTGAATTGCTGTATATCAAAAACTAATGACACTATACATTGGCTAATTGAATTCAAATTAAAAAAATAAAATAGAGGGGCGCCTGGGTGGCTCAGTGGATTAAAGCCTCTGCCTTCAGCTTGGGTCATGATCCCAGGGTCCTGGGATCGAGCCCCATGTCAGGCTCTCTGCTCAGCGGCGAGCCTGCTTCCCCCTCCTCACTCTGCCTGCCTCTCTGCCTACTTGTGATCTCTGTCTTTCAAATAAATAAATAAAATCTTTAAAAAAGAAATAGAAAAAAAGATTCTCTCTCCCTCACCCTCTGTCTCTCCTCCCTGCTTGCTCTCTTTCTCTAAAAATATTTTTTAAAAAATTACACAACTAATTCATTGTACAAAAAATATAAAATAAAAACAAACAATTGAAACAAAAATTTAAAAATCCTCAGTAATTCTAAGCCCAGGGATAAATAGCGCACAAATAGAAAATTCCACATATAATTTAGTGTATATAGTTCACATATATACTCCATGTGTATATGGAAGACTGATATATATGAAAGATACATATATTTAAAAAAAGGGGATTTTACTATTCAAGCTACTTTTAACCTTATTTTTTTCAAACAACAGTATTGGTCTTAAAGCAGCTCATAAAAATCACCCCATGATGTGCTACTTTTTGGCATATGGATTATTTTGAGCTGAAAATTGTCAAAGCTCAAAAGACTAAGGAAGAAACTCTGACCTTCCCCCTAAGCCTTAAAGTGTTTAGATAGAGGTTCTGCTCCAGGAAGGGAGATATCCCCATAGTTAACTATATTCTAATATGAACGAGGCATGGTAGAGAGAAGGAGTTTAGCAAAGTCTCTAAAATTCCTCTCTATGTCCCATTGTTTCTGTATGGTCCAGCAAACATCTGTTTACCGAACATTTACTCCTTTTCAACATCCTATGAATTTTTTTTCCTTCCCATTGACATCCCAGAGACCTACTCCCTTCTCCTTCATTCAGGATGACATATATATGTCATTTATCCTGTCTTTGAAACAGTCTACTTTAGTAGATCTTTATTTTTTTTAAATCCATGATCTGTTTCTTCTACAGATTTGATTGAATGCTTATTTTAAAATAAACGATCAGAATGATTGACCCATAACTGAGTTTTAAAATTAAAGTCATCTGAGATTTAAAAAGCATTAAAGCTACTAGTTTTCATTACTAAACAGTACTGATGCTAGGATATAACCTACCGGCAGTTAGTCAGGGCACTGTGACATACTAGAAGTGTCCCAAATTACGGTCTACTTATTTCTCAGTTGTGTTTTATAGTAAAATCAAAACAAAACAAAAATAATCGTAACTAATAAATTAGGATAGTTTATTTTCAATCTAGTTTTAAAAATAGGGAGGCAAACTCCTCTTGGAAATCAGTGATTGCCACTCTTTCTGTCCTCTTTGGGCACTTAAAATATTCTGATTGCACCTGTGTCTCAGTTACTGGTGTGGAATCAGTTACATACTGAGAACCGCTGACTGTTTTTGTTTTTGTTTTTAAGTTCCACCTGTGCCAAAGGAAGAGAGAGAGAGAGAGAGAGAGAATAATACATAAATAAAACAGAGGATCTCCATACTTGGTGCACATAAAAAATAACTGGGACACTTTAACAAATACTCTTACCCAGGCTCCTTTTCCCTTAGGAGATTCTGATGTTAATTGGCTTAAGGTGGGGCCTTGCCATCAGTATTTTAAACTTTCCAGGTAATTGAGAAATGCTCATGTAGAGAAGCCAAATATATGTATTTCATCTCTAATGGGATAAAAAATTTATTCTTTCCTCGGGCCACTGTAAACAGATTTTTGTAAAATACGTCATCAAAATTCTGTTAGTACCTTTCAATTCAGTTTGTGCAAGGAAGTATGGAGACAATATAAATAACTTTTAATTTTCCTTAAAGGCAAGAAAGAAGCAATTTTAGAACAAATAGAATAACATGTTTTACTTTACAAGTAAGTGATGAATCCATAGAATGTGCAGTTCAGAATGGTAATGCAGGCAGAGAAGTAGGGTGGATTCCACAGGGTGTGATGGATTGTTTAGAAGGAGATTGGGACTATTTAGAATGCCCATTTAGCCCCTGGGTTTGAAATCATGAAAATAATTACATTGCTTTTTTTCAAATATCTTTTTGACTCATAATTATATACAATACGAAGCTTCAGGAACCACTGAATTTTACTTCTGTGGAGCTCTCTAATACTGCTTATTTGTGGGATTTTATCATGGAGCTCTAGAGCTGGGAAGGACCTCCAGAGTAATTGAGTCCACGCTCCTTATCTTACACTTTTGATTCCTTGTTATGACATGCGCAGCAAGTGGTGTTCCTTTTATGCTTAAAGCCTGCTAGTGACAAGGGAATTACTAGCTCACATTTAAGTTTGAAAATTTCCAGGTGTTAGAAAATTCTTTCTTATACTTTATAAAAATGTGATGCTCCATAACTTCCACCTCTTTATTCCGCTATTTAAAGAAAAAAACAGCCCTTTTATGAAGATGGCGCCGAAAGCTAAGAAAGAAGCCCCTGCCCCTCCCAAAGCCGAAGCCAAAGCAAAGGCTTTGAAAGCCAAGAAAGCGGCGCTGAAGGGTGTCCACAGTCACACAAAAAAGAAGATCCGCAGGTCACCTACATTCCGATGGCCCAAGACTTTGCGTCTTGAAAGGCAACCCAAATACCCTCGAAAGAGCGCCCCCAGGAGAAACAAGCTTGACCACTATGCCATCATCAAGTTCCCCCTGACTACTTAATCAGCCATGAAGAAAATAGAAGACAACAACACACTTGTGTTCATTGTGGATGTCAAGGCCAACAAGCACAAGATCAAACAGACTGTGAAGAAGCTCTATGACATTGATGTAGCCAAGGTCAACACCTTAATCAGGCCTGATGGAGAGAAGAAGGCATACGTTCGGCTGGCCCCTGACTATGATGCTTTGAATGTTGCCAACAAAATTGGGATCATCTAAACTGAGTCCAGCTGGCTAAATCTAAATACAGTTTTTTCATGATAAAAAAAAAAAATAAAGAAAAAAACATTTATACAGGTAATTGTTCTAAGTAAATCAAATGAAACAATTAGTCATTCTTCTCTGTGCAGATGAAAAGTATGGACAATAAAAGTTACAATGCATTTTAAATAAAACACCTTAAGTTTTCTGAGAGTTTTGCCTATATGTAAAATGAGGTATTCTAATTTATCAAAAACTAAAAGTATAACTCAATTTAGTAAATAATGAGCATCTCTTAGGTACAGGAATATGAAGATGGAGAATTTTGGAACAAATGACTACAGGTAAACTAATTTTTAATTGTTTGAATAATTTTTAAATTGGAGCAAGCTTTCTCAACCAGAAAGCTAAGGTTCCTACTTGAATTTTTCCTGATTAATATATTTATCAATGTCTTAGATAAAAATACGAAAGTCATGTTTAATTTACACATTACATGTGTAATACATGTGTATTAAATTACACATGTAAGTCTGGGAGTGGAAGCAAATGGTTATTGCAATGCTGTGGAGCCTGGGATGAAAAGAAAAACGTGTGCCTTTATATATACTTGTCAAAATATCCTCCCATTCTATGAATCAAATGGTAATAAAAACTCTATAATCAAAAAAACACGAGTATATATACAAAGCTCTAATTTGTCCAGTCTGTTTGCATATCAGTGTCAGCCCCCATAAACCCACCAGAGTGAGGATGAGGTGGGCTGCACCTGGGGGTTTGATGGCCACTGTGGCCTGGGAACCACATGTTGCTTGGAAATGACTGCTCCCACTGGGTAATAATACAGAGTTATAAAACAAACAAATACAAAAGAATAGTGTATCTATTTAAAATTCTGATATTTCATTTATCATGGATATTTTTGCATGAATATTGTTTTTTTTAACGTGACATTAAAATATTATGTGTTATCTCAAAGAGATATCTGTATTCTCACATTAATTGTGACATTATTTACAGTAGCCCAGCCATGGAAACAATCTACGTGCTCATCAATGGATGAATGGATCAAGAAAATGTGTTGTATACATATAAACACACACACACACACACACACACACACACACACGGGAATATTATTCATCCAAGAGAAAGGAGAAAATCCTGCCATTTGTGGCAACATGAATCAGTCTGAAAGGCTTTATACTAACTGAAATAGACAGAAAAAGTAAAATATTGCATGATGTCACTTATATATGGAATCTTTTTTTTTTTTTTTTTTTTTAAAGATTTTATTTATTTATTTGACAGAGAGAGATCACAAGTAGGCAGAGAGGCAGGCAGAGAGAGAGGAGGAAGCAGGCTCCCTGCTGAGCAGAGAGCCCGATGCGGGACTCGATCCCAGGACCCTGAGATCATGACCTGAGCCGAAGGCAGCAGCTTAATCCACTGAGCCACCCAGGCGCCCTTATATATGGAATCTTAAAAAAAAAAAAATGAACTCAGAAACAGTAGAATGGTGGTTACCAGGGCTAGGAGGTGGGAAAAATGGGAGAAGGATGGTAAGAGGGTGCAAACGTTCAGTTAGAAGATGAGTAAGATCTGAGGATCTAATGTAGAACATGGTGACTATAGTCGATACTTCTGTATTGGATAATCGAAATTTACTGAGAGGAGAACTTAAGTGTTTTCACACACAAAAAAGCTAAATATGTGTTAATTAACTGTATTGTGGGAATCCTTTCATAGTATCCATATATGAAATCATCACATTATATACTTTAAATTCATTACAATTTTGTCAGTTATACTTCAATAAGGCTGAAAAAAATCTGTCTTGATTTCTGATAGTGATAGTGCCCCTTATATTTTGTCCTTGAGGTGAATGCCAAACTTGCCTTACCCTAATCTCTGCCCTGGGCTATTGAATAATGATTCATTAATTAACAAGGTAGGACAAATGAAAGTAAACTTATAAAATGATAAAAAATAAATTGAAAATTCAGAAAATCACCTTTGTACATTTGGGTTGGGGATTCATGGTTTAGTGTGATTTCACAAGAAAAAGAATTAAGAGCTTTAGTTGACTGTAGGCTCACTATGTGCTGCCAGTGCCAGATAGTTATTCAAACACTAAGGCAATTCATTCTGGATATAGTAAGAAATCACCATGGCAACTTTATTCTGCACTGGGCAGACCATTGGAGAACTGTTAGGTTTTGTCTGTGAGGATTGACTCCAATAAAGTAGAGCATATTTACTGAACTAAGATGATGAGGCAATCTGGGCATTAGGTCATGTGAAAAATAACTGAAGGAAAAGGGAAGAATTAGTTTTGGGAAGAGAAGACAAAGTGTTGGGAATGAGACAGCTCTTTGCAAATACAGTGGTTCTTAAACTTAACCTGTACATTAGAATCACATGGAGGAGCTTCTGAAACTTTAGATCCCCAAATCACACCCCAGCAAGATGAATCAGAATTTTGCTGATGGGATCTAGGCATTAGTAGTTAAGCTTTCCGGATAACTCAAATGTGAAAGCAAGTTTGAGAATCACTAATTTAAAGGACTGATCAGTGACAGAAAGATTAGGCTTATGGTTCTAAATGTGGAAACTTCAAAGAGAGTTACTTTGGCTCAACATTTGAACTCTGGATTTTCTAAAAATACTTTGAGATGAGAGACATTCAATACCGGCAGAAGTTCAAATAGAGCTTGGATATTGTGAGAGAAACTTTGGCTGTGGCTCGGGAGGGTGCTTAAATAATTTCTAATATTCTCTCCATTTTTATAATTCTATTATCATACAGCAGAAATTATTTAGCAATCTACTTTAGAATGAACCTTTCTTTGCTTTCTTTGATCTAAGAGTCAGAGGTTCATTTACTGTCTGACCTCCCATTTCTGCTCTCCTACCCAGTTAAAATAGATTACATCTGGAATAATTGCATTTGCAATGAGAGCTATTAGTCTGAACAGATTATTGCCATGATAATCTAATTGCATAGGTGCAAATGACTTTGCAGAAATGAGTATTCGACAGAAGATTTCTAATCATTTTTTTATGTGTGTGGTTCAGAGTATCAAATACAGCATCTTAGATGAAATTTAAACATTGGATTTTAACTTTGATTGTATTTATTAGTACAGTAGGAGTAAATTGCAATTTGTCTCCTGGAGAGTTGCATGTGGGAGAACAGGGTCAGTGGAGAGAATTCTCCCTTGTCGGTATAAAACATGCAAACTTCTTTTTTCATTCAGTTTAGTGACAAAATGATGATATAGATGTACCTCAGGTATTGAGATAATAAAAAGCTCCATGAACCAGAACCAGAAGTATTAAATTCTTAATTAATGTTGTTTAATGAAATTAAGCTCCTTCCAAAATTATTATCTTTATTCACTTACAGTTATTTCCAAATACTCTTTCCTGATGGCTTACTGTTTATTATACTTCAATATTTAAAATTATTTACTTTTTCTCATAATATATAATAATTAAAATATTTTATAAATCTTTGAAATTTCACTGAGGTAAAAGTCATTCATATTGAATAATGAAAAACTTAATTGCTAACACTATAACACTATAATTCACTGAAACAATATATCATGGAGATCTAATCCTGTGATTTTTTCATCCTTCAGGTTTCTGCTAGTATTTCTCTTTGTATAGTTACAAAATGGGGTAAAAGAGCATGAAGAGCAGAGTGTAAATGCATTACCACTGCTTCAAAAATCATTCATTCATTCAAAAAATATTTACTACGTGTTAGGCACTAGACTCCACAATCGGTCTGCATTAAGAACCAATTGTGCATTAAGAATAGACAAAGTTTCTCCTGTCAAAAATAGTATCTCAGAACAACATTTCTCTGACTTTTCTTGGGAAATAGATGATTAAAAAAATAAATACATAAGGAAATAAATAATATAATCTCAGGCATTGGTAAGGGTTATAAAAGTAATGGAGGATAATAGGATAGAAGGTAATAGGGCAAGGGGAATCTATTTTAGACAGGTAGAAAGATCTTTTCTTGGAGCTCACCTTTTGGCAGACACCTGAATCAGGTGAGCTAAGGAAAAAATTAAAAGACTGGAGAGGAGTGTGGTAGGCCAGTCCAAGATGGCCCGACCCCCAGTGATCCTTTCCTTCTGGTATTCTTGCTCATGTGTAGCCCCTCTCACATATATTGGGATTGGTCTGTATGATCAGATTCTACAGTGGAAGGGATGGTATGCACATTCTGAGGTCAGGATATAAAAGACATTTCCATCTCCAGCTTGATCTCCTGGAACATTCATGGGGAAAGCCAGCTGCTATACCCTAAGGACGCTCAAACAACTATATGGGGCAGGGCCACATGGTGATGCTAAGGTCTCCTGCCAACACCCACTCAGCTCCAATTTGTCAGTCAGGAGAAGGAACTGTAGTGCTAATAGACCCTCTAGTCCCCAGGTAAGCTTCGAATGACAGCTCCAGCTGACACCTTACAGAAATCTCGCAGGAGACCTTGAGCCAAAGTGTCCACCTAACCCCTTCCTGAAAGTCTGACCCACAGAAACTGTGGGGTAATAAATGCTTATTATTTTAAGTCATGAAGTTTTGAGGTCTTTTGTTGTGCAGAAATACAAAACCAATACAAAAGGAAATAACAAGTACAAAATCTTTTGAGCAGGAACAAGTTTGTCATGTTTAACGAATGGCAAAAAAGCCAGTGTGGTTGGACGTTAGTGGTGAGGGGGAGAGTGGTGGGTAATTTCTATTCATGACCTATTTTTGTTAGGTAATAGAAGATAACCAACATTTTATAAGTATTCAGTATATATTTTGGGTTCATAATTCTTTAATTATCATCTTAGGTTTTATAACTTATAGTAAGTAATGCATTTAATAAATCTTCATTTAAAAACTCCATATAGTAAAATACTATATTTCAGCTGTGGTCAGGTTACAGAACTTTTCAGTGTATATGTATCACATTTTTTGTAACGGGAATTCTTTGGGTAGGTTAACCATCCTAAAATATAATGAAACAACTTAAATTCTCCGAAGATTAGTATTGCATAGAGTGGAAAATAGATATTAAAAATGCCAGACTCTGTAGTGATTTTGTGGTTATCACTAATGATCAGACACAGATGGAGTCTTTGAGGATAAAATAAAACCATAGCAAATGACTTTTTTAAAAAAGGGAAACTTCTTCACTTTCTGATGTATAATTAAATCAACATTTCTTGGAGAAAACAGGTTTCTCTTAAAATAGAATTTTGGATCAAGCCAATACTGTGGAAGATAAGAATAACCAGAAAATTATTTCCATGTGTCAAGGTTTTGTTTATGCCCAATCATCAATCCTTTGTTAGGTTTTATCACTGAGGGAGGAAAAATAGTATCTCAGAACAATATTTCTCTGACACTTCTTACATTTCTGTGGGAACACATGTCCTGCTGTAAATTCTTCACAAAGAGCATTGGGAATTTTCTCCAGAGATAATTTCTCATGTTTTCCATGAACTAGCTCTTTGATTATCATGTACCTATACCCTACTCTTCCTACTCTGTCTCAGATGGAGATTCTCTTTTTTGCAAACCCCATATGTAGCTCTGCAGCTGATGGCCACCCAATGCTTTACTACCAAGGTTACTGATGATCCTTGAAGCTTATTCCAAAGAGTATGATGTCTGATGTTGAGACTGCTTATGTTTGCTCCAGGGACAATGAGTGACAGCACATATCCTTGTTAAGATGCCCCTTGTTCTGTTGAGAGTCACTAATGTCTTAGCCAAGTTTGCCATCTGTTGTCAAGGACACTATATTTATGCTAAAGGTGTCATCTTTTGTTGTTGTAGACCCAAATTCCAATGTGGCTAGAATCTTCTATTATTGATGCCTATGTGAGAATTCAGTGAAACACCTCTCTCAGTTATTTCTAGATTTATAATTATAATTCCTATAATTCTAGATTTATAATTATAATTCCTTCAATGAAGTCATCATAGTTCCACTGGTCGCTGGCTTAGATGATAACTTCAGCCATCAACTCATCTATACTTGGGATCATTGTCTCTAAACAAAATATTTTCCCTTTGTATTTCTTTGGTTACAGGGAAAATTAGTCTCAAAAACCTTATATAAATAGACCCATTGCGTGATCTTCCTGCCACCTTCTTTTGTTCCTTATGTTAATATCAGGTAGTCAGCCAATTTTCAGCAAGATTGACCCCTTCTTTTACAGTTCTCACATGTACTTTGTCACAAAATCTTGTGTGTTGTACTCAAAAATTTCTTCCTGCTTTTCCATTTCTACTGTACTTGCCCTAGTTTAGGAATTTACCATATTCACAGAGACCAGCAGTTTCAAAATGTGATCTGCAAATCCCTGGATCTCTAAAACACTTTAAAGGTTCCATGAGATCAACCTAGTTCTACAATAGTACTAGAAAGTTATTTGTTTTTTCCACTATGCTGACATTTGCACTAATGGTGCATAACAATGGTAGGTAAAAATGCTGGTCCTGAGCACAAATTAGGTCTATAGCACCAAACTGTACTAATAGCTATTTTGTTCTTCAGTGAGTAAGGGAGAAGAATTTCTTCATCCATCCATCTTAGGTTCTTTGACTGGAGCTTTATAAACTGGAATGGCAAAAGAAGTTAACAGGAGAAAAACCATACAAATTTATTAGTTTTGTGTGACTTTAGAATCTTTATAAAGAAATAAAGACCTAAAGAAGTAGCTAAGCTTGAGCATTTTTATAATAGGTTTGATGAGGAATGGAAAGTTGTAGAAAAACATGACAGAACAAAAGGGATATGATCTAAGGGTAGTAAACTGTAGAAAATTGAGCAAGGCCTATTTGTTTGGATTCCTTTGGATATTTCTTCATCTTTGGAGATAAGGATATTCCTTTCTTTCAGGTATTGGGAGGGCACTTCTCATCTGAGGGTCTTATGACCTACTTTAGGGGAGAAGGGACATGTGAGAGGGTCCTTCTTGCATGTGTTGTTTCTCAGATTCCTTCAGTTTAAAATATTCGGTATGCCAAATTGCCACATGTTAGGCCCAGTGTGTTCTAAACCCTGTCAATTACCAAATGAGTTTCACTTAAGATTGTCTTTGATAAAGGAGTACAAATGATAATTTGACTAAGTATCAACTTTTTTTTTTTTTTAAAGATTTTATTTATTTATTTGAGAGAGAGACAGTGAGAGAGAGCATGAGCGAGGAGAAGGTCAGAGGGAGAAGCAGACTCCCCATGCAGCTGGGAGCCCGATGCGGGACTCGATCCCGGGACTCCGGGATCATGACCTGAGCCGAAGGCAGTCGTCCAACCAACTGAGCCACCCAGGCGTCCCTAAGTATCAACTTTTGATTACATATCATTTTAATATTCTATATGACAAGGCAGGAAGTATTCATTAAGCCCTTTTGCTATATATGGTAATATGATGATTGTTTTGAAAAAACACCCTTGTGTGATTGTTTGATTTGTAAGTTGAACTAACTGGTTTTTCATGGAACATTTTTACTTGAAAAAACGATTGGCTGACAAACTATAGTTATTCAGATTTGGTAATTTGGCAGACATTTTCTCAAAAATGAAGAAAGTGAGCCTGTTGCTTCAAGGAACACAAATGACACTATTTGCTGCCAATGATAAAATTTGAGCTTTCAAACTTTACAAAGTCTCGAAACTCATATGTGGTACTGTAAGCTTGACAGCTTCCTAGTACTTAAAGATTTTTTTTTTCCTGATCAGATAGTAGTAATATCAACAAAATTGTGGCAGAATCAGGACCCATATCTAGGCATCCTAGCTCCAGAGTCTGTGCTCTTAGAGTTTACTATTCTTCCTCCTCATGCTTTTCTGTGGAACAAGTGAAACCCATACCTTTTAACACACCAGCCAGGTAGTATTTGTCCATCCAGTGAAATGACGGGGCAATAGGTATGAGAATGAGGGTGGGCAAACATCTAGAGATACGGACAATGATTTCTGTGAGAGATTCAGAAATAGGGGCCATCTGATTGGTGGCCTAGACAAACAGGACAGGTTGGACTGACTTTCCTTGGATAGTCATTCCAGAAACAAGAATCAGATTCATTTATGTGAACTGAACTGGGAATCTTAAGGCTCAATAGTTGGCTGACAGGCACATTGGAAGCACTATTAACCTGGATATCTAGCCTGATGTAAACTCCTCTTGAGGAACCCCAAAATGTAAACAATACTTTTTTTTTTTTCCCAAGGGCACCATATGCACCACTGCAAGTGTACTTCTTGTGTGGAAGGCAGGCATTAATTTGCTTCTATCCCACAAATAGTGATTTGCATCTTAGAGATGGTTATATGACACTTTCAAGGATCTAGAGAAAAGCTTCAGTTATTTCTGTCGACCATAGTTGACTATGGCAGTCCTTCCAAATTGGTTATTTCTGGTTACCTTGAGGAGATTTCCAGAAGGATAACTGAGTTGTTATTTATGTTCACTTTTTCAATAGTTATCCCTACAATCAGAAGGTCATTCAACTAGAAAAAGTGGTATGAAATTTGTCTTTCATTCTCACCAAACTGATCAATGGCACCAACTCAGTGCTAAAAGGCATTCAGAATAGTTTCAACTCACTAGAAAGTGCTTTTATGGATAACAGAATTCCCTAAGACTCCTGCTTTGGGGGCCTAAGGTGGAAAATAAAAAAGTGCAAATACATTTTTTCTACCTGAATCTATGTCTCCAGCCAAGCAGAGAGGTCAATACTGAAGCTTAAGGCAATGTCCATCTGGATTTCTAATGTAGACACTGATGATTTATGCTATTTTTTTTTAGCTAGTTGGGTCCTGGACCCAGTGGAGCATGATGGATCAATCCTGAAGATTGACCTTATACTGGGGCTTAGAGTCTTGTTGATAGACAAGTAGTTAAGACTACCACTGGATAAGAAAAATTGACTGGATTAGGTCTCAGCCTCTGTTTGCCAAATCAGAGTGGTTGATATGGTGGTATATTCATTGGAAAATTCACTAGAATTCACAAGGGTGTGGAAATGAGAGGTAGATATTTTTGGGAGACAGTTCTCCTTAGGTCTCTTGTAGTTCTGTACATCTTCTCAACAGGGACAACGATTACCTTTGTTATGGACTGTCTTTTCAAGGATTTGAGTGTGGTAAATAATCTTTCTTTCTTTCCTTTTTTAAAAAAAAGATATTTATTTATCTATTTGAGAGAGAGAGAGAGAAAGAACATATGTGAACAAGGGAGAGAGCACAAACCAGGGGAAGAGGCAGAAGGAGAAGCAGACTCTGCTGAGCAGGGCGCCTGATGTGGGACTCAGTCCCAGGACCCTGGGATCATGATCTGAGCTGAAGACAGATGCTTAACCAATTGAGCCACCAAGGTACCTCCAGTGTGGTAAATAATCTGTCTTACAAGCTCTGGGACTGGCATAAAAAACCCCTGAAACTCTGGCTACTACATTCTGTGAACAGTAAAGTGCTCTATTTTGGAGTCTTGTGTCTTCTGCAAGATTCTTAAAACTGTGGCAAACAAATTAGCTTGTTAGCTTGCAGGTAGGGTAAAATATTGGACACTTTGACATGTTCTTGACATGCTAGTATAGTATTTCTCTTGGATATTTTCCCCTCTAAACCACGTATGACCAAATATACTACCAAAGAGGCTCCCCAAGGTTCACCTAAGGGTAGCAAATAGGAGCTAGGATTCTGGGATGACAGGTGGACAGTTTTATTCAGAGTACACAGGTGTTCTCCTTTTCTTTCTAATTATACTCAATAGATTGGTGATCTACCACAATTTACAGAAACAATCAACCATTGATGCACTTTTAGGTTTTCTCAAGTTTTTTCCTGCTAATTTTGTTGTTATAGTGAGTATTGTTTAGAATCTGTATTTTAGAATATGTTTATATCCATAGAGAAAATTTTTAGCTAGAGAGTTCTTGGGGTACAGTACATGTTTATTAGAATGAATGAACAAATATACAATGAAAAAAATCTCTTTCCCATAGCCAGCTATCCATTTCTCCTCCCAGCAATCCAATGTCATCCTTGTAGAGATGTTTTTTGTAAAAACAATCCAAATATATTGTCTTTCCCCTCTTAAAGTTTAAAAACTTTTTTAAAGGAAGTGATTACATACTATACATGTTGCTTTATATCCTACTTCTTTTTCTTAATATTGTTATTTTGACATATTTATGTATCAGTCATAAAGAGCTCCTTCATTAGTCTTTTATGGCTGCATAGTTTTACATCATATGGACTTTCCTTCCCAGTGCCCTATTGATCCTATACATTTTAAAAAACCTAACTGTCTGTTATAGCACCAGGGACAAAATCGCTACTTTGGCTTTCCTACTGCTATATACTCAGCATCAAATTAGGCTCCTTGTTAGGAAAACACATTATATGTCTCCCTTAATTTCTCATTGATTGCATTTTACACAACAGGGCTCCTCCCTGGTTTGAGCACTTAAGTATCAATACTATTCATAATCACCCTCTTAATTATGTGATTTATTTTATGTTGAAGACTTTTTACTTTTTTTTTTAAATGTCAGATCCAGAATATGTCTTTTGAGGGTTTTAAGGTTAGAGTAGTTATCCCCTGAAATAGGGCAAGGAGACCTAAGTCTTACTAGAGAAAACTGAAGATGTTTCTACATGAAGAAAATACTTTCAGACAGTTGACTTCATTATTTTCTGTTTCCTCTTCATTATGGTTGTTAGCAAAGACCTGGAGTGGTTGTAATAATTGTTTGCAAAGTCAAGTGTGAGTCAATGCTGGCTCAGTTTGAAAACTTTGATATTCAATGTCTGTATCCAAAATTGGAAATAAAAGGTATTTAAAAACAAAGGTATTTAAAAGATCGAGGGGAGGGTAAAAAGACTTTACAGAGCTTACTTGCATACTTATGTTTTGCAAAACAGTTGCTTGTTATGTTTTGTTTTAAAATATTTTATTTATTTATTTTTGATAGAGACACAGTAAGAGAGGGAACGCAAGCAGGGGGTGGTGGGAGAGGGATACCAGGCTTTCTGTGGAGCAGGGAGCACGGTGTAGGGCTGGGTTCTAAGACCAAAGGCAGACGCTTAACAACTGAGCCACCCAGATGCCCTAAAATAGTTGCTTGTTATGATGTTGACTTGCTATGTTTATTTCCATACCTCCTTTGGTTTAAAGTTTATTCTAATTAAAACCCTAATGATCAACATTTGTACTTACTAAGAATGTGTTTGGCTTTGTAGATTTTTGAATGTAATCTCATTACAGCAATAATGCTTTATTTTTTTGTTTTATAATTTTTAATTTTTTTATTAACATATAATGTATTATTAGCCCCAGGTCTGTGAATCTCCGGGTTTACACACTTCATAGCACTCACCATAGCATATACCTTCCCCAATGTCCATAACCAAACCACCCAGCAATAATACTTTAGATAATGACCCAGATAACTGAATCAGGGAGACATGTTGGAATTTCAACCACACAAAAGGGAAATACTTATTTGATTCAATATCAAAATTATTACAGCAAGGTAGGTGGTCACATTATCCAAATAGTAGAAATATGGGATGAAGGAAGCATGGATAACAATTTGAAAACCTCAAAAAATATTTCCTCTTAACATCTCTTAAATTTTTACCTCAACAATTTAATTCTGGACGAAAGCTAGTTTTACAATCAGAATGTATGTTCATGTGACATTCTTCATTAGTAACAAAACAAAAATATCAAAAATAACACAGAAACAAAACAATTAAGAATAAACCCCAAATCTCTAAGATGTGTTCCTGTGCTGTACTGATTCTCTGCATAGCTTCAGCATTATAAAGACTTTTCTCAATCTTTAAGTTTTTATCTTCTTGATTTTACTTTTGTTCTTTCATTTTGCTTTTGTGTACTCCTTTATCTATCTCTTCCCTAATCTGCTTCACTCCCTTGTTGTTAGGGTGTGCATGTGTGCCTATGTACATGTGTGTATACCTGTATCACGGGGAGGGAGGTGCAAGTGCCTGCCCTTGTCTCTCTGTATCTCTCTGGGTCTTTTTGTCTTTTTCTGGGTCTTTTCTGTTAACTGACTCTTGGTCATTTTCTGTTTTTCTCTCCCTCTTCTATCTCTTCCCCAGTAGATGCTATCTGACACTCCTCAATATCTATCATAGTAACACCCAAAGGACAAACCAAGTAACTGAATTAGTGAGTATTCCTTAATATACTCAGCAGCTAGAACATAAACCCAATCAAAGAATCACTGTATGTTTAACTCCTCAGGCAGTTCTCCTGTTGGCCACACAGATCCTTTATGTTCTTTTTATTATACTTGTAGAAAACAATTCTGCTGCTTTGAAAAAATATTAGTTTATCAATAACTTACTAAATAGAGATTCAGGGCAAAAAACTCTTCTTCCTCATCTTTGCCTCCTTTCACAGTAAATAGATTTAGGTTCAGCACTTAACAAAGGGTAAAACTAATGAGTGATCCTGAGTCAGGTTGTCCAGAGTTCATTTAGGCAACATTGAGGGGACTTGGAAATCTTAATACTTCACAGTTTTAGAGCTCTGACATGGAAGAGACTTATTTTTCAATTTGATATCAAGGCCACATAGCTTGGTATGATAGATTATAGTGGATGCTTATATTATATAGCATTTAATCCTCCTCCTTTGTGGAGAGATTGGAAAACTATCAATAACATTTCCATACTCAGTTGCACTGAGGGGTCCAGATGTGAATCAGGTTCTATTGATTAGAGGGGCTCAGACACAGTGGGGAGGCAGAAGAGAAGACTGTTTTCCTGACAAGCACACTCAGCTTGAAGTTTGGTGGGGACTCACCTTATCCTTTCCCTTTCTAGTCTCTAGCTTTGTGGGTGTGAGCCTTTTAGGGCTGTGACCACAACAGTAGGGGCAGAAGCTTCAAAACTCTGAATAGCAGCTAACTGGTATGATTTTGACATGGTAGTGGCCATCTGACTTTAGGTTGATCATATATCTGTATGTCTAGAACAGTTCCGATTTATACTCATCATACTACTGTAATTATTAACAGAGCCCCCCTCATTCTAAAAAGTTCTCCTAGTTTAGACAGTAAGTGAAATAACTGTACCTCCAATTTTTCAATTCTTCCAATAAGATTTTTGTATATACCCAACTACGTTTCTTTAAATTTCTCCTGTTTGAAATGCCTAAAGTGATTACTGTTTTCTTCATTGAACTGGGACTGATGTCAAAGATAAAGTTGGACACCAGTTAACAGTGATAAAGACATTTTATTCAATAATGATTGCAATAGGGAAGAGAACCTTGAGCTCAATTCTGCTGAAACAAAAGAAGACTTTTAAAATATTGAGGTGTGCTAAAGGAAAGTCAATGCAGAGTGTGAAGGAAGTGTTGGTCCATGTAACTAAGCCATCTGGCTAATTGGGGATTATCCAGAGGAGGAAGAAACTTCTACTATATTTATGACTGGGGTGGGGGTGTTTGTGCAAGTTGGGGCAAGGTGTCCTCGGAAGTTATGCTCTTCTCACAGGGTTAGGAGCCAGGGGGAGAGGTATCTTCTTCAGTGTTCTATTTAAAAAGAGATGGCCCGTAGGTCCTTGAAGAGCCAGTTCTGGGTGGTGGAAGAATTAGATCTCAAAGAAGCAGAGAAATGATTTATAATTTTAAGCTTTCTCAGGAAGCATTTTAAGAGGGAATGGATACCATCATTGGGACACATCTTTAAGCTGTTAGAAGCTATGCTTTTAGAGCTGGTCAAGAAGATAGTTTTCATCACTGATATATCTGAGATCACAGGATTTTGCTGAAATTACTTTGGGAGTGGTATTTAATGCCTATAAACAGTGTTGTATGGAGCTTGACTTCAACATTCACCTTTTTTGAAAATTGTAGGGCCTATTTAGCCAGAGCAGGTCCATCCAGTTAAATAACGATTTTGTTTTTATACAGTAAAACTTAAACTGTCCCTGCCCCGCCCTTCCCCCCAGGAGACTTACTGAAAAACAAGTGCTGGAAACCAGTCCCAGGTAACAAAGCCCAAATACAAGAGTGGGTTAGGCCAGGTGGAGGTATCCAATCAGTGGGGGTGCATACTGTCTCCCTAGCTACCAAGGAGTGTGGGTCCCGCCCTTTGGGTGCCTTTTGGGTGCCAATTCTGACCAAGGTGATAGGCTAGTTCAAATATCTACTATAGGGTAAATTGCAATTCAATTGGTCAATTTTGTGTGACCTAGCATAACTGTGCAGCTTTCTCTGTGTGTTACAATCTCATTGGCTGCCTGTGCGTGGCCAGGCCCAACCACATGGCCTTTGCCCTTAAAAGCTAGTCTGTAAGGCAGAGAGAGTTCTCCTCTTTGCAAGAGATGGCCCTGGCCAGTCAGTTTGATTCTCGATGCTTGGCACGAAATAAAGCTTCGCTTTGTATCAGTCTTGCTCCTTTGATTACGGACCCAACAAAATGACTACAAAGGGATCAGTGTGGCTGCATCTTTAAGATAAACAGGAAACTGGAATGAACAGCACTGGGGTATACATTTATAAATATATAATAAAACAGTATTTCTTTTCCTGCTATTAGCTTGGATTTACTTCGGTATTTATCAGCTCCTATCTCTCCTTTCCAACTAGGCAGAGAAGAAGCAAAGGATTATATTATATAATTGTGAGCTATAACTTGTGAATATAATACTTTCCACAAGGGATCATGTTTGAGGCGTGAACATTGAAAAGAACCTAGAGGCACTGCTTTCTCAGTTATAGCCACATATTAAGCTTTCTGGCACTCTCTCTGAGTTGGGCCTGTTGGGGATCATCTGCATTTCTCATCAAGATAGTCAATATTTGAAGATGAAGGATTTGGGGACAGAGAGGTGAAGTTTATTCCAATGCTCTAAATCATTTCTCATCCCTACGGAGGGAAAGTTTTGTTTCTCAGAAAGAGGCACAAAACACAAAACACTTCGCCTAACATTTGATTTATTTTACCAGTAGGTCTATTTTTAAAAATAGAAGACAAATTATTATGCCTGAGTGACTTCAAAGCCATACCATCATTCCAATATGCAAACGTGTTGCTTCCATGGAGGCTATCTGGGGGCTGTGGGTGTGTGGGAGTGAAGAGGAGAAAGGGAGGAGGGGAGGAAGAGCTAAAGAATGGTGAGGAGGGGCAAGTTGCCAGAAGCTCAACAGTTTGAAATTACAGCCTGGATGAATTACTTATTGTATTTCCTCAACTGAACTAAAGCCTGCTTGTTTTGGAAAGAAAATCAAGACTAATTCTTGAGTTAGGAAGTTAAAAAATCACACACGTTCCAAAGTGATTGGACTGGAATTTACAGAAAATATTTTTATAAACATTTTTGCACACTTAGGCCCTTTGTAAAAATATGATATGGAGGAAGTGGTATGGAGAAAATAAAAAGCCATAAGCATTTCAAGATTGATTATTTTTCTCTTTATTTTGATTTCATTTTGAGGGGGTTAGCAAAAGAAATGACTTCTTTTTTTTTTAAACACCTTTTTAAAAAAGATTTATTTATTTGGAGGAAGAGAGAGAAAGCATGAGAAGGAAAGGCAAAGGAAGGGAGGATCTGAAGCAGACTCAGTGCTGAGCACAGAGCCTGATGTGGGGCTCTATTTCATGATCCTGAGATCAGACCTAATCAGGTCACTTATATGACTGTGCCATCAAGGCATCCCAAAAGAAATAACTTCTTGGGGTGTCTGGGTCGCTTAGTCGTTAAGTGTCTGCCTTTGGCTCGGTCATAATCCCAGGGTACTGGGATTGAGCCCCACATTGAGCCCCACATCAAGCTCCCTGCTTAGTGGGAAGCCTGCTTCTCCCTGTCCCACTTCTCCTGCTTGTGTTCTTTTTCTTGCTGTGTCTCTCTCTGAGATAAAATTAAAATAAAATTAAAAATAAAATTAAATAAATAAATATATAATAAAATTATATTTTATTATAAATAAAATTTATTTATTTATAATAAATAAATAATATCTTTAAAAAAAGAAAGAACTTAAGAACAATCTTAAATGTGTCAGTTCAACATGGATAACTGCTGGTGAGAATAAATTATATACTACTTTAATATTTTTAAAAAATATTTTAAGAACATTTTTTAGAGCAGTTTCAGGTTCACAACAAAACTGAACAGAAGGTACAGGAGACTGACTGCCTCCATACATGCATAGGCTCCCCCATTACCAACATCTCCCACCAGAGTGGTTTTTTTGTTGCAACTGATGAGCCTACAATTGACACATTATCACCCCAAGTCAATATTTTATAATAAAGCTCATTCTTGGTATGCATTCTTGGGTTTTGACAAATGTATACTGGCATATATCCACCATTACAGCATCATACAGAGTAGTTTCACTGCTCTAAAAATCTTCTGTGTTCCATGTATTTATCCCCCTCTTATTTCTAGCAATCACTGATCTTTTTTACTGTTTCCATAGTTTTACCATTTCCACAAGGTCATGCAATTGGAATCGTACAGTGTGTAGCCTTCTCAGATTGGCTTCTTTCATTTAGTAATAGCATTTAAGGTTTTTTCATTTCTTTCCATGGTTGGTAGTTCATTTCTTTTTAGTTCTGAATAATATTCCATTGTCTGGAAGACCACAGTTTATTTATCCATTGATGTATTGAAGGACATCTTTGTGGTTTCCAAGTTTTGGCAATTATGAATGAAGCTGCTATAAACATATGTATTCAGGTTTTTGTGTGTACATAAGTTTTCAGCTCTGTTGGATAAATAACAAGCAGTGCAATTGCTGGATTGTGTGGTAAAGTATCACTACTTTAATTTTCATAAGATTTCTCACCATTCCCTACATCTTCAAGTAGATAAATTTGTATTATGCTTTTAAGGGCCCAAAACTTCATGCACCTTGTTTTCCTTTATGTGTGCTTGATTTCTGAATTATTTGTTCTTCTTTAAAGTGGAGTAAAATATTGTTGAACTAACCCATTCTGCTAAGAACTTAGGATGTCTTGTTTTGACTCCCTCTATTGAATTCTGTTTGGTTTTAGACTTCAATTTCCTTTGAAGAATGCTTCCCAGATATCTGTGCTTTTCCCGAGTTTCTGATATGTACAACTTATTTTCTCACTTGACATTAGGGAGTATCTGGGCTTATTGTTAAGAATTACAGATAACCAAGTAATTTGCAAATACTGTAATTTACATATGCAGAATAAATCAAATCTGCCCTTTAGAACTGAATGACTTAGCACCAAATGCATTTTCAAATTCAGTTGTCCTTCCTTTATTCCTTCCTTCTTCCCTCTTTCCCTTCCTCGGGTCCTTCCTCACTCATATATTAACAGTTACTATCAGCCAGACTGATAGTAGCTAAAAAGAGTAAAAGGGAAAGCAATATGAAAATATGACTTGTAAATTTATAAGCTTTGCCAGATAGCTAAGAGTAGAGCCCATAGACAAATCTAGTGACTTTGAAAATCAAGTATCGTAAGAAAAGTATGTTGGTGGATACAGCTCCAGAAACTATGCTTGAAAACATCCATGTGAAATCAATATGCGGCTCTATCCCATGATTCTGAAATCATGATCTGAGCCAAAATCAAGAGTTGGATGCTAAACCCACTGACCCACCCAGGCATGCTTCCGTGGTTTGAAAATGATGAGTATGTCCTGTATGAACTCTTCTTTAACATAACGGCATATCAATGAATATTATAATTAGAACATATTTCAGCTGTAAAGTAAAAGGTGACACTACTTCCCTCCTTCCTTCTCTGCCCCCCAACTAAGTCCACTATCTGAAATATGTTCATTACCATTGACTCTGTTTGAAGGAAGATTTTGTCTTTATTTGGTCTCTCAAAAACCAATCCTGAATAAAAGGACTTGGGTGTAGGTCGTTTATCTGGTGGATCCCAGGATGCACAAGTGAAGCTGAGGTGAAACAGGGAAAGGAGAAAACCCACTAAGGGGTGCATGAAATGAGAAGGGTTACCTATATAAACAATGGGGTTCAGTCTAGCTAGGGATGCTCTCAGGAACTTAGAATTATCTTACTGAAGGACAAGGAAGTTCGGTATTCATTTACTACCCTTGCTGCTGAGGGTTGTTCCTTGTGCTGAATTCCCAGCATTTCCTGGATGCCTGTGAGTATGGATAAAAGAGCTTTGCTTATAGACTTGCAATATAATAGCAAGCAAGTGGAAATACAAAGCATGCTCAAAGCAGAATAAAGTTAAGATTTCTACATGGCCATCTGTGCAAGCAAGTGGCCTGAGCAATCTCTGATAGGGTAAAAAGATCCTTCAAGTTTCTAAACAATGGCTTGTCATCAGAATTGATCATTCTAATTGCTTTGAGAAGTTTGGCCAGCATTACTGCAAAACCACTTTTAGGGAAAGAATTTTAAAACTTATGGGTCACTATATACCCTTTTTTACTCTCTTCATACTTTACCCATCCATAGGTAGAAAATGACAGAAATGTTTCTAAGACAAAGCACAAATGTAAGACCAGTCTCTTATGTAGAAGATCAGAATGCCTAGATAATAATAGAGCAATGAGCCTACATAATTGCAATCATTAGCTGTACAAGATACCTCACACTTACTACCTTGTTCTTTGTGCTCATTTCTGGGTAGATATTTATAGATAAGGGAATGTAGGAAGAAAGCATTTCTTGAACTTCGTATTTGCAAATTCAATTGAATTGAAGTCTGGGTTAAGAAGGTATGTCAGGGGCGCCTGGGTGGCTCAGTGGGTTAAAGCCTCTGCCTTCGGCTCAGGTTATGATCCCAGAGTCCTGGGATCGAGCCCCACATAGGGCTCTCTGCTCAGCAGGGAGCCTGCTTCCTCCTCTCTCTCTGCCTGCCTCTCTACCTACCTGTGATCTCTGTCTGTCAAATAAATAAATAAAAAAAAAGAAGGTATGTCAAATATTCTTTTATATTTTATTTCTGACCTACAGCAACCATGAGCTAAAGTAGTACTTTTTAGAGTATGGCCTCCCAGAACATCTTTTGGGGAAGGTGGGAAGGTCCCCTTTCAAGGGGTAGATTAAGTTAACATTTATTTTTATAATACTATTTTTTTTTTTTTTTTGCTCTTTTACAAAGAATTAAAATTTGTACTGATAGTGCAGAAAAAATTGTGAGGAAAACTACAGGTGTCCTAACCAGCATGAAACAAGGCAGTGTCATCAAACAGTACTGGTATTCATGGTATTTCTTATTGGCCATACATTCACGGAAAAAAGTCACCTGTTCCAATTAACAAAAGATTGATGAGGCAGTAAAATTTTAATCTCAATATTTGAGTGCATGTCTTTTAAATATTTTTTTGCTATAGCTATACATAAACACTTGCTGCACATTGAGGTAAGATGTCTCAAGAAAAAGCATTTGTTGCAATCACTTGAGTTATGAACTGAACTAGTCACCTTTTTCCATAAAAATAATTCTTATTTAAAAGAATGACTGACAAACTATGATCACTCCATCTTGGGTATTTGACATAAGTTTTTTGAAAAACGAATAAAGTGTGCTCATCAATCAAGACAAATCACTGCAAGTACTTATTGAAAATGACAGAATTCAAGATTTCAAGCAAAAATAGAAAACTTACATATGCCACCATGAACTTGACAGCTTCCAAATACCTAAAGACTCTTCGGGTAATATTGGGGTTATGTTAACAAATGTGATTTTTTACAGGTTTTAATAAAATGTATTAACATTTGGCATATATGCATGACCCAGTCAATTGATATTTTGCAAGTGGCCAATAAAATACATTACAAAATCACACGTGGATAAAGACACACCCATTCAAAGTACAACATAGACCAATAAGATTTTAATTAAAAAAGTACAAAAAGTTCATTGATGTAGACTCAGATTCCACATTGCAATTAACCTTAAGCTTTGTCAGTAGTAGCAAAAAAGAATAGCTACAATTATCTAAAAAAGCTATTTAAATATCCCTTCCTTTACCAACTCCACAACCGGATGAGCTCAGATTTTCTTTATATATTTTAACCAAAATAACATATCTCATGTTTTTTTTTTTTTTTCTTCAAAGATTTTATTTATTTATTTGACAGAGATCACAAGTAGGCAGAGAGACAGGCAGAGAGAGAGAGGAGGAAGCAGGCTCCCCGCTGAGCAGAGAGCCCAACGCGGGGCTCGATCCCAGGACCCTGAGATCATGACCCGCGCCGAAGGCAGCAGCTTAACCCACTGAGCCACCCGGGCGCCCCTCTCATGTTTTGATTGTAGAGAAGATATGAAAGTCCAGCTGTCTTCTACTAAGCTAGAAATTGAATAGATTAGTGAAATGTAAAACTATGCCATCATTCTCATTATTTTGTTTTGGAAAATACTTTCTATTTTAAAGGGTTTTTTAAAAATGTTAACAGGTAATGGATTTATGATTGTTATTATTTATAAATGAATTGGTACATCATTTTAAAATTTAATTGCTAATACATTAAATATCATACATATAACACAGAAGTAAATGTTATTTGGGCATCCTTAATAATTTTGAATGTGATAGGATTCTTGAGAAAAAATTCGCAAACAGCTATGCGAAGTGAACTCCTCACCTTCCTCATACTTCAACAAATCATTTTTTTACTCAGTTGTATAATCACTGAGCACACAAATATTTATTTAGGACTTACTTCCAGGCAACATTATAGGTACTGGGGATAGGGCAGTAAATAAAGGAAATATTAATCTTTGTTTTCCTAGAGTTTATGTTCTAGTGGAGTTAAACAATGCACAGTAGACAAATGTGAGGGAAGCACATTCTGACGGTGACAAATGCCATGAAGTAAACAAAAGTGCTATGATGTGATAATGATGTGCAGGGCTGCTTTCGATTAGGTTTTGAGAAGAGACCTTTGTGAGTAGATGTGACTGGAATTGAGACTAAATGACACTCTAAGGAGCCAGATTGCAAAGATCTGGAAGAAGCTTATTCCAGGAAAAGAAAATACAAAGTTTGATGTATAAAGAGGTAAGCTGGAGCCAGGTCAGAGTGTCCTGCAGGTCAGGGAAGGAGCTTAAATTTTTTTTTTTTTTAAGATTTTATTTATTTATTTGACAGAGAGCACAAGTCAGCAGAGAGGTAGGCAGAGAGAGATGAGGAAGCAGGTTCCCCGCTGAGCAGAGAGCCTGATGCGGGGCTCGATTCCAGGACCCTGGGATCATGACCTGAGCCACCCAGGCGCCCCAAGGAGCTTAAATTTTACACAGAGAAGGGTATTGTTAATCTATTTGCTTTTTTTCTTCAACCAGCACCCACCCTTCCCCTAATACTCGAAGTCATGAAATACTTTTTTTTTTTTTTTAATAGGCTCCATGCAGCTTGGGGACCAATGTGGGTCTTGAACCTATGGCCCTGAGATCAAGATCTGAGCAGAGATCAAGAATCATATTCTTAACTGACTGAGCCACCCAGGTGCTTCATGTGGTCATGAAATTCTTTAAATCAATCCTAAGGTCGCTTACTCTCTCCCTTCCAAATCTACATCAAATCATTTACTGAGGAAAAGAAGCAAGCATTCCCAGATGGAAAAATTCCTTTGCACGTATGCAGAGTGAAGTTTTCTGCCCAGGGGTGATTATATCAAGGACAGTGAACTGAGAACAGGAGAGGAGAAGAAGCTGGAGGAATGATCACATGAACAAGAGAGCAAGGAACAGATAGATACACAAACCCTGTGCTTTTTGGAATAAATACCCACATACCACTGATATACCGAGGGGACAATCTACAATCCAATCATTCTGGAAACTCATAGTTGTCCAGAACAAAGTGGAGAACCGAGATACTTAATGCAATAGGGCTGACTTAAAGGTAATTCTTATTCCCTGACATCAGGAGATGAGGTAAAACCAGTTTGAAATGCCCTTTGAGCCAGTACAGCAGTAGAACATACTATCCCAGTTACAAATTGAGCATGATGAAATGTTGCTGAAGAGTTCCTTTGTTGGCTTGATTGCTAGCCTGTTTTCTGTTTTTTTGAATCCCAATATTGTTCCGTTATTACAGCTAACAATATAACTAATTTTACTTTACTTTACTTCATCAAGCACACACAGACATATCTGAAAGAACTAAACTAAACCAAAAGCAAAGTGACAGATTCAAAATTGACTTGCACTACTGTGGAGGAGATAAGGGTATGCTACTCTAAGATATGAAACTTTAGCATAAGGATTATTTTGAGCTGAAGGCAACTGAGAATCCACAGATACAGGAATGTTTCCCTGCCTTCCCCTTACCCACCTATAAGCAGGGCATAAATTCTCTTTATGAGGTGTCTCCCTCTCCTGTCATGGGAAGGAGAGTACCACACATCACCCAGGACAGAGAGGCAGAATCAAGATAAGTCTGAATAACTAAATTTTTATCTCCCACTATTCTTCTCCATATATTTCCTAGTCACTTCCCCATAACTTATCATTCCTTGAAGCTCAAGCTCCCTCTTTTTTTTTTTTGTTAAAATGCTAAACGTGTGAGTCTAACCACTTCTTTGACTTTCATTTCTTTTTTATAAACTCCTGTGCACATAAATGTTAATAAAAATTGTGTGCCTTTTCTCCTATTAATTGGTCTTTTGTTATTACAAATTTGAAGGCCTTGTCACTAAACCTAAGAGGGTGGAGGAAAAGTGGCTTTTCTTAACAACAGCTTTGATCTATTCTCCTCCTATAGAGAATACCTCTCTTCCTTAGTTCAAATAATACTTTTTAAAGAGAATTTAAGTAGGAGAGGGAGAAGGTGGCAGAGGTGACAGGACGCTAGGCTTGCTACATCCCATGAATACAACCAGATAACTATCAAATCATCCATAATACCCCAGAAATCAATCTGAAGACTGGCAAACAAACTTCACAACTGAAGGTAGAGAAGAGGCTGCATTGAAGAAGGTAGGAAGCTGCAGAGATATAGCTTGGGAGAGAAAGGGATCATGGCTGCTGGAGTGGGGAGAAAGCTGCAGTTGTGGAGAAGAGTGAGAGACAGACTAACACTCAGGGAAGCACCTGGGGAAAACGAATGCCAATAGCAACTGGCTTGGAAAATGAGGGGTCTCGAATTTTGTGAGTTCTTGCAACCAGTAGGGCTTAAAGCCTAGAGATTAATTCATTGATTGATTGATTTATAAAAGATTTATTGAGATATAATTTGCATACTACAAATTCACTCTACTAAAATGTAGGTTCAGTGGTTTTGGTACAATCAGAAGGTAGTGCCATCACCACCACTAATTCCAGAACATTTAATCACCCTCAAAAGAAATGCCATACCCATTAGCAATCATTTCTATTCCCTTTTTGTCTCCAGATTTGCCCATTCCAGACATTTATATAAATGGAGTCATATAATATGTAGAAAGCCTGGACTTTTTTTTTTTTTTTAAAGATTGTATTTATTTATTTGAGAGTGAGAGAGGGAGTGAGAGAGAGCGTGAGAGGGGAGAAGGTCAGAGGGAGAAGCAGACTCTCCATAGAGCTGGGAGCCCAATGTGGGACTTGATCGCAGGACTCCAGGATCATGACCTGAGCCAAAGGCAGTGGCTTAGCTGGCTGAGCCACCCAGGTGCCCCGAAAGCCTGGACTTTTAAAGGTCAGTCTGCTTGGCTCAGGGGTAGCTTGGAAGGCTGCTCTTGGGGAGAAGGCAAGGCAACCAACCCACAGACATACAACATGGAAAGACTGATCTGAAGAGGGCCTGGGACATGCAGTGGGGAGGTTAGTATGTCCCAGAGAGACAGGCTTCATGGAAAGAAGCCTCTGGGATTGAAGGAACTGACAGGCCCCATTTTCCTCCTCTGCCTATCATCATAAGCACCTTTGGGAACAGTGCATCACTGACACTGGCTGCCTAATTTGCTTACAATAAGTCCCACCCCCTATCCACTACCTTTATCCCCCAATGTCTCTGGAAGAACTGCCCTTCCCAGTCATTCTTGTCTCAGTCCCAGCACGGTGGGCCCTCTTCCCCAGAAGAACAGCCCAGACTCCTATCAACACCACTTCTTCCTACCTGGGAGTTTTGTGAGGCCTCTATTCCAGTGGAGATATTGATGGGTCTCATTTCACCACAGCACATCTAATTAAAATATACCCCATTCAAGCCAGGGACCAAACACTGCCCACACAAACAATGAGAGCCTCTGCAAATGATAGGCCTAAGGGATAAAGTGGCCAGGACACAAGAGCTGAGTGCATTCAGCACACATTGGGGATGTTCCTGGAAGTGCCAGACCCTGGGGAAGAAGGAACACTACACTGCAGGGTACTCTAGGACCTCCTCTTCATAAGGCCATTACCTTCAAGAACAGAAGATACAGCTGACTTTCCTGACACACAGAAATAGGCACAGAGATTCAGACAAAATGAGAAAGAATAATTTCTTTCATTCCAAATGAAAGAACAGGACATTGTAGGCCATGGCCTGATATCTAAATGAAACAGATAGAAGTAACATGCCTGCTGGAGAATTTAAAGCAATGATCACAAGGATATTTACTGACTTAAGAAAAGAGTGGAGGATATCCGTGAGACCATTAACACAGATAAGGAATAACATAGCAGAAATAAATGAGAAACACACTTGATAGAATGAAGAGCAGGCTGGAAGAAGCAGAGAAACAAGGATAGAGTAGAGGAAAGCAATCAAGCTGAACAAAAGAGAGAAAAAAGAATTATGCAAAATGTGAGTAGACTTAGGGAACTCAGCACTACATCAAATGTATTAACTTCATTTTATAGGAGCCCCAGTAGAAGAGAGAGAAAAGGGCCATAAAATTTGTTTGAAAAAATAATAGTTGAAAATTTCCTTAATTTGGGGAAGGAAATATCCAGATCCAGGAGGCACAAAGACCCCTAAACAAAAACAAAATAAGATCTATATCAAGACATACTATAGTAAAATTCACGAAATGTAGAAATAAGGAAAAAATCCCAAAGGCAGCAAGGGAAAAGAAATCCCTAATGTACAAGGGAAGACAAGGCTAGCAGCAGATCTCTCCACAGAAACTTAGCAGGCCAAAAGAAAGTGGCATGATATATTCAACATGCTGAATGGGAAGAATATGCAGCCAAGAATATTCTATCCACCAAGACTGTCATTCAGAGTGGAGAGATAAAGAGTTTCCCAGACAAACAAAAACTGAAGGAGTTCATGACCACTAAATCAGCCCTGCAAGAAATATTAAAGGAGAGTCTTTGTATCTTCTAAACCTACTTTGTTGAGGTTTTTCTCAAGAATGGATACTGTCAAATGTTTTTTCTGCATCTATTGAGAGGATCATATGGTTCTTTTCCTTTCATTTATTGATGTGGTATATCCTGTTGATTGATTTGTGAATACCGAACCACCCTGCTGCCCAGGAATAAATCCCACTTAATTGTGGTGAATGATTCTTTTAATGTACTGTTCGATTCCATTTGCTAGTATTTTGTTGAGAATATTTTTATCCATGTTAATCAGGGATATTGGGCTATGATTTTCTTTGTTAGTGGGTTCTTTGGTTTTGGAATCAAGGTAACACTGGTGTTGTAGCATAAATCTGGAAGTTTTCCTTCCATTCTTATTTTTTGGAACAGTTTGAGAAGATGTATTAACTCTTCTTTAAATGTTTGATAGAATTTTCCCAGAAAACCACCTGATACTGGACTTTTGTTGGGAGATTTTTGATTACAGATTCAATTTCTTTGCTGGTTATGGGTTTGTTCAAAATTTCTATTTCTTCCTATTTCAGTTTTGGTAGTTGACTTGTTTTAGGAATTTATCCATTTCTTCTGATTGATTTGTTGGCATATAATTTTTCACAATATTCTTTTATAATCATATATCTGTGGTGTTTTTTATCCCTCCTCTTTCATTTGTGATTTTATTTGGGTCCTTTCTATTTTCTTTTTAATAAGTCTGGTTAGGGGTTTATCACTTTTATTAATTCTTCCAAAGAACCAGCTCTTAATTTCATTGATCTGTTCTATTTTTAAAATTTCTATACTATTTATTTCTGTTCTAATCTTTATTATTTCCCTTATGTTGGCTTTAGACTTCATTTGCTGTCCTTTTTCTAACTCCTTTAGGTATAAGTTTAGGTTGTGCATTTGAGATTTTTCTTACTTGAGATAGGCCTGAATTGCTGGATACTTCTCTCTTCAGACTGCTTTTGCTGCATCCCAAAGATTTTGGACCATTGTGTTTTCATTTTCACTTGTTTCCTTGCATTTTTAAAATTTTTTCTTTAATAACCTGGTTGACCCACTTATTCTTTAGTAGAAAGTTCTCTAATTTCCATGTGTTTGTGGTCTTTCCAAAAAAAAAATTTTATTTTTTGGAGTTGAATTCAAATTTCATAGCACTGTGGTTGGAAAATATGCATGGTATGATCTCAATCTTTTTTTTTTTTTAAAGATTTTATTTATTTATTTGACAGAGAGAGATCACAAGTAGACGGAGAGGCAGGCGGAGAAAGAGAGAGAGGGGGAAGCAGGCTCCCTGCTGAGCAGAGAGCCCGATGCGGGACTCGATCCCAGGACCCTGAGATCATGACCTGAGCCGAAGGCAGTGGCTTAACCCACTGAGCCACCCAGGCGCCCGATCTCAATCTTTTTGAGGCCTGATTTATGACCTTGTATGTGATCTACTCTGGAGAATGTTCCATGTGAATTCAAAAAGATGTGTATTCTGCATCTTTAGGATGAAATGTTCCGTATATAACTGTCAAGTCCATCTGACCCAGTGTGTCATTCAAAACCATTGTTTCATTATCAATTTTCTGCTTATACAGTCTATTCATTGCTTTAAGTGGGCTGTTAAAGTCCCTACTGTTAATGTATTATTATCAATGAGTTTCTTTCTGTTTGTTATTGTTTTATATATTTGGATGTTCCTAAGTTGAGGGCATAAATACTTACAATTATGAGATCTTTTGGTTGGACAGACCCCCTTTTATTATGATATAGTTCTCTTCTCATCTCTTGGTAAAACCTAGTTTGTTTGATATAAGTATGGCTACTCCAGGATTCTTTTGACAAACATTAACATGATAAATAGTTCTCCAGGCCCTCACTTTCAAACTGCAGGTGTCTTTAGGTCTAAAATGAGTCTCTTGTAGATAGCATATAGATGGACCTTCTTCTTCTTTTTTTTTTTTTTAAGATTTATTTATTTACTTAAGAGAGAGAGAGAGAGAGAACATGAGCATGGGGAGGAGCAGAGGGAGAGGGAGACAAAAAGACTCTCCATTGAGCAGGGAGTCCAACATGGGGCTGGATCCAAGGACCCTGAGCTCATGACCTGAGCTGAAAACAAGAACTAGATGCTAAATGATTGAGCAACCCAGGTGCCCTGATGGATCTTGTTTTTTTTTTTTTTTTTTTTTTTAATCCATTTTAACAGTCTATATCTCATGATTGGAGCATTTAATCCACTTACATGCAGAATCATTATTGATAGATATGGATTTAGTTCCATTGTATTACTTGTTTCTGGAGATCTTCTCTGTTCCTTTCTAGTTTTTGTTGCTTTTGGTCTACCTTTCCCACTAAAAGAGTCTTCTTTAATATCTCTTGCATGGCTGGTTTAATGGTCCTGAACTCCTTCAGTTTTTGTTTATCTGGGAAACTATCTCTCCCATTCTGAATGACAGCCTTGGTGGATAGAATATTTTTGGCTGCATATTCTTCCCATTCAACATGTTGGATATATCATGCCACTTTTGGCCTACTAAGTTTCTGTGGAGAGATCTGCTGCTAGCCTTATTTGTCTTCCCTTGTGCATTAGGGATTTCTTTCCCCTTGCTGCCTTTAGGATTTTTTCCTTATATCTATATTCTGCAAATTTTACTATGATATATCTTGATGTTGGCCTGCTCTTGTTGATTTTGATAGGAGTTCTCTGTGCTTCATGGATTTGATGTCTCTTTCCTTCCCCAGGGAAGTTTTCAAATACAATTTGTTCAAATAAACCTTCTGCCCTTTTTTCCATTTCTTCTTCTTCTGGGACTCCTCTGATATGAATGTTATTATGATTTATGGAGTTGCTGAGTTCCCTGAGTCTACATTTGTGATCCAATATTTTTCTTTCCCTCTTCTTTTCAACTTCATTAATTTCCATAATTTTAAAAAAGATTTTATTTATTTATTTGACAGACAGAGATCACAAGTAGGCAGAGAGGCAGGCAGAGAGAGAGAAGGAGAAGCAGGCTCCCCACCAAGCAGAGGCCCAATGCTGGGCTTGATCCCAGGACCCTGGGATCATGTTCTGAGCCAAAGGCAGAGGCTTTAACCCACTGAGCCACCCAGGCATCCCCATTAATTTCCATAATTTTATCTTCTATATCACTTACTCAATCCTCTCTTCGTCCATCCTTATGGTCATTACATCCAGTTGGTTTCCCATCTCAGTTAAAGAATTTTTTATTTTGACCTGACTAGTTTTCCGGTCTATTATCTCTGCAATAAGGGAATCCATGGTGTCTTCTATGCTTCTCTCAACCCCAGCTAGTATCCTTATGGTTGTTGTTTTAAATTCTGGTTCAGACATATACTTATATCTGTTTCAATTAGATCCCTGGCCATGACCTTTTCTTGTTTCTTCTTCTGGTATGAATTCCTCTACCTTGACATTTTTGTTTAGGTCTCTTCTTCCATGTGTTGGGAACATAAGTCTGTTATGTTTTCTACTCCTGAGAGGAACGTCTTTATGAAGAAGAGCTCATATACTGTTCAGGGCCTGGTGCTTCAGGAAATGTTTCTGGTGTGTGCTGTGTGCATTCTGCTATTGTGTTTTGGCTGTTCTTTCCTTCAGGTCAGTCCTCTGCAGTTTTTCCTTGCCTGCAGTGGGGAGTGTTTGGACCTTGTCCAGAGGGCAGTGAGTTTTAACTAGATGTGCTCTGGTCTGCTTTTTAAAAGAGGCCTGATGCTATTTCCACCAGAGATGAAGCTTTGCAGCACTCTATGGTCAGTAGACTTGGTCTCTGTTGGGGGGCACGTTGTGCTCGTCTTCTGGGGGAGGGCCCCACTGCTCTGGTTTGAAGTCACACTTGCCCTAGTAGAGAAGTGCAGGGGGGCAGAGCTTGGTGTAAGCAGTTCAGGGCTCCACTGTGAGCACTATCTGCTCACTGAAGTCAGTTCATGCTTATGGTAGTGTAGAAAAATAGTTCCAGCCCTCTTCTGTATCCCTGAAGAGAGGAGTTTGTGCCAGCTGCTATCCAGGAATCCCTCACAGAATAATGAACAATCTCCCCTCATGTGTTCCAGGAATCCCTTAGACTCCTGCCTTCATCCTGTCTGTGTAAGAGCCCTCTACCTGCCTGGAAGTGCAGTGTACTGTGTTTTATCTCAGGCTTGCTGGTTGCGTTTCAAACCCCCAAATTTTGGAGACCTGGGTTGGGGCAGACTCACACTGGTCCTCTGAGTGAGGGTCTTACCATGCTGGGGCTGGTGCCAGTTTGTCCCAGAAAGGCAGTTGCACCAACATATGGGAGACTGGAATTTAGAGTAAAGCACAGCAAAAAGCCCGAGTCCAGGTTGGACTCTGTCCCTGTGCTTAAGGAGTGGGGGAGTGCAATGGTGCCATTGGCTCTTTGTCCACTGAATGGCAATACTACCTCTCTGATATGAAGTCCAAGAAAGGGAAACTCTCTCTCCCAGTGCATCCCAGGGGACCCTCAGATTGTGGTGTCCGCTCCCAGGGCCTCTGTCCTTCTCCACAGGAGCACTGCAGTTCCCACCAGAGTCAACACCAGCCACAGCATGGACTTCTAAAACTTCAGACTTTGGGCTCTGCTGGTTGTAAAAACTTACAATAAGGAACCCCTCTCATTTTTCCAGGCAATGACTTTGTGTGATCCCTCTGTATGCTGCTTGCTCACTCTCTCTCCTCTCTCTGAAGATGTTTCATGCAAGGGAGTAACTGCTTGCACAGTGAGATGGAGTGGCCCTTCCACTAGCAAAAAAAAATTCAAGATAGTATGGGTTCCAAAATTCTCACCCTTGTCTTTATCTGCCAGATTTCACCCTCCAAGTAGTATGCCACTCCTTCCAATCAGTTTCCCTAGCATAGAGGGACTTAACAGGTTACCATGCTTTGCAACTCTGTAAACCTTAACAATCAGATGTGTGGTCTAATGATCAGCAAAGTCTATCTTGTGGCCACATAAATAAGGAAGTTCTTCAAGGTTATCATGAAAGCTTTGTGATTCTTCATTCACGATATTACTTGGAAATCCAAAACCTTAATTTTAATTTTAATTCTGTGCTTTTACTTTTGTAAGCTCTCCAGTGCACTCATAAATGACTAGCCTACCTCAATATCTTTGCAATCAACACTGTCACCATAGCAACTAAATCCCAGAGCCACTATTCCATTACCTTGCCCTCTTCTAGTATTCTATCCCATGCCACTACCAGTGATAATTTAAATAACTGAAGCTGCTGAGTGTCATGGAATATTTGTGCCACATTTCCTCCAGCAAGATCATCCATGTGTTCATTAAGCACATGAACAACTGAAACTCAGAACCCTATTTTGAGACTTTACTTCTTAACACTGATGCAGTTCTTAAACTACCTGATCTTCAGTCAAAATGCTGGTAGAAAGATGGCACACATGAAAAAGTTTAACTGAAGAGAATTTAAGGAATGAACTATTTATAGAGGTGTACATGGTTAAGAGTACAAACAAATATGGTGAGGCATTCCTAGACTTGCAACAGTGGAAGCCTCTACTGCCATCAGATCTAAAAGAGCAAGAAAGGTGAATCTGGCTATCAGAGGGCCATGAAAGGTAGAGCCACACAAGAGGGGATTCCTAGAAGAATCTGTAGTTTAAAAGAAAAGTAGCCCCAAATAAACCTGGAGATAGTGGGAAGAATACTCTATTCACCACCTCCTCTTATCATCTGTTTTCTAATCCCTGTCTCCCATACCCAAATGTAAATAAGAGACAGAGAGCAGGATAGCTTGGATGACTCTGTTCTTAGCAGTCAAACTTTTGGAACATAAAAAAGGTCAGATGATAGTGAAAATGGAAAAGAATCAAAAATCTCTCAAATTCATATTATAAGGCCAGCATAACCTTGGTAATAAAACTTAATAAGAATATATCAACAAAGAAAAATCACAAACCATCCATACCCATAAACACAGATACAAAAGCCCTAAAATACTAGGAAACTAAATCTAGCAATGTACAAAAATGATAATAAAACTAGATAAATTGAGCCTATTTCACAAAAGCAAAATTAATATTTAAAAATAAATCACAGGTGCCTGGGTGTTCCAGTCAGTTATACATCTGACTTGATTTCCACTCAGGTCATAATCTCAGGGTTTGAAGGTTGAGCCCCATGTCAGGCTCTGCAACATGGAGTCTGCTTAACATGAACATGGAGTCTGCTTAAGATTCTCTCTTTCCTTTTCCCTCCAACCTTCCCCTACCCCCTCTTTAAAAGTAAATAAATAAATAAATCAGTGTTATCCAGTACATTAACAGAACAAATGAGAAAAATCATGTAATTATCTCAATTAATGGAAAAAAAGATTTAAAAACTCAGAGGTGCCTGGGTGGCTCTTGATTTTGGCTCAGGTCATGATCTCAGGGTTGTGAGATTGAGCCTCAGTGGCAGGTCCCTGATGATGATGGAGCCTGCTTAAGATTCTCTTTCTTTCTCCCTCTGCCCTCTTAAATTAAACTAAATTTAATTGCTAAATTAAATTTAGTAATTTAACAATCAAAAAACTTCTTAAAGCTTATTACTAAACTAGGAATCAAACATAATTTCCTTAATCTGTTAAACTATATCTATAAGAAATCAGTTAATGTATATCTACAAGATATCAATACCAAATATTATACTTGATAATATTTAAAACATTCTCTTGGTGATTGGAAAAAAAAATACTATGTTCCCAGTCAGTTAAGTAAGGCAATAAAAAGAAATATGTTATAAAGACTGTACATGTTATGGTTATATATGTTAAAAATCCAAAAGATTCCAAAATTAAAATATTGAGATTAATAAATTTATTTAGTAAGGGTGAAGGCTGTGAGGTGGCAAGTGGGGATGATTGCTTCTGGCATCTAGTGGTAGTGGTCAAGGATGCTTATAAATGTCCTACATTGAACAGTACAGTGCCAGCAATAAAGAATGATCTATCTGGTCCAAAATGTCAATAGTATTGAAGTTGAGAAACACTGTGACTGAGTGAGTGGAAGATGAAGGTTTCTTGAGGCTCTGAAGTTATACAACACCATTTCCATTGTTTTCTACTAGGGGTAGTATCACAGAGCCAGTGCAGATACCATCTTTTGATGGGAAGAGCTCCAAGGAATTTAACAGACATTGGTTTTCTACCACAAAACTGATTTGGGCTGGGGATTCAACTATGAGGTGGATATTAATTCCTTTTAATGAAATGGAGAAGATACATGTGTGGGTAGGGGTAGGCAGACAGTTCATGGATGGCTCTGAGGTTTCAGAAATGGAGCAGAAGAAGAGAGAGAGGCAGTAGACTAAGATTAAGATGGACAGAGTACCGTGTAAAATTGGGGCCTCATGTTGATTTTGAAATACCCACATCTAAAGTGGGTAATTGAGTCATTTAAGTCCCGTGATGCAGGATGCCAAGAAGTCTTGGCAGTTAAAATAAACAAGTAAAACTTACAGTTTAGCTTACTGCCAGTCTCACCATCATGTCATAACTTAGTTCAACTTAAAAAACAGAAAAATAATCTAGGTCTTCACCAAGGCCATTTGATGAGTCAGCAAAGGGGGCGATTATATCACATAGCAAACACAATAATCCTTACATACCTCTTTAGATACTTCCTGCATTGCCCCAAAGCTTCATTACATGTGGCAATATTCAAATCACTTCCCTCTTTCCCTTTAAAGTCCCCCAAACTTCTCTCAGCCTTTCTTTTCACTCCTCCACTATGTGTCTTCTTCCTTGCTACTTTCCTTGGTCTTTATTCTTCTTGGTAGGTCTATAACCTAACACCTAACGCTTGTCATTGCTTTTCCTTTGACCACTGCAGTCAGTAAAACCAAAGAATTCTCCCCAGATCCCACTTCCTTAGAAAATAAATCAAGGGGAGGTGAATAGTTTATTTATATTTAAAATTATTTAGTTCCTGGCCATTTGCATGGAATGATTTGATGACACTGTCTTGCCTGCAACTTTCCTACACATCAGTTACAGGACACTTAAAGCAATAAAAATGGGTCTCAGCTTTTATTTCCAGGTTTAACTGAACAGAAAGTCTTCAGACCCAAAGTATGACCAAGACTGTCCTCAAACTGCAACTTATCTCACCTTAAAGTAAGTTATGGGAACACAAGGAATATATCCACAGGACATTTTACCAGAGAAATAACATTCATTCTGCTTTACAATGTTTGAAGCATCTCAGTCTTGAACAATGCATTCTGATAGGCTTACTGATAGGGCCTTGTCTTAATCTGTTGGGGCTGCTATCACAACATACCTTACTTGAAAGGAGTGGACACATTTATTGTCTCAAATTTCTAGAAGCGGGAAGTCTGAAATCAGGTGCCAACATGGTTGGGTTCTAATGAGAAACTCGTCTTGGATTATAGACATCTCCTTGATGTATACTCACATGGCCTTTTGTTGGTGAATGTATGTAAACAAAGAAAGCACTGGGGGAACCTGGGTGTCTCAGCCACTTAAGTATCTGCTTCAGTTCAAGTCATGATTCCAGGGTCTTGGGACCAAGCACCATGTCAGGCTCCCTGCTCAGTGAGGTGTCTGCTTCTCCTCCTCCCTCTTTTCTCTGCTTGTGCTTGCACTCTCTCTCTCTCTCACTCTCTCAAATAAATAAATAAAATCTTAAAAAAAAAAAAAAAAGAAAGAAAAGAAAAAAAAAGCTCTGGAGTGTCTTTTTCCATTTAATATAAAGGGAGTAATTAATTCCGTCCTGGGGAGCCCCAGTCTCATAAGATTTTCAAAACCTAATTACCTCCCAAAGGCCTTAACTCCAAATATCATTACATAGGGGGTAATGTTTCAACATATGAAATTTGGGGAACACAAACATTCAGTCCATAATAGGTCCAAAAGATCTTAAGATTAGGAAGAAAAAACTTTACAGAAGGTTGTGAAAACCACTGTCTTCACATAAAACTTCGATTTCTTACCTTTATAGTAAATGCAATTTTCTTTATATCCAAGCCTAAAATAAGATGTATATTCATTTCTGATTTTTAAATATTTTAGTGCTACTCACAAAGCCACCAGTCCCTGCCTTCATTATTTTCCTCTAAAAGCAAGTTTGTTTTCTTTGAATATTAATAAGATATTCAAACACACATGTAGGTGTTGAATATTTTATTAATTCCTATAATTAAAAGTCCTCTTCCTTTCCTGTTCCTTTTTAAGGCAACATCTTTCCTTTTCACTCATCAATTTTTCTTCTTACTGAATTACAGAGATGGAAAAAAAAATTGAATAACACTGAAGGTAAACACATCAGTTTCCATGGTAACAGCAGCAGCTGAGTGATGAGAACCACTTGTGGCTGCAACATTTGCAGGAGACCAATTACCAAACCTGGAAACTCTAATTCAGTAAACAGGGACAACAGTGAGCACAGTTAGAGAAAATTGCTTATTTTATTATGAGAGAGAGAGGCAAGCCAGGAGTTTGAGAACTATAGGAGGCAACGATGATATTGACAAGCACGTCCATTGCTTAATGAAGTAGTCATTTTCAAAGGGGCCTGGGAAAATGCAGTTTGCAGCAACTGTGACTGCAATATGGGAGTCTAATATTACCCCCTGTGTTTACTGGTGGTTACCCCAAAGGACTGGTGATGAGGCAGGGTGAAAATGGCACCACACTGAAATTTAACATATTGTTCCTTAGTCTATTGGGTATCATAAAATTCTGAGCAATGTAAAACAAGTCTGGTAGGACTTGGCCATTCACTTAGCTTTAAAAAAAGAAAATATGCATTACATGCTATAGCATTAAATGCTCAGTGTGGTGGAAAGAAATTTATAACTACATTTATCATTGTTTTACATCTTAAGAATGAGAAGAGCAATCAATGAGACTTTTTATTTACCCCGAAGTATCATTATTTGTCCTCTGCGTCTGAGGGGTTGGAGCCATCTTTGTGCATTTGTTTTCTAGTTATCTTAGGAACAATTAAATAGAAACAATCAGCCATATTTCTGAGACTTTTGCAAATCAGAACTGAGTTCCACCTCATGAGGACTTACATATACTAAAGGATATGGAATATGAATTTTGTGTCCTATATGCTATCACCTGAACCAGTTCCATCCGAGAACTAGGATCTTTGTTGCAATCACAAAAAATACTTGCATGAATTCCTTGATGACTCATTTGACTATTCAGGCTTTTTAATCCACAAAACAGAACACTTTCTTGCATAAATAACTGGTACTTAATAAAATTTATTTAATTGAATATAAGTAGACAAAAAGTTGTTAAAGCAATTAGTTGTACCAAATATGAATAATTGAATATGATTGCAATGTGATAAAAGATCTTAAAAACTTTCATTTCTGCATTTCATATTAAATAGTTTTATAATAAAATTTAAAAATCCACTATTAAATCCATTTTTCCAGGGACCTGAAAAAGATGTTCAGTCTTCATTTACAGAGGGAAAGTTTGTAGAGTGGTAACAACAGTGACTAGGTATCTTCTTTTTAAAGTTCTGGATACATCTTAAAATCTAAGTGGTTGCATGATTTTGGGAAAATCCTTGAGGTTCATTTTCCTCATCTGTAATATTCTCCCTGGTGAGACTAAAATGACATTATAAATAGGTAAGCAATTCCAAAGTTGTGGACTATAAAATAAACTATAAAAACCTAATCTCCTTAGTGCCTTTCTCCTTTGGATCTTTATACAAATGTCATCTTCTTGGTGAGGCCATCTGTGGACACCTTGTCTGAAATGCAGCCCACTGCCAACTCCTTCTTGCTTTGTCTCCTTAGCACTTATTAACATGTTGCACAATATGTACCCTACTTATTTGTTTTAATTATGGATTCCCTGCTTCCTAGAATATAAACTCCATGAGATTCAAGTTTTTTTTTTATTATATTTTCCCTAGCTATATCCATAGACATGAATAGGTATTTATAAATATTTTTAATGAATGAATGTAAAACTGAATGAATAAAAATTCATTTTCAATGTTTTATTAATGTTAATGGCTTTTCAAAATTATCAAAACATAACCAGGGTCATTACATCAAGGCTTCTGATGATATGTGTTAAAGTCAACACACTCCAATGAAAGAGTTAAGATACCCACAAAGTGGATAATCCTGGGCATACCTCTCAACAATTTCTTCTCTGTCACATGTATAAGTTAGCTAGTGACTTTAGTTTCATCCCTCTGAAAAGATTGTTATCAGCATAAAATATGATTGTGTGAGCAAAACGCTTTAAAAAGTTAAAAGTATCAATAAAATATTACAATCTGTATTATGATTAAACAGTGGGATTTCTGGTGCCTTAATGTTTTGTCAGGGACATTAAGCACAGTGGGAGGAAGAGTGACAGTTGCAATGCAAACATTTCCCAAGGAATGAAGAGAAGGAAGTTACAGCTATGGTTGGCCTCTCTACCACAAATGCATTTGGAATCTGAATCACGAGCTTCAGAGTAGAGCACTGATCACAGCTTTGGGCAGAGATCAGGGTGGCCCACAGTGTTCTTTATGGAACTTGGGAGAGTTGAGTTGTGAGGCAAGCTCAGGAATTCTAGAAAACGGAAATGTGCAGATTAACATGAATTATTCAGCACCACATAAAAGGTACAATTAAAAACATTAAAAAATAATCATACATCTGAAAATAAACTACTTCCTTCAAAATATCATGAAAACGGGAAGCTTCCACTGACAGATTCAATTTTCTTTGGGTACCATTGTTTTGGCATTATGCCTTTTAATACCCCTGCATATGATTATCTTTCAAATAACATAAACTTTTTTTTTTTTTAAAGATTTTATTTATTTGTCAGAGAGAGAAAGAGAGAGAGCCACAGCAGGGAAGTAGGGAGAGTGGCCAGAGCAGGCAGAGGGTGAAGCAAGCTCCCTACAGAGCAAGGAGCCTGATGTGGAACTTGATCCCAGGGAACTGGGATCGTGACGTGAGCTGAAGGCAGATGCTTAACTGACGGAGATATCCAGTTGTCCCATAACATGAAATTTTTAAGTAGGAAAATTTAGAATATACTCTCTATACTTCTTATTTTTCTTTCCCTCAAATTCATTATGTTAGGTATTGAGAATGGTGTTTGGTGACTAGTTTTCTAAAGTACACTGAGTCAGAAACAAGGCAAGTTCTAGGCCTGTGGGTTGGGAAGCAGTATAATGTTTGAAATACACAACCTTTGGAATCCTACTGCCCTGTGTTTCAGGTGCCATGCAGGGACTTTTAGCTAGTTTCTCCAAATAATTCCAAATGGGTTTAAAAGACAGGCCATCTGTGTGTGGAATGGATGGTACATGATCCCTTTAAATGTCTACTGTCATGAGCTGATATGGGTAAGTGTTTCTTAAGAAAGAGGGATGAGTGGGGAGTAGTGTGCTATGATACCTGAAAGAAGGAAAGGATGGAGAATATGAAGGGAATGAAGGGACATGGGCTCTCTGTTTCTTCACATGAACTGGGGATTTGTCTTGAGCCCCAGTGTAAAGAGGAGTGAAGAACAGGAGTTGATGAAGCAATAATTAGTGAGGTGGGAGTTGTGTGTGTGTGTGCATATTAATGGTACAGTGGTGCAACTTTAGGTCTAGGTGAAGTGCTGCACAGAGATAGGTATAAAGACATCCTTTATCCTGAATTCCTATAATCCTCTTACAGCACTGCATGGTACTACTGATCCCAAATTCAGATTTGTGCTGAGGGATCCAAAGGTAGGTGCCAACCCAGGCTAATTCTGCCTGGCAGGAAAGCTTGGAAAGAACATTCCCAAAAGAACTGATGCTGGTCCCATCAATGTGGGAATTGGAGTGGAGGAATGGAAGTAGACTTGTTGTCAAGCCACATGAGACACCCATAAGGAGAGCCTGTTAGGGTGGCTGTGGCACAGGGAAGACTAAGTGCCATTGCAGTTTGGGTGTTAGTGTTAACAGAACCTCACCTGTACCCTCAGACACGTAAGACTTGGGGACAATTCCGGTTACAGAGAGAACTCTGGAAGGTCTCAATGGCCCATTGAAAGGATTAGATAACAATAGGGTCTGTGGTACAGTGCTTTGACACACCAAAGTTACTGCATAAATGTACCCATCTTAGAGGATTTCCTAGGTATCTGATTATAAAAGTGCAGAAGGAATGCTCACATTCCCCAGTGGTCTTCTCTGTCCCCCACTCCTTATTGAAGCATCCTTACTGAAACTATAATGACTCCAGAGTCTGCATGGTTGTCCAGGATGATGTTTAATGGCTTTCTGTACCCTGCATAAATAACAGTCTGGGCTTCCATAGCTCAATCCATGTCAGAGGATGGACAGACACATTGAAATATCCTATATGCTTTTGTCCTCAATCTCACTAACAGTATCCTTTGAAAGAGAGAAAAAATTTTTAATTGAAATCATGCAACATTAAATGATTAAATCTGAATAAAGTTAATCATAAACCAATCTTCTGGCTCAAAGAAGACTTTTACAGCCAAATCACCATTCCACAGTGGTGTCTTATTCCTTTTCCTTTGTTCAATATGCTATTTTTAAAGCTTCTGTAATATTACATTCACAAAGGAGCTGGAGTAAAAGAAGTGAAAAGGAAAAGCCTAATGTAATAAAAATCAAAATGAAGCTGCATACCAAACATGACAAAATAAAACACTGATCTTTCCCAGAGGTCTACCACAGCCAGTTCTTCCAGTTCATCTACTGCTGAGAAGTTTTATGTTGTTTTGATTACATCCAAAGCAAAACTGCTCTGAATTATTTAAACATATGCATACTAGGAATGTACTACATTGAAAAATATAAAGTAAAATCAATTGACTCTGTTTTCCCCAGATTTCAATATGCAATTGTGTATGCTTTCTGAGTAACACAAATTTATAAAATAGGTGTAAATTAAAATATAGAGAATGCAAGTTATTTTAGTCAGATCAATGATTCAAAGGACAAGAATGTGAAACTATAGCTGTGTACTCAGTCATTGAAAATTCCCATTAGGGGGCGCCTGGGTGGCTCAGTGGGTTGGGCCGCTGCCTTCGGCTCAGGTCATGATCTCAGGGTCCTGGGATCGAGTCCTGCATCGGGCTCTCTGCTCAGCAGGGAGCCTGCTTCCTCCTCTCTCTCTCTCTGCCTGCCTCTGCCTACTTGTGATCTCTCTCTGTCGAGTAAATAGATAAAATCTTTGAAAAAAAAAAAAAAGAAAATTCCCATTAGGCCTTAATAAATATGCCTGTGTGTACTGGGTTACAAAAGCTCTTCAGGCTAGGTGTCACATTTTCTTTTTCCTGTGAGATTTTTCCAGTCTCTCCAACACTATTCCCTAACCAATATATATATATATATATATATTTACAATGTATCTATAATATAGCTATATTTATATTAAAATGTAGAATTAGAGCTATATGGGAATCTAAACAACAACCAGCCCAATTACTCATTAAAAGATGAGAAATATGACTAAATCAAGACAACAAAATAGAGGTGAAGAAGCTACAGAAGAAAAGTGTGAAGCTAGCAGAGTTTGGTTCAAGAAGTTTAAGGAAAGAAGCTGCCTCCATAATATAAAAGTACAAGGTGAAGCCACCAAATGCTGATACAGAAAGCTCACTAACAGTATCCTGTTATCCAGAAGTTATCCAGAAGATCTAGCTAAGATCATTAATAAATGTGGCTACACTAAACATATTTTCAATGTTGATGAATCAGCCTTACATTGAAAGATGCCATCTAGGACGTTCATTGCTAGAGAGAAGACTGGCTTCAAGTCTTCAAAGGACAGGTTGAGTCTCTTGTTAGAAGCTAATGCAGCTGTTGACTTTAAGTTGAAGCCATTGAATGCTCATTGACCATTCCCCAAATTCTAGGACCCAAAAGAATTATGCTAATCTATTCTGTCTGTGCTCAATCAATGGAGAACAAAGCCTGGATGACAGCACATCTATTTACAACACAGTTTACTAAATATTTTAAGCCTACTGTTGAGATCTACTGGTTAGAAAAAGAAGATTCCTTTAAAAATATTATTGCTCATTGACCATCCACCTGGCCACTCAAAGACTTAAATGGAGATACGCAAAGAGATTAATGTTGTTTTCATGCCTGCTGACATAATATCCATCCTATAGTCCATGAATCAAGGAGTAACTTTGAATTTCAAGTGTTATCTAAAAGATACATTGTGTAAGGCTATAGCTGTCATAGGTAGTGATTCCTCTGGTGCATCTGGGCAAAGTAAATTGAAAGCCTCTGGAAAGAATTCACCATTCTAAGTGCCATTAATATTTGTGTTGTTAACATTCACACAAATGTTAACATTTATGATGATGACCTCATGGGAAGAGGTAAAAAATATCAGCATTAATAGGAACTTGGAACAAGTTGACTGCAACTCTCAGGGATGACTTTGAGGGGTTCAAGACTTTAGGGGAGGAAGTGCAGATGTGGTGGAAATAGCAAGAGAACTAGAATTTAGAAGTGGAGCTTGAAGATGTGACTAAATTGCCGCAATCTCATGATAAAACTTTTAACAGAAGAGAAGTTGCTTCTTATAGGTGAGCAGAGAAAGTGGTTTTTTGAGATGGAAACTAGTCCTGGTGAAGATGTAAAAATTGCTGAAATGACAACAAAGGATTTAGAATATTACATAAACTTTGTTAATATAGCAGTGGCAGGGTTTGAGAGGAATGATTCCAATTTTGAAAGAAGTTCTGTGGGTATAAAATTATGAAATAGCATAGTATGCCACAGAGAAATCATTCGTGGAAGGGAGAGCTAATCAATATGAAAGGCTTTATTTTTAAGAAACTGCCATAGACATTCCAACCTCCAGCAATCACCACCCTGAGTAGTTAGTAGCCATCAATTTTGAGGTAACATCTTCCACTAGCAAAGTGTTTGTGATTTGCTGAAAGTTCAGATGATGGTTGGCATTTTTAGCAATAGAGTACTTTTTAATTAAGGTGTGTACATTTTTTAAGATGTAATGCAATTGTACACTTAATAGATTACATACTAGTGTAAATACAACTTTTATGTATAATGGAAAATAAAAAGATTCATTTAAAAGTACCTCAATCACCACAAATTAATTTGATTCACTTTATTGTGATATTTGCTTTATTGCAGTGGTCTGGAACGGAATTCACAATATCTTTGAGGTATGCCTGTATATATGAAAATGTCATTTTATAATGATGGTTGAGGTATTTTTTCATAGTTTGATATGAATAACTGATAAGCTGAAATAATGATGCATTTTCTTATATTCATGTGTCATGTAAAATAGCAATTCTCAATTTTGGAACATCTGGGTAGTTTTATGCAGAGTTCTAGATTATGGCACTGGTAGAACTTACATATTATGTTATTATTCCTTCTGAGAGCTGTTGGTTACTAGGTGAACATCCTCTGGTGTTGAGTTAATCTTTTGAATCACATTTAATATATTAAAATTCATAATAAATGCCAGTTGTTGATTGTTCACTGATTTTCAAAATAGTAATTATTTCTTGATTCAGTGGCTTCCAAATGTGGTTGTATATCAGACTCCTTTGGTGAGCTTATATAAAATAATGTGGATGCCAACCCCAGACCCCAGACTCTGGGGAGAGGGCCTAGGGCATTTGTATGCTTTGTCTTAAAGCACTTTTCAACACTTCTTGGCCTTTTGGCTAAGATCAAGTGTAAATCTCCTCAGCTGATCTAATGTGCAGCCATAGTTGAGCATGTTTTAGTTCCTGAGGTATTTTTGGGTTGTATTTTATAACCTTTCATGTGATGTTTTAACTCTTTCAAGCTTTTATGATTCCATTTACTGTGTCAAAGTGGTACTAATAATTGATACATTAGACTCTAAAAAACAGACAATGAATCAACCTGTAAATAAAGGAGTCTGGAATTAGCAGTGTGTCTCCTTTAGAAGACCACAGTAGCCAAGTTGCACGATGCAACTATCCTAACAATAATAATTATTGTGAAATACTCATTTCAAAAGTAATTTTCTTCCTAAACCATTACCCATATCATTTTTGTCCCCCAGATAGTTGTCTATAATCAGATCAAGGGGTTCAAATTCTTTCCCTAAGTAACAGTAGTAATCTATATTTTATTTCTACTTAGTAATAGGAAAAGAAGAAAACACATTTTGTAATTATCATTTGATATCAAGCTTTCCCCATTGTCACATGGGTCAGAATATTAAAACATTCATTCATAAGCTTGAATATTCTCTGTTCGTTTCTTCAACTTCAGGGAAACTTTCAGGAAAGTAATTAAGCCAAAACTGTCAGATGCTCCTTGCAAGTATTCTTTTCAACAGGGACTTTTGATATAACAGCACTTTGAAAATTAGACTTGCTTTAATCAGGATAATCTAAAATCAATTATACCCAGCAGCACTGAACAAACACATCAAACTTTGTTAGTTCATGAACTGAGACTTCTTGCAAAGTGGGTGCCTCTCTAAATAAGTAGACATAAAAGTCCCTCCTTGGTAAGTATTTCCAGTGCTTGTGGGCAATGTTGCCCTGGGTAGTTTATAATGACACACACAGCATTGCATGCTGCTACAGAGAAATCTCGCCTGATGTGCGCTGGGAGGGAATATCTCCAAGCTTTCACAGATTTTGATCCTCCTCTTCATACACTTCCCAAAATATGTATTTTAAATTCTAGTATTACCATAGATGAATTGGAGATTTCACTTTGAAGTTTGCTATTTAAGTAAATGTTGATCCTAAATAGCCTCTCAAATGTACTCTGATTATAAATGGGGTGCTTGGTCTGCCCCCTCACCTGCCTGCCACTTCACCTCCCCCAACTCAACACCATCATAACAATTTTAGTCTTAAAAAGTCTTTACATAAAGTTAAAAAGTTAAAGAACAGCATAGACATTTATGGCCAATCTGTTCACAGTAGCAAGATAGTAATTTTATATAGCTTAGCACTTAAAAGTCTTACTAAAACCATCTTCAGATATTGCTTACTCTGCCCAGAGTTTTCCACTCAGGGCAGCTGCTAAATGTTTTTTCCTCTGTCCCTCTGAAGCCTTCTCACTATTTTGCTGCTTTTGCCTCTCTTCCTTTCCTTATTCTCCCCATGCCCCTGATAACTTTTCTTTTCCATTCAATAGCTCGCTGGCAATCATGGTTCATCACTTGCTGTCCTTGTTTGAAGCAGGCACCCCAAACCTTCTGAAATTCTATTGCATACAATTCACCATCTCATTATATTTTTCCCTTAGCAAAAATCTCTGTAGTGCTCCATAGAGAAGTATACAGCATACTATTTTGCCTTGTAGGGTCTCTTTCCATTCACAGTCCAATATCCTTTTCTTCTCTGAGATGAATGAGATTTTTCTGTTTCATCTGAAGGTATTACCAGGCTTAATATGGTTATACCAATCAGTTTCTACTGGCATGCCTGGGAGCCAATACATTCATTCCGAGATTTAATTTTTGTCTCCTTTAGGGTTTCTACTTCTAAAATTAGGGTTAAAATACTTGAGATTCAGATTGCCGCTAAATATCTTTCTGTCACAACTATGTCCAGTATACAACTATCCTTGCCCCTGCTGGAGACTATGAAGTGACAGGAGACAGATATCTGGGTACTAAAAATCATGGTCAACATTTCCATACTTGGAGTAGATCAGAGAATCCTGTTTCCAAGCTGAGCCCTACATTGATTCAGGCACAGGGAAACTGCCAATTCCCTTTGTTGGAATTGATGAACTGGTTTATCACTGCCCACTGATATCTTTCCTTTCATGTGTTCATTGTCAAGATAATGAGGTATACCTGTGGTACTTTTACTCAGCATCTCTGTCATTTTTAGTTTTCATTAGCTTAACAAATAGTGAGCATTTAGGGAGCCCTCAAATCTCAGTAAACTTCAATCTTTTAAATCACTTTCACAAATGTGGTCCACGTATGTCAGATTTTCCAAGCTGTACTTCACAATTCCAGGTAGTTGGGTCTCATTTAAACATTTCATAGAACATTCTTTCCTTCTTGCTGATTCTTGATCGTATGTCCAACCTACAAATCCAAACTTACTTAACTCCTTATAATTTAATCTCACAAGGAAGTGATGAGACTATTTAGTATGATATGGAGGTTCTGATGACTTTGAATACATTCATAACAACTATTACTAGATCCTATAAACCAGAAGGCTCCATACTGCAAACAAAGTGCTTTGTTTGGATTGCATATTATTTTAATAGAGAAGCCTGATACTCATTATCAGAATTCCAGATTCTCTTGACAGAGTAGCAACACCAGGTACTACTGGACCTATTTTCCCATTGAGCAGCTGTTGGTTAGTACAGAGTAGTGGTTGCCTCCTTTAATGGGGTATGTGCTTTTCAGCTAGCAAAAGCCCTTACACCTGATTCTTTGACATTTGGTTGCTTTTGATCATTTATGTTAGGTGATTGGCCCATGGAGACATTTGAGTTTGTCACCAATGGTATAGACTCTTAGCTAGTCTGCAGTATTTTCATCTCTAAAAGCACTCAAAATCATTTTTTTCTATATCTGATATAAAACTCTTCAGGATATTTCTGCATTTTCTGTGGAAAAGAACCCGTACTAGTAGGTTTGTATCTGTTTAATTATAAGTTCCATGTTAGAAAAAAAATCCCCAGAACATCTGATAAATTAAGATAAAGATTTAACATAAGCCTTCGTATATCTGCCACCAGTTGCTGTCACCCTCGACCCGCAAGGACAACAAGAAGCCTGGTATCGTGTTAATGCTTCATTCCGTTTATTTCGTCAACTTCCTTAGCTTATATGCGGCAGGGTGACCAATAAGGGGCCAAGCAATGGGGAGAGCCAATGAGAGTCTTGTTACTATGCTGATTAAATTTGAAACAGCCAGTGACTATGTCCTCCTTTAGGCAGGCTTCACCAGAAAGTTCGTTGCTTACTTGCAGCGTATTTTGCTGGCAGTGAGCCAAGCGCCATCTTGTAATGGCGGGGACTTTCCCGGCCCAATAAGTTGCTTTTCTTTCCTTCCTCCCTCCCTTCCTCCCTCCCTTCCCTTCCATTTCCTTCTCCCCTCCCTCTCTTCCTTCCTTTCTTCCCTCCCTCTCTCCTTCCCTCCCTCCCTCTGGTTCTCCTTTCCTTTATCCTTCCTTTTATATACTCCTCCTTCTGTCTAGTTTTCCTTGCCTCCTTTCTTTTTCTTCCTTGCATTTTTTAGTCATGCATTTATTAATCAGATTTGCAGTGAATATTTACTTTGTGTCATGCTTGTCCTGGCATAAGTGATAAAACAAAATATAGTTTTTATAATCATGACATTTAGGATGTGGGTGGGGTTGGAGAAAGAGGAGAATGATTATTAAGTAAACAATTAAAAAATACTGGTAGCAAGGAACAAGACCATGGGGTCCAATGTAATCTAAGAGTAATGGGAAGGCTTTGAAAGGGTTTAGGCATTGCGAAAGTGTGTGTGTTTGATAGTGTATATGTGTTACACGGTGAGATTTGTGTTAAAATAACCATTCTTGATACTACAAGGAGCAGGGATTACAAAGGATTTGGGCAGATGAAGGCAAGCTAGCTATGAAACTTTTGTAATATTATAGTTGAGAAAGGATGGCAGCGTGGATGAGGGTGGAAGGAGTAATAATGGAAAGAAGGCAGAAGATTAAAAAGGGATTTAGAAGAAAGTCAAAAGGCCTTTATGACATGAGAGGTAAGGTAGAGGCAGGGATCAAGGATGGCTCTGAGCTGCTGGGGGTTCAACAAGATAGATGTTGCTGCTACCACTGAAGGAGGAAATCTTGCTCAGATTTGAGGGAGATAAGTAGATCAGCTTGTGAGATATTTACAGTGTATTTAGGTACCCTTGTGGAGATGGAATGAAGGCTATGAGCAGGTCTGCCTACATAATTTTCAGGGCCTGGTGCTAAATGAATATGGAGACCCTTGTATTTAAAAAAAGATTAATAATTTCAACATGGCTGCAGCAACGCAGTAAACTAAAGGGTGGCTCTTCTAAGCATAAGCCCTGTATGACTTTATATATTGCACACACTTGAATGTATTATGCATCTGGAGCTCAAAGAAAGAGTCTCAATTGGGAAATACACATTTGGGAGCCATCATGGTCCTGATGGTAAATAAAGGTGTGGGTTTAGACAAAACTATCTAAAGAGACTTTAATGAATGAGAAGAAAAGCAAGTCCCAAAGAACTCATGACATTGCCATAGCTGCAAGAGACTCCTAAGAACTCTAACTTCTCAAGAAACCACAAGTCCGTATATGCTGAGTTAAATACTAATTTCTAGGAAATTACTTAGGGAGAGATTTTAAATCTTCTTCAATTTAGTGAATGCACATAATATAGTATAATCCAGAATTTTCTGCTTGATGCATTCCATTTAAACTGTGCAACATGCCCATTAATTCTATGTCAGTGTGGACTCCACAACATAGTGCTACTATAGGACCCACCATGGCTTAAAGCTGACCATGCTAGTTCTTATCACCTAGATCATGCTATAGGTTTGACATCTATAACTAGTGAAAGGGGTGTGGCTGGAAGCTTCTTTCTTTTTTGTTTTACCACTGAATCACTGCTACTGTTTGTGACACCTGCGGGGGTGCAAGCCGGTACTTAGAAAGGAAGGAGAGGCTAGGGGGCCAGAAATCTCCTGCAGAATGGTCTGTGTTTTGGTTTTGTTTTGCACTTATTATCTATTACCTTAGAATCTTTTTTTAAAAAATATTTTATTTATTTGGGAGAGAGAGAGAGAGAGCACCAGTCAGGGTGGTGAGAGAGGGGGAAAGGCAGAGGGGGAGGGAAAGGGACAAGCATACTTTGCCCTAGCATGGAGCCTGATGCAGGGCTCCATCTCACAATTCTGAGATCATGACCCTAAGATCATGACCTGAGCCGAAGTCAAGAGTTGGATACTCAACGAACTAAGCCACCCAGTTGCCCTTTTATTTTAGAATCTTGACTGAAACTTCCATCTCAACTTCTATATAAAAGAATGTAACATCCATGTCTATGTTGCTAACCTGAGACATGATTCCAAGAACACTTTGTCATAGCTTTCTGAACAGAAACTTTTTTTTTAATAAAGATTTTATTCATTTATTTGACAGAGAGAGATCACAAGTAGGCAGAGAGGCAGGCAGAGAGAGAGAGGAGGAAGCAGACTCCCTGCTGAGCAGAGAGCCCGATGCGGGACTCGATCCCAGGACCCTGAGATCATGACCTGAGCCGAAGGCAGTGGCTTAACCCACTGAGCCACTCAGGCGCCCTGAACAGAAACTCTTAATTGGAGCTTTAATCTTAGACTGAATTGTTCTTATAGTGCTTTAGCTTACTCAAAGATGTTATGGAATCTGGGAGGTCAGATCTAGTTTCAGGATCAGGGAAGGCTTTCTGGAGCCTGGGTGTTGTCAGGTGAGAAGGTGGAGCAGAGGTGATGATATTTTGAGTTGCTTGCGTAGGGTAGACAACTCAGCCCATTAAAAGGGATGGGTCAGAGAATAGGGGCATTCAGGATAGTATGAATAACAAAAGTTATTCATCACAACATATCAGGAGAATTATTATTATGTTAAAAAAACGGATTAAACCTGCTTATCAGAAGAAGGTGACATTTAATATCAAAATGTTTTTTCAAGCTTTCATACTCCTAAAATTTCAAAAACTCATAGATTAAATTTTTTTTTTTTTTTTTTTTAATAAGGTAAACAAATGGAAGTTTCTCCCTAGAATAAAAATAAACAACTTGGGGATGCCTGGGTGGCGCAGTCCGTTAAGCGGCTGCCTTCGGCTCAGGTCATGATTCCAGTGTCCTGAGATTGAGTCCCACATCAGGTTCCTTTCTCAGCAGGGAGGCTGCTTCTCCATCTGACTCTGCCTGCCACTCTGCCTGCTTGTGCTCTCTCTCTCTATGACAAATAAATAAATAAAATCTTAAAAAAAAAAAAACAATTCGATTGTCTTATAATTACCAACACTTGCCTTTACTTTGATTTGATTCCTTACTACTCAGATACCTTTATTCTGCTTAAGATTTAGATCTTTAACTATCTGAATTTTATTCAGAGTATATTGAAAAATCAGTGGAAACAAAGAAGAATTAATAAAAATCAGGGGATCAGCATAGTTTAATGGATATGATATTGAGGAATGGGGTTCTAGTCTCAGTTTTCCTGAGAGCTAGCAGTGGAATGACCTTGGTCAAATCACAGAATATTGTGACTTGCCTTAAAATGAAAAATGAAAAATGAAAAGTTGTAGTCAAAATATCCCCTCCACCGCCAACACATCCCTGACTCTATGTTTAGGTGGTGCAATCTTTCTAACTCCGGAACTGTAACTCTCTAGGAAGAAGAGAATAGTTATAGAAATATATTGAATTATTTTGTTATTAATTACACTTAAAAAAAATCAGTTAAGATGATAGTTAGTACCATGAAGGGAGAAGAGTAAAGGGGCAGGAACTGGTCCACAGTTAAGAGTACTGAGAAGGAATGTATTATGGAAGGATTATGCCAGAAGAAGTAGTGGAGAACCAGAAAACAAAAATATTCGCTTAGGAAAGGGAGTTGTGAAAAGTGCAATAGACATTGAGTAGGATGAGAGCAGAGTAAGAATGGTTGAATTTTATGAGAGGGCCCTTAATGTAGCTTGAGAGTGATCTAAATGTTATGATGAGAGAGGCTTTGGGCTGTCAGAGTGTATAGATAGAACATTCATTTAATGTGAAACTGTAAAATGCTGGGATTAAAAAGAGGAAGATGATTTTAAGGGAAAATGAAGGCAACCCAAATGTTTTCAATAATCTGGAAATTGGAAATGATTCAACAGTTGAAGGTATTAGAAAAGGAGAGAATGAAGCTTGGAACAAAAGTTCTCAAATCTGAAGAGGATATATTGCAGAGCACAGGCAGGAAAAATACATAAAAGACAATTAATTATTAACTATTTGTAGCAAAAACCAATTAGGTTGGTCATGTAATTTATTCTGGAGAATGGAACGTAATTCAAAGTGACTTGTGTCACAGGACAAGATGGTTCACTAAGTGGTATTTCTGCCTCACTCTATCTCCTGTCTATGTGGTCAGGAAGAAGGAATTCTGGGATAATGAGACCATATGCTTGAAGGAATCCTGGTTCCCAGTCAGTAGTAGAAGAGAGCTACCAGACTACACTTAAGAGCCACTAGACCACATATGACTTTGTAAGAACTAAACTTTTGTTGTAAGCCACTGAGATTTGGAGGTTACTTTTTTGTTGTTGTTGTTTAAAGATTTTATTTATTTATTTGACAGACAAAGATCACAAGTAGGCAGAGAGACAGGCAGAGAGAGAGGAGGAAGCAGGTTCCCTGCCAAGCAGAGAGCCTGATGTGGGGCTCAATTCCAGGACCCTGGGATCATGACCTGAGCCAAAGGCAGAGGCTTTAACCCACTGAGCCACCCAGGCGCCCCAATGTCTCAGTTCAAAGAGGAGACTAAGGATGTGGTCTTCCTATCCACTGTGATAGATAGACTCTGGTTCTTTTTTTTTTTTTTTTTTTTAAGATTTTATTTATTTATTTGACAGAGAGAGAGAGAGAGATCACAAGCAGGCAGAGTGGCAGGCAGAGAGAGAGAGGGAAGCAGGCTCCCTGCTGAGCAGAAAGCCTGATGCGGGGCTCAATCCCAGGACCCTGAGACCATGACCTGAGCCAAAGGCAGAGGCTCAACCCACTGAGCCACCCAGGTGCCCCAGAGGTTAGTTTTGATAGTAGCTAAACAGGTGACCAAAACAGAAATTTGTATTAGATGAAGATTTTTATAAGTATGCAATATTAGCTTTGTATTCAGATATTGGTTGTTCTATACTTGCATTAACATTTGACATGGTCAGTCTTTTCAATTTTAGACCTTTTAATAGGAGAATAGCTGCATTTCACTGTGCTTTTATTCACATTTCCCTGATGACAAATGATGGGTGACATCTTTTTATGTGTTTATTTGATACCTTTTTTTTCTTTAGAGTAATGTCTATTCAAACCTTTTACCCATTTTTATATTAATTGAATTTTTCCTTTGTTGTTTTGAGTTTTTAATTCTTTATATATTTTGGACACAAGTCCTTAATGCGGAATGTGATTTGCATATATTTTATCTCATTCTGCGGCTTGTATTTCCATTTTATTAACAGTATGTTTTGAAGCTTTTAATTTTGATGAAGTCCAACTTTTATATGTATTATGGTGGTAGCTTAATGGTTATATACATATGTCATATACTATCAAATGGTATATTTTAAATATGTACAGTTAATGTTAGTCAATTATACCTCAATAGAGCTATTTTAAAAGGGGAGGGCAAATATAGTCCAGTAATTCAGGGCCTTCAAGGATTTATAAACTAATTGCTTCTAGATCTCTCCTCTTTCTGCCCTTTGCTTTCTGCCCCTTGCTTAGGGGGAGCAAAACCTCTGTAAACTTTTCAGTTGAATTAATGTCTCAGTTCAAAGAGGAGACTAAGGATGTGGTCTTCCTATCCACTGTGATAGATAGACTCAGGTAATCACAGTGTAACTATTAGGAGACATATGGTAGGAACCAGCAAAGAAAAAATAAATCAGGTTCAGAATTATATCTAAGATAAACTTTGAGCATGGCTATTAGCACACAGAACTAGTTGCAATCAGAACTAAGAAGCATACTAGGTTTCTGGAGGAATGATATTGCCAGAGGAACTCAGAACATGGAATTAAAAAACCTGTTAGTGTTCAAGACTTAAAATCATTGTGCCCTAACCTTTTATAAGTAGAAGGTAACTGACAATTTTGTACAGCTCCCAAGAAGAGTTTTAGAACAGGTCACAGAGAACCAGAGACAAGGCTATTCTTGGCAGAAGGCAACAATGAGAAGTTTCTATCCTGTGAGGGCAGGGAGACTTATAGTCTCTTCCTCAGAATTCAGAATTGCTACAGATAAGTTACTGTTTTTTGTTTTCTGAAGGAGCATCCAGTGCTACTGTCTTGTCTCTGTACTACCATTGTATACTGAGCATATATAACCTGTATTTCAATTCATAGGAAGAATGGAATACTGGAATACAGTGCCTAGATCTAATGGATAGGATTTGGAGACTGAATTCTCATAACAACTTTTTTTTTTACAGTATGAACAATGATTTTTCCCAATTTTACAGAGCACAGTGTGGGTAAGTAACATTGCCCACATAGCTAGTGAAAGAACATGCGATGCTGTATTTAAGGGGGCTGGGTCTTTGGATTGTCTACTTATTGTGGGGGGGTGGGTAAAAGGAGGGATCAAATTGATATTTGATAACCAAAGTACAGACTGTGACAGAGAATATTAATAATGCTGAGCCACGCTCATGTGTTGCATCTCCATTTTCCAGGCCCCTTGTGATTCAATTGGCCATTTGAATAGTTCTGGACAATAGTATATGATCAGAAGTGACACGTGTCACTTAAGTATTTGGTTAAGTATCTGATTCACCTTCCCCAAGTGCTCTCTCTTTCATTTGAGTGCTTGGAAGTAAAGGACTTCAGGATGGCTTGACCACATGAGGTAAGGACCCCGGATCCTTGAATTTCACCTGGAGGAGTACTATAGCACCTTCATTGAAATTTATGCAGTGAAAAACAAATCTGTATTGTGTTAAGCCACTGAGATTTGGGGGAAGTTTATTGCAGTGACTAAAATTAATCATTCAGACCAATGCCATATTCAATACCATTGTTGGACAAAGATGCCTACCACATTCTCTGTACTGAGTCACTTTGAAGAAGGTGGCTGTGAAACTATTGTATCCAAATTTGCAAAGATTTATAACTTATTTAAAACTGTGGTTTTAAAGGGAAGAAGATGACAAACAGCACTGATTTAAAATCCTTTTTCTTTTGAAAACAAAAGGCTAGAATATTGTTATTTTTGAGTTGGGAAGTATGACATGGTAAGTCAAAGAATTATTTATAACTTGGGGCATGTAATTATTTTTGCTTAGAACTTTAAAAAAAAAGTTTTTATTTGAATGTAGTTGACACAATATTACATTAGTTTCAGGTGTACAATACAGTGATTCAATCTCTCCATACATAATGCTATGCTCACAAGTGAAGTGTTTGTAGGGTGACAGATAGGCCATGAAGTTTCTTGATCAGATTTCTAAACAATGGCCAAATAACTGAAGCAAAAGGTATATGTCATTTAAAAATACAGGATCTGAAGTCAGATTCTCCATTCTATTCAGTAACTGTGTAGACTCTGGGCAAGTTACTCAACCACCTTCTGCCCTGTAAAATTTTGAAAATTTTTATTCTTACCTCAAAGGGCTGTTCTGAGAATTAAATAAGTTAATGTTATATAACACGTAATTCAGTTGGCTTTCCATCCTGGTTCCTTAGAATTTTCTGAATGATAGGGAGTGGAGTGTCTTTTGTAGGCTTCTTGGACCATTATATAAAACATGCATTAGTTTTCACATATTTAAAATGGGACTAATTTGACAACCTGTATCCTAGTAGTAGGAACATTGGGGGATCTTTCCAGCACATACCCCTTTTCTCTCAAAACCCATTCACCTGTGTCCCAAGATGGGAACCCGATAGTCATATTTGAACTATGTGACTCTGAATCCTTGGTTGTAGTCAAGGGGACTAGGGTGGACAGCTACCAGGTTTTTACTTCTCAGAATTTGGAATTTGATTGGAAAAGCACTAGCTGGTCTTGTGAACTTGAGACAAGGCAACTGAGGACAATGTGCAGGCTGACTAAGAGAAGAAGAGACAAAAGAAGTAAACACAAAATAGAGGCAAAAATAGAGAGATGACCAGGATTATTTCTTTGCCTGGTTCCTGTCTTTTATAGGGCCAGGCTTCATCTCCTCCCCATTAGTTTTGTGGGATAACCTAGCAACTTTCTGATAAATTCTTCTTGCTTGCTTATGCATTTTGGAAGTGGATTTTCTTTATTGCAACACATAGTCTTAAGTAACATCTTGAGAAGACTGAAAAGGATGAACTGAAACAAAGGGTGTATTGTTATCATGATTGTTACTGTGGATATAGGGAGCAAGGGAGAGGAGAGAAGGGAGATAGAAAAGTAGTGGGCCAAGGCCTTAGATTTTATGGGAACATTGTAACATGGGTTATCTTAAAGAGAAAGCTTCAGTGTCTTCAACTGAAATACAATTACTTGAGACACCTTTGAATGTGGATGAAAGGAGGGTAGAGATGTGGGCTAAGGTTAAGCAAGCAATTGACAATTCTGATGTCTTGTTTAAGACAAACTGGGTTAAGCAATAACTGCAGTGCTCCAATGCCATCATAAAATATAATAAAAATTGTTGGTGAAAAATAGAAAACACAAGAGAATCATATCTGAGGTTATTGAACTGAATAAAAAGCAGCATTTTTTATAAACAATTTTGTTACACTGAAGGAAAGACCAACAGTTATCACAAAGCTCATGTTCTACTGCATGCTTGAAAGGAAGAAAAAAGATTTATCTCCTTAAATGGTAGGCCCTATCAAACTAAAACAACCACTGTAAACAATGGATCTGAAAATCAAATCTGAAAAGTAGATGTTTGTGAGGCTGCCTTTCTTCACTGCTGAAAAAGGGTCAGAACTAACTTTATTTGGTAAAAAATAGTTTCTGACAAAATACACAGTGGAATAGTATTCATCGCCAAAAGAATTGTTTTTCTGGGTATTTGACCTACTAAAAGAAAGCAAGAGAGGCATGGCCCTAGCTTTTATCTTCAAAAAATGAAAGGGTCACTTTGGATAAGGGCAGCTGAAGAAGGGAAGCATGCGCCTACCTTCTGTTCCCCTTCCTTCTATCCATGGTTTGTTTTCTCCCTCTTTTTTTTTTTTTTTCATTTCCCCTTTTCTAAGTTTTTTTTTTTTTCCTATAATGTAAGTAAAAAATATGAGGTTCCATCAATATGAAGATGTTTTACAGATGGAAAATTTTCAGAAGGGTATTTCTTTTTCATATGGAGATCAAATAAGGGAGTAGACATTTTGGGCATCTTAAGATCTGTAAATAATATAACTAAACAGATTCGTTTAAAGATTTTGTCCACATGCCTTATAGAATCAGATCTTAGAATGAAATAAAATAAAAAATATGGTTCCTATTTTCCTAAGGATATTCTTAAAGAATTTTAGGGAAATTTCCTTTAAAAACTAAAAAAAATTTTTCTTAATTCTAGAGAAGTTATTTTCATAATGAATCATTTCCTTAAAGAATTCTTTAAATCTAAAATCACTGTCTTAACTCTAGGGGAAGTTTTTAAAGTATTTTCTTTCATTTGTTTTTGTTTTTGCTTTTTAAAAAGATTTACTTTTTTATTTGAGAGAGAGAGGGAGAAAATGCATAAATAGGGGAAGCGGCAAGCAGAGGGAGAAGCAGGCTCCTTGTTGAGCAGGAAGCCCCAACGTGGGGCTTGATCCCAGGACCCTGGGACCACTACCTGAGTAGAAGGCAGATACCTAACAAACTGAACCACCCAGTGTCCATATCATTTTATTTTCTTAATGAAAATTATTTTCTTAAAGAGTCCTAAGAAATTCATTTTCTTAATGAATTCTAGGAAAATTAAAAAAAAAATCTACTTAGAAAAGTGTGCTAGTCAGAAAAATCTTCATAAGTAACTCCCGTATTTCTTGCTATCATTAAAGGCGTGTATTCAATAAGACTATATTCTCAGTTGTAGCAAGTCAGCTTTCAGTTGTCCATGGTAGTGGACGGAACCAGTGCCTTAGATAATCAAAATAATGTAAATTTCCACACCCCAAAAAACACTTGCTTTTGCAGTATGATTTTCTTAAATTTGATTTTGATAAGAAAATCTAGAATACTTTTTTTTTTTTTTTAAGATTTTATTTATTGGGGTGCCTGGGTGGCTCAGTGATTTAAGCCTCTGCCTTTGGCTCAGGTCATGATCCCAGGGTCCTGGAATCTAGCCCCACATCCGGCTCTCTGCTGAGCGTGGGGCCTGCTTTCCCCCTTCCCCTGCTTCTCCGCCTACTTGTGATCTCTCTCTAAGAAATAAATAAAATCTTAAATTTTTTTTTTTTAATTTATTTACTGGACCGACAGAGATCACAAGCAGGTAGAGAGAGAAGGGAAGCAGGCTCCCTGCTGAGCAGAGAGCCCAACGTCGGGCTCGATCCCAGTACCCCAGGATCACGACCCGAGCAGAAGACAGAAGCTTTTTTTTTGTCTTTTAAAGATTTTATTTGTTTATTTGATAGATAGGTCACAAGTAGGCAGAAAGGCAGGCGGGGGAGCAGGCTCCCCGCTGATCCAAGAGCCCGATGCAGGGCTCAATCCCAGGATCCTGAGATCATGACCTGAGCTGAAAGGCAGAGGCTTTAATCCACTGAGCTACCCAGGCGCCCTGAAAATCTAGAATACTTTAAATGAAATATGAAGTCCCACTGTGAAGGTTCAGTTTAGAGGGTCAGGAATTTTGCTTACATAACTGTCAGAATTTGAATTCTCCATTGCTTCATTCTCTGAGTGGTAGACACACAGTAGACTTTTCTCCCTCCATTTATAGTTACATATCCTCCTTAGTGGGGGAAGAGTTAATGCTTTAGTTTAAAAAATCTTGTGTAGCTCATGAGAAGTTGAGAAAGAAAATGAATGAAAAGAATCTTAATGTACTCCATAAAAGTCAGCAATTTTGAATTGTAATATAGTGGAAAATAACTACATATTACCTTCCTATCATTTACTTTTTAGGTTATACAATGCCAGATTTTCTTGTCTTTCCTCCTTGCTCCAATTTCCTATACTTTGCTGGTTTCTATTGTTTTTTATTTCAATTACCTTAAGACATGAAAGACTCACACTGAACATGGCTTTTGAATGAGGTCCTTGCTATCTTGCTATAAACAGCATCTTAGGCTTTTAAGAAGTCAAAGAAGTCATCCAAGAATTATTGTCTTTATTTATCATTATATTAAGTTAAACATTTAAGTATTTTGGAAGTATTCGGCTGTTGTACTTTTTTTTTCATGGTACCATTTATATTGTGTAGAACATGATTCTCGCGGATCATGATTATGAACTTAGAAGAAATAAATTGGAGGGGATGGAAATGTCATTCATACCTCACCAAGACCTGTTTTACTGCAAACAATCTAACTGCAAATATTATCTGCAATTCATATTCTAATAAATATTATACTTCTAGTGAATATTATTATAGTAGATATTATAGTTTCTAATAAATATGATTATAGCTCTTTTACAAAGAAAAAGAGATTCAGAGGGTCTCACAGAGGACCTTGCTTATGTTCACATAACTAGTATGGATTAGGATTAGTGTGCAAACCCAGGTCTCTTTTAATTCCCAAATCAGTCTTTTTCATCTTGTACTTTATGACCTTATGAGGTCATTTGCATCTACTCTTTTATAATGTTTTGAGTTGGTTTCCATACCAGGAGAAAATTGTCATCAACGCAATGAGCTGTGAACTGATTCCCAGAAAAAGGTCTCATCACCAGCAATATGAATGAATAAGTGCATGAATTTTTAACGTCTGTGTGAGGAAAAGAGATTTTTAATAGTGACACAGAACTCTCACTCTGTCTCTCTCTTTCTCTGCCATATGGGTGGAGTGAAAATTCTAGTGAAATTCTGGAGTGAAAGTCTTCTAGTTGGATTTTTTTTTTAAAAAATTGTGATTATTGTTCCACTTTCTTTTCTTGTAATCTATTTAAAGAAATGAAAAGGAGCATAATCAGCACTGATGTGGTTGAGGTGACTTAGAAATTAGTACAAGCTGACAGAGCTAAACTTTTTGTCTAGGGTTTTCTTTTTTCTTTTGTAAATGGCTACAAATGTCATTTCTCAAAATATTTATTTTATTGTTTCTGATAACCTGCTCTCCTCTGTCTTCCTATCAGTATAGATTTAGTAAAGAATGCCATAAAAGTAACAAATAACAAAAACATTATTAATCAGAAACATGGCATTAAAACCCAGAATAACAAATGACTTCAATGTAACTGATATTTCAGAAACATTAAAAGCTTTCTATTTAAATTGAAAAGAAAAAAGCCCTTCCTTATAATTATTAATGTCATTAATAGCCATTTAAATTTTCCCTTAGTGTAAAATATAACATTTTATCTGACCTGTCATATATTTGAAAATGTTATATGAACATTTGAGTTTGAAAAATGTGTTACCTCAAGTATATGAATATTCTTTTGTAGAAGACTTGGGGGGCAGGTCTATAGAAAACTAATATAACATTTTAAATATTACACATGCATTGGTTAAATTGGTTCCAAACATTTTACACTTGCAAATATGAAGGCAGAAGTCTCATTTGTCACTAGGATATATTGCCAATAGCTGATGAAAGTGTTTTCTGGTTGTTGTTTTTCTAGCTGTTTTCTATTTTTAGGATTCTTTTTTTTTTTTAAGATTTTATTTATTTATTTGACAGACAGATCACAAGTAGGCAGAGAGGCAGGCAGAGAGAGAGGAAGGGAAGCAGGCTCCCTGCTGAGCAGAAAGCCCGATGCGGGGCTTGATCCCAGGACACTGGGATCATAACCTGAGCCGAAAGCAGAGGCTTTAACCCACTGAGCCACCCAGGCACCCCTATTTTTAGGATTCTTAAGGGAATTTTCCAATCATCAAATATTATTTGAAGAATCAACATTTATTTAACTTTGGCAGTTTTAATGAAAATCTCCTAAAAACTTATTTCTCAAGTTTCTGTTTCTTTGGTACATGGGAAAGCCTTAGCTCAATTTTTTTTGGGTAACTCATATTTGTCATTATAAAAGTCAGTCATTGTATCACATGAAAAAATAGTAATATAATCAGGTGTTCCCCAAATCCATTACCAGGTTTCTATGCATTTAGTATTTTCAAGTATATTTATTATTTTGAGTGTGTTAAGATTTTTCCATAGCCCTTTCACCTGCCCATGGATCTTCAACCTTATTTTTTGTTATCAGTGAGCTGTTTCTAGTAATTCAGTGGAAGTTCTTTTTGCTCAATGATTGGGAAAAACAGTTTATCTTCAGTGAAAATGTTAGTAAAACTAGGATCTATAACTATGTTATATAATTAATACTTCACTTGAATAAAACATAAGCATATTTCTGTTAGCCAGTATTTTCATATAAGACCAACGCTTATTTCTTGTGTAGGGATTTGTGATTGGAATTCCTTACTTTCTTACATAAACCAGACACATAATTGTATCAGGTATTTCCATATCTCACCAATGGAACTAATTAAACTTGTTATAATTACACTTAAAATAAGGATTAGATAGTCACAGGTAAAGCATCATATAATTAAGTATTATTGGTTAATATTGGAGTTCAAAGATCTGTAGTCATTTGTTATTATAGCAGTTTGCTGCAAACTGGTGGCTTAAAACAACAACAAAATTATTATCTTACAGTTTAGTAGGTTAAAAGTCCAACTTGCTCCTCATTGAACCAAAATCAAGGTGTCAGCAGGGTGGTGTTCCTGCTGGAGGCTCTAGGGGGAATTCTGCCCCACCCCCCTAGCTTTTAGAGGCTTCACATATTCCTTGGCTCATGCCCTGATTTCTCTATCTTTAAAGCAGGGAGCCTGCTTCCCTTCCTCTCTCTCTGCCTGCCTCTCTGTCTACATTTTTACATTTCTTTGACCATTTATTCATAATCACATTATCCTCTTTCTATAGCTGGGAGAGGTTTTCTACTCTTAAAGACCTATGTGATTAGATTGACTTTCCTTTCTCTTTAGCAAACCAGAAAAATCTCTCCATCTCAAACACTGAATTCATGTATGAGTTCTAGCAATTTTAGGGTGGAGTCTTTTGGGTTTTCCACATAAAGTATCATGTCATCTGGGAAGAGTGAGAGTTTGATTTTTTCTTTACCAATTTGAATGACTTTTGTTTCTTTTTGTTATCTAATTGCTGAGGCTAGAACTTCTAGTACAATGTCTAAAGACCATGGTGAGTGGGCATCCCTATTGTGTTCCTGATCTTACAGGAAAAGATCTCAGTTTTTCCCCACTGAGAATGATATTTGCTCTGTGCTCCTTGTAGATGGTTTTTATGATATTGAGGTATGTTCCCTTTATCCCTACATGGTGGAGAGTTTTAATCAAGAAAGGATGCTGTACTTTCTCACATGATTTTCTGCATCTATTGAGAGGATCATATGGTTGTTTTGTCCTTTCTTTTATTAATGTTATGTATCACATTGATTGGTTTGCAAGTGTTAAAACACCCTTATATCCCAGGAATAAATCCTACTTGGTGGTATTGAATAATGTTTTTAATGTACAGTTAGATCCTATTAGAGAGTGTCTTGGTGAGAATTTTGGCATCCTTATTTATCAAGGATATTTGTCTGTAATTCTCCTTGTGATGGGGCCTTTGTCTGAGTTGGGGAGGTAATGCGGTCCTCAAATAACAAGTTTCAAAGTTTTCCTACCCCTTCTACTTTTTTCAAACAGCTTCAGAAGAATAGGTCATAACTCTTCTTTAAAAGTTTGGTAAAACTCCCCCTAGTAAGCCATCTGGTCATGGACTCCTGTTTACTGGGAGATTTGTGGTTAGTGCTTCAGTTTTCTTGCTGGTTATATGTCTGTTCAGATTTTCTATTTCCATTTCTTCCAGATTGCCTAATTTGTTGACATATACTTGTTCATAATATTGTTCATGTTTCCTTGGTGATGGTTGTGATCTGTCCTCTTTCATTCATAATTTTATTAATTTGGGCCCTTTCTCTTTTATTTTTGATAAGTCTAACTAGGGGTTTATTGATCTTATTAATTTTTTCAAAGAACCAGCTTCTAATTTTGTTGATGTGTTCTACTGTTCTTTTGGTTTCTATTTCATTGTTTTCTGCTCTAATCTTTATTATTTCTCTTCTCCTGCTTGGGTTAGGATATATTTGCTGTTCTTTCTCCACCTCCTTTAAGGAGGTTAGCTTGTAAGGTTAGCTTGTGTGTTTGAAAGTTTTCTAGTTTTTTGAGAAAGACTAGTATTGTTATATACTTCCCTCTTAGGATGGCCTTTTCTGCATCATATAGGTTTTGAACAGTCATGTTTTCATGTTCATTTGTTTCCATTAATTTTTAAAATTCTTCTTTAATTTCCTGGTTGACTCATTCATTCTTTAGTAGAATGCTCTTTAACATTCATGTATTTGTGTTTCTTCCAAATTTTCTCTTGTGATTAAGTTCAACTTTTAAAGCATTATGGTCTAAGAATATGCAGGAAACAGTGTTAATATTTTCGTACTAGTTGAGACCTGATTTGAGATGCAGTATGTGATCTATTCTGGAGAATGTTCCATGCACACTTGAGAAAAATGTATAGTCTGTTGCTTTAGGAGGAAATGCTCTGACTATATCTGTGAAGTACTTCTAGTTCAGTGTGTCATTCAAGGCCCTTATTTCCTTGTTGCTCTGCTCATTGCAATGAGTTGGGTGTTAAAGTATCCTACTATTATTGTATTATTATCAATGTGTTTCTTTAATTTTGTTATTAATTGGTTTATATAATTAGCTGCTCTCAAGTTAGGGGCTTAAATATTTATAATTGTTAGATCTTCTTGTTAGACCCTTTAATTATGATATAGAGTCTCTCTCCATCTCTTAGAACAGTCTTTGGTTTAAATCTAATTTGTCTGATATAAGGATTGCTACCTCAACTTTCTTTTGATGTCCATTACCATGATTAATTTTTCTCCACCTCCTCACTTTCAATCTGGAAGTGTCTTTGTGTCTAAAATAAGTCTCCTGTGGACAGCATATTGATGGGTCTGGTTTTTAAATCTAATCTGATACCCTGTGTAAAATGGAATTTATTCCATTTTACATTCATATTAATTACTGAAAGATATGAATTTGGTAGCATTGTATTACCTGTAAAGTCACTGTTTTTGTAGATTGTCTCTTTTCTTTTCTGGTCTTTGTTATTTTTGGGCTCTCTTTCCTCGAAGGATCTCCTTTAATAATTCTCTTAGTTTATGTTTGTCCTGGAAGCTTTTTATTTCTTCTTCTATTCTGAATGACAGCCTTGCTGGTTAAAGTATCCTTGGTTGGATATTTTTCCTTATTTGTATTCCTCATTTATATATATACCTTGAATATATCATGCCAGCCCCTTCTGGCCTGCCAGGTCTCTGTGGACAGGTCTGCTGCAAGCCTGTTTCTATTATCCTAGGTTAAGGAGCTCTTGCCTTGAACTGGTTTCAGGATTTTCTCTTTATCTCTGAAATTTACAAGCTTCACTATTATATGTCAGGGTGTTGACTTATTTTTATTGATTTTGAGGGTGGATTCTCTGTGTCTTCTGAACTTGAATGCTATTTCCTTTCCTAGATCAGATTAGGGAAGGCCTCAACTATAATTTGTTCAAATAAACTTTCTGCCTCACCCCCTCTTTCTCTTTCCTCCTCTTCTGGGACCCTATTATTTGAATATTATTGCATTTTATTGTATCACTGATTTCTTGACGTCTCCCCTCATGATACAGTAGTTATTTTTCTCTCTTTTCCTCAACTTCCTTACTTTCCACCATTTCTTCTCCTATATCACTGTCCCTCTCTTTGGCCTCATTTACCCTAGCAGTTAGAACCTCCATTTTTTAATGCATCTCAGCAATAACATTTTAAATTTTGGCCTGATTAGTTTTTAGTTCTTTTATTTCTGCAGTAAGGGATTCTCTAGTATCTTCTATGCTTTTTTCAAGTCCAACTAGTATCTTTATAATCACTGTTTTGAATTCTAGTTCTGACATCTTATATCTGTATTGATTATGTCTATGGCAGAGTACTACTTCTGGTTCTTTCTTTTGCTGTGAATTTCTCCTTCTAGTCATTTTGTCCAGAAAAGAAAGTGAAAGAAAAAAAAAAAAAAAGAAAATGGAGCAAAAATAATATCATCATCATCATCATCAACAACAACAACTTCAGGAAGTGATTCTGGTCTATGCTATGTACACTGCTATTGTGTTTTGGCTGTTCTTTCCCACTGGTCCCTCCTCTACACAGTTCCTCCTTGCTTGTAGTGGGGAGTTTTGTTCTTTTAAATAGTTATGTTTTGATTCATTTATGAAGTTAAGACAGAAACTGATATTTTGGAGCTTTTTTTTTTTTTTTTTAAATCCGTAACTTTGTAGATGTGGGGGTTTGTGTTGCTCTTTTGAGGGAGAGGCCTGCTGTGCTGGTCACAAGTTGACTTGCCCTAGTAAAGGTGCTTCTGTCAGGTCAGGGCAGTGGGGTTTAGTGTAGGGGACTCCAGCCTCCACTGGAGGTGCTGAGTTTCTCTCTGGAGTCTGTATTGATGGGGAGGAGGAGAGAGGGGTGGTAGAGGAGGTAGAATATGGCATCATGTTCCCTTTTGTCCTTGGGGATTGGAATTCCTGGTAGCTGCTACGCCAGAGGCCCTCTTAGAAAAGTGAGCAATCTCTGTGACCCAGGTCCCCATCAGCTCCCTGCCCTATCTTGTCTGTGTCAGGGTCATCAGCATGCCCAGAGACACAGATCTCCTGTGCTTCATCTCTGACCAGTGGCTGGGATTCAAAACTCCAAGTTTTAAAAGGCCTAATAATGTGTGCACCCACTCCTGTCCCCCAGCAGGCGTGGCTTGGGTCATGCCCAGCGTTGTCCTTTCCCTAAAAAGCCATTGCACAGTGTGTGTATAGAGGCTAGAGTTTATTGTAACACTTAGTGAAAATCTGGAGCCAGCTATCAGCCATCCTCACTTGACTCAGTCCCCTACTCCCCTTTGTCCCAGAGAAGCCATTGCAGAGGTTTGAATCTTTTATGGCAGACAGCCAAAAAAGGGGGCCAGGTTATCCACAATCTGCTCCAGTCTCTGTGCTCTACTCTGTTCAGCCACAGAAAAGTGGTTCTTTGCCACGTACATAGAGGTTTAAGCCTATAGTGGTAGAGAGCAAAAGGCAGTGATCAGGTTATCCCCAGTCCACTTCAGTCTCTGTGCCGTGTTCAGTTTAGCCCCAGGACGTCAGGCCCTATGTGAGCACATAGAGGTTTAAGACTATTGTGGCTCACACTGAAAAGAGATTTTCTGCCCTCTACGTTCTCCTCTGACTCTGCTGCTGAGCTCCACTCAGTGGCTCCCCAGCTGTCCTTTTGTCTTTGAAGAGGATAAATATACTCTCCAAATGCCCTCCAGTAAGGGGAGCAATCTCTTCTTGAACAACCCAAGGATCCACTTGCTATGGCTTATTGAGTGGTCACAAACCGCTGTATTCTCCAAATTTCTCCTCTTCCTGAATTTGCTCCATGAACCACGCTTCCTCCCCTTCTGGCTGGGTGATTTACCAATCCCCCAATCCAGGGCTCTGAACCTTGCCTCTGCCAAATTCTCTCCCTCCAACTGTGCAGATTGTTTCCCTACTCCTCCTATTCTCTTCCTAGTTGTTCAAAATATTTGAAGGTTGATCTGGTTGTATCCAAATGAGGAGGCAATTTCAAGGCCCACCTACTACCCCTCTGTCTTGGAACCTCTTCAGATACTCTTCCATAAGTCTTAAGGGTTTTTTGTTTTTTATGCCTTTCTTCTCCCTCCAGTTTGTATATTTTCTGTTGCTTTGTCTTCAGTTCCCTGGTCTTTTCCTATGCAGTACCTAATTCCATTAAGTACATTTTTTTCTTTTTTTGAGTCAAATTTTTTGAAATATAATTTAAACACAGTAAAATTAATTTCTTTTTGTGTATTTCTTATTTCAGTGAATTTTTTACTTCTGATACTTCATTTTTCATCTCAAGGAGTTCTAATTGACCTTGTTTCCTATTTTTTTTTGTTCATGTTTTTAAATTTTTAATATATTTTTAGTAGCTGTTTTAAAATTCCTTATCTGTCTATAATCTTTAATATTTCTGTCTTGTTTCTTAGTATATGTGCTGTCAAAGCGAGCACTCTGTCTTGTTTATGTTGACTTATTTTCCTCCTGGTTTTGGCTCATCTTTTTCTGTTTCACTTAACTGGATGTTGAGTAGTTTGGATTTTGTATCTAACTTTAAAATCTCTTTGTTATGGCAGTAGATAATTTCTTGAAGAATGGTTTTATTCTTTGAGCTTTTGTTTTCTTTCTGAGATTTATTAGATTGCATCCAGAGTTATTTTTATGCTAGGGCTAGGTTAGCCTTAATCCTAAGGATGTGGCCTTTCAGAGTTTCTCCTGAATACCCTGAATACCTGAATACCCCTGAATACCCTAGTGAGGTTTCTCCCTCTGTTAGCTAAAATTTGGGTATCTTCCAGACTTGTGTAAACTCTGACACTTGTTTTTTCCCTAGTAGTTGTTCTTTATTTTGCCTCATATGTCTCATTCCCAACTGATGTGCAGTTTAGTAACCATAGACTCAAAGGATCTTATACTGATTTGGGGAGTTCTTTTTTATTTGTTTATTTATTTTTTCCTTTATTCTCCAGATTCTACCTGACATTCATCTTCATTTCTCAGAACTCTGCTATCTCGTCAAGCCAGTGATACCTCCATAGTCTGTTTGTGATTCCCTTTCTATGCAGTAGTCCAGAATGTGTCTCCAGCTAAAAAGCCCAGACAATTATATAGTTTACCTCATTTGTTTCTTTTCTCTCAGATTTATAATCCTAAACTGCCTGTTGTCCAGTGTATTAGTAGACACAGGAATATATAGGAATATACAGGGATATATTAGTGCTCTTGTTTTCTTCAACAAGGGCTAATGAGGTACCAGTTACTCTCTTATGGGAGGAAGCCATGATCAATTTTTGAATGCACATATCAAGCTATCGCTTAATCAGTCAAAAGCCATGGCACCTACTGTGAAATTTTGTTTGTTTTGAGAATTAGATTATAGTCTAAATAATTTTCTTCATAAATCTCTACTAAAAGCATTAAAATTAAAATCATCATTCAGATAATTAATGCATTATTTATAGATGATGTAAGATAATCTTTATACTCATTATTATTATTTTTTAAAGATTTTATTTATTTTTAGAAAGACGTAGAGAACACATGAGTGGAGGGAACAGCTGAGGGAGAAAGAGAATCGCAAGCAGACTCTGTGCTGAGGGCAGAGCCTGATGTGGGAGTTCAAGCTCACCACCCTGAGATCATGACCTGAGCCAAAATTAAGAGTCAGATGCTTGACTGACTGAGCTATCCAGGTGTCTCTACTCATTAGTATTATTATTTTACAGATTTTATTTATTTATTTGACAGAGAGAGAGAGAGAGACAGCGAGAGTAGGAAACAAGCAGGGGGTAGTGGGAGAGCAGGGAAAGCAGGCTTCCTGTGAACAAGGGAGCCCAATAGGCGGCTTGATTCCAGGACACTGGGATCATGACCAAAGCTGAAAGCAGATGCTCAGCCATCTGAACCACCCAGGCACCCCTCTCCTCATTATTTTGATGACATCTGGGTTCCCCAGCTAAATGGGGATGTAAAAAATTTGGCAGGGTTCAGAGATAAGTCACTCCAATGTTTAAGAGATTACATTGAATGACCTTCTTGGCATATATAAAGACAGGGGTTTATTTAGCGTTTGGAAGAACAACTTTAGAAAGACAACCATAGTCACCCAAATATGAAGAGGTCATGATATGAAGGTTACAACCACTTGCTCTTGCACTCCACTAAGAATATGAGTACATTTAAAGAATAGAGGTGAAATTTACATAATATGCATAAGTGAATGTCCTCCCAAAATTTTCTAAGCAGTTTTAAATTCCTTGGGATGTTGTGAAATCTTTCTCTGCTTGGGAGATGAACAAAAGTAGTTGGGCATCTTCTTTGCAAGGTGATTTAGATGAGAGATTAGCAGTAAGTTAAATAAATTTTCAAAGTACCTTTCAGGTCTGATTCTAATAGTATTAAGGAAACATTACTTCTGCTTCCTAATAGCTATCTTCTTAGATTTTATAGAATTACCTCCTTTTTTGTTTTTTCCTCTAGTAGGAAGATGCTTTTATGATACTCCTTTTCAGTTGCCTGGGGTCTTTAAGATAGGATTACATGAAAGTTCTTATCTTCATTGATTCTTTTTTTGTAAGCGGGAAGTATTTGTTTATTTATTTTACAAAAAACAAATACCAGGACCTATATTTGCATGCACAATGAAATACTTACGGGGCTCATTGCAGCAGAATTGAGAACAAAGTGTCCTATACTTTAGCTTAATTTTCAGGCAAAATTTCTGCTTTAAAAAAAAGTGATCAATTGATGTGATTTTCTTTTTACAAATATTAAAACAAGGAAAAATTTCCAACTATTGCAAAACATTAATTCTTTTTTCACAATGAGATACTTGCCTGTGAAAAACACTCATATCAAAAGAGGAACTTTTTTTAGTGCCCCTTTTGAAAATTATCTTTTTAGATTTTCTAAGATGTGACTTGAAAATTATATTGGCACAGAATATATGTTTTTCCACAAGACTAGAACTCTGTAGTTTTTCAGCCAGAGGGAATGGTAATGTTCTTGACAACTGTTCTAAGGGAAGGATCAAGTTAAAATCCTTAGAGGATATGTAAAGTGGTATTGGATTTACCAAGAAAAGCCTTTTTGCTGGGACAAAAGATAGAGCCCTTCACTTATTACTATCTTTCTTCTGATTACTATTTATTCCATATTTTTATATGTTTCATATACATGCTTATTGGGCATTTTTAAACATAATATAACATGATTACATTGTGAAAATCCATGTCCCCTCAAACATCTCCCTAATTAATTACTATAGCAACACAGTCTTCCTGTTAACTCAATCCAGTGATCAAAAGTTTTTTTTGTTTTTGTGTTTGTTTTGTTTTTTGGTGGCAGTGAGGGGGTGAGATAGGTAACAGGAGGAATGGTTTTTAGAATGCTTCCATACGGTTTGGAAGAGGAGGTAGTTGTCAGAGCACAGAAAGCAGAGGTAAATGGTTTCATTATTCATTTCTCACAGATTACTTTTTGGATTAATTGTTACTTAGCAAGTCATCTGTAGAAATTAAGTCTCAGGGGTAAGGTAAGGCAAGCTTATTTTGGGAGAAGTTCTGACATGAAAAAGCTACCCCCCAATAGTGCCTTTTTAATGGACCATAAGAGGTTAGGAGCAAGCCTGATAGAACCTAGGCAGGACTAGTAGGTTCTATCAGGAGGAGGTGATAGTAGGAGGAGGTAAGAGGACCCCAAAATGACACTGATTGTCTGGGCTGACTTAATGAATCTAACATTTTGGCTGACAGCGGTAACACTTTCTAATTTTACCACTTTGTGCCTATCTCTCCTGATTGTATAGACTCAGTTATAAGAGAGAACATTCTCAGACAGAAGGCAGAGTGTTAATTATTATTATTATTACTTCATTAATTATTATTATTATTATTGTTATTATTACTTCAAGAGAATAGGGTATATCTCAGATATATCTCAGACTCTCAGCAGAGCCTCTTCTGCTCATACTGCTAAAAAACCTTGCCTGACCACTGGCCATAGTGCTTAGCAGGCCTGAGAGAGGAGGGTATGGAAGTGACTGCCAGCATATGCGTGTTGGTGCACACGTAAATCTCTAAAGGGCTAGAGTATTGCAAACAAATTCCATTGGTTTTGGTTAAATAAGTCTTTCTATATTATGATTGGTTGAAGATCATAAGTGAAGTCTTCAGGATCAGGACATAGACAAGACATTTAGGATAAGTACTGTGATGGTAACTCAAATATAACGCTCTGTCTGAATATTTGTTGTAGAATTTATGACATGTTGTCTTGTATTAGAGTTATTTAAAAGCTAAACTGTGAGATGCTAGAAGGCAAAGAGAGTGTTTTATTAATCACTGTACATATAGCGCTTACTCCAGTATTTTCTTCCTACAGGAAGCTCAGTCAGTATTTTCTAAATTGAATTGAATATATTATAATGTCTTCTGACTCTAGATCCAAATAACTTATGTTAAACATATAATAATTATGTTTGGTGCATCCTATTGCAATAGAATCCAAATCTAACAACAAAGGGGTTACCCATGGGATGTACAAAATTGAGACTGGTTAATTCCTTCATAAAAGACATTGTGAAAATGAGAGAAACTTCTCTTTAAAAGGCAAAACAGGGCACCTGGGTGGCTCAGTGGGTTAAAGCCTCTGCCTTCAGCTCAGGTCATGATCCCAGGGTCCTTGGATCGAGCCCCACATTGGGCTCTCTGCTCAGCAGGGAGCCTGCTTCCTCCTCTCTCTCTACCTGCCTCTCTGCCTACTTGTGATCTCTGTCTGTCAAATAAATAAATAAATAAATAAATCTTAAAAAAAAAAAATCTTCAATAAATAAATAAATAAATAAATAAAAGGCAAAACAAAGTGAAATGAAAACTCTTTTTCTCTTTGTGAATGTAAAAATGTGTGTAAGACTGTGGTGAATAGAGTTTGGCTTCATTATTTCTGATTTCCCCTTTTTATGTAAAGTGAGGCAATGCTTTGACTTTGTGTATTATATTCTGACACCTTAAAAATGATTTTTAAAGTACATGTTAATTTCTTTTAAAGTCTCTCTCTCTTCCAGCCTCCTCCTCAATTTATCCCATTTACTTTTCAAAAGGGAGATAGTCATGCCACTCCTCTTAAAAACAAAAAATATTCTGGTTTACAATAGCTTTTTGGGAGCAAAGAAAGGAAATCATTATAATAATTGGGAATATTATTTACTTCTGGAGTGAAAATAAGTTATATATTTCATGAACAACAAGAGTATATTCCATAAGTCACATTTCAAGTCTCTAGCTAATTCTCTGATACATAGAAATGAAAGTACATATTATAGTTATATGTTCAAATGAAAATCTAAGAAAATTGTCTTTATGTCCTTATTATATTGCTAACATACAAAATCTGTTTGCTTATGAATCAAATGTTAATTTATTTGTTTCAATCTATATATATATTCTTTGTTCAGGGACTTTGGTAATAGCTACTATGTTTTTTTGGTTCTCAATCTAGAAAGAGCTCATATTCTTTTTTCCCTTCATTCTCTGAATAAAATTAGATCCATATTTAAATTCCACAGAGGTTTATACTCATTCGCTCTGTGGTCTTGGGCAAGTTATTTGGCTTCTTTGATCTTCAGTTTTATTATCTGTAACATGAAGCTAATATTTACTTTGTAGTACAGTTACGGGGTCAAATAACATATTAAAAATGTGGCTGACCCTTGATCAACATGGGGGTTAGGGATGCCAAACCTCTTCCCCACTGTGAGGTAAAATATCCATGTATAACATATGATGCCTCAAAACCTTAATTACTAATAGCCTATTATTATTTTTTATTATTTTTATTAATATAATGTATTATTTGCCCCAGGGGTACAGGTCTGTGAATCATCAGGCTTACATATTTCACAGCACTCACCATAGCACATACCCTCCCCAGTGTCCGTAACCCAACCACCTGATCCCACCCCCACCCCCCAGCAACCTTCGGTTTGTTTTGTGAGATTAAGAATCTCTTATGATTTGTCTCCCTCCTGATATCATCTTGTTTTATTTTTTCCTTCCCTTTCCCTCACAACCCCCCGTTCTGCCTCTCAAATTCCTCATATCAGAGAGATTATATGATAATTGTCTTCCTCCGATTGGCTTATTTTGCTCAGCGTAATATCCTCTAGTTCCAACCACATTGTTGCAAATGTCAAGATTTCATTTCTCTTAATCATTATTTCATTGTATATATACCACATCTTCTCTATCCATTCATCTGTTCATGGACATCTAGATTCTTTCCGTAGTTTGGTTATTGTGGATATTGCTGCTACTAATAGTCTATTATTGACCTGAAGCCTTACTGTTAACATTAACAGTTGACAAATACATATTTTGTATATTGTATCTCTTATATACTGCATTCTTTTTCTAAAAAAGATTTATTTATTTTAGAGAGAAAGTTAGAGTGACACAGTGGGAGGGACAGAGGGAGAGGGAGAAAGAAAATCTCCAGGAGACTCTGTGAAGTGTGGTACTTGACGTGGAGCCTGACTCAAGGCTTGATCCCGGGACCATAAGACCACAACCTGAGCTAATACCAAGAATCAGATGCTCAACTGACTGTACCAGCCAGGAGCATTCCTTAATAAAGTAAGCTGGAGAAATGACAATGTTATTAAGAGAAGAGAACATACATTTATGGTACTGTAGTGGACCCATACAATTCAAACCTGTATTGTGCAAGGGTCAACTTAGAGACCAGGAACACAGTGATTCTTAATAAACATTACAGTCTTTCAAATTTTACTTATTTAAACACCTATATTATCTTTCTAACATAATTTGGTCTAGCCAGTTGAAAAAATAATGGCAAATTGGGTGTGGTCTACTTCTCTCTCTTGGAAGCATATTCAGATTTGAGAGGAATAAGTTAGAGCAGCCATTTAATGAAATGGAAAGACTCAGCATATTCCCTCAAGAGATACAAGGCTGAAATGAGAAGCTATCAGATAGGAACAGGCAAAATTTGTTCTCAGCTACATCTCACTTATTTCTGTTCTGTAACATTTCCCCCCTCACACTTCCTTTTCCCTGACTTGAATTCTTACATTAAGAAAAGGCATATTTCTTCAAGATGGTAATTTTCATGAAAATAAACAAAAAAGAATTGAAGTTTATTGTAATGTAAGGAGAAGGTAGAAATTGTTTTTCTGAGGTTAGGGGGTAAGTTAAACATCAAAGTAACTCTACAATACTAGGGCTAATATTAAAAAAGAGATGGCATGGTAAAAACATCCTCAAATTTTGTTTCAATTAAGCATTTTCATTAAATTTTTTTTCACCAATAATTTCCTTCAGAATTTGTGGTAAAATCTCTCTCTTTTTAAACATCTCAGTGGAATAGCTGGATTCACAAGTAGTGGCAATTAGAAGGAATGGATCTGGCTATTTACTCTCTTCTGATATCTGTGTCATCTTCTTACTTATTATACAATTAAGAAATAATAATAATGATAGCAAATAAATATATAGTACTGACTGCATACAAGACACTATTCAAAGTGCTTGCCTCAGGGTGCCTGGATGGCTCAGTGGGTTAAGCCTCTGCTTTAGGCTCAGGTCATGATCTCAGGGTCCTGGGATTGAGCCCCACATCGGGCTCTCTGCTCAGCAGGGAGCCTGTATCCCCCCTCCCTCTCTGCCTGCTTCTCTGCCTATTTGTGATCTCTGTCAAATAAATAATTAATTAAAACAAAATAAAGCAAAACAAAAAAACCCAAAGTGCTTGCCTCAAAACAGTTTTATGCTGTAGGTATAATTATCATCTCCATTTTAGAGGTGAATGAACTATGTCACAGCAAAGTTAAGTTACTTAGCCAAGTTCACAGTGTAAGTGGTAAAACCTGGATTTGAACAGAGGCTTTCTGGCTGCAGAATCTTGCCTCTTACTTCTTAATCACTATCTAATTTTGCTTCAGCTTGTTCGGCAAATGGGAGCAGAGAAGAAAAGGGTGTTCAATAGATATCAATTATAAGAAGAACATTAGCTTCTTTTAGACTTTGGGTGTTGTGCCATTTAGGTAGTCTAAATGGCCATTCAAATATTGGAATAGTTAAAGTTATTTTCTTTGTTAGGGTGGAAGAGTCCTAGATAAGATTCAGGTTTTGTCACAATGTGACCTTGAACAAATCATTTAATCTTTGTCCAATTTCGGTATTTTTCCTGATTTAATTGCCTGGTAGGGTTGAGAATATCAACTGTGAAAGTGCTTTGAAAGACTGAATCTACACGCAATGTGGGGAAATGGATTTAATATGAAAAAAAGTCCAACTAATGATGGTTTTACTTTTGCAGATCAAGTCCATTTTATTGCCTACCTTCTTTGTAAAAGGCAGAAAATAAAGATAGCTAAACGTAGGGTCAATAAGAGTATACATATATAGATATTTCTAGATATATAGATATTTCTATTTCTTTACTAAGACTATTGTTTCTATGGGTATACCCAATATAAATTATAATACTAATACTGAAATAAATTTGAATTATGGAAAGCTAAAGAGTTAGAATACCTATCTATTGGATACCTATACCTATCTATAGGAAATGGATTGATATATCCATTTCCTTAACCTTAAATATTAGCTTAACCAATTGGTGGCTGGAATCCTTTTCCAGTAGACATATTACTGTTCTTACCAGGGACTCCAATATTCTTCTAATCATCAGATCCTACAGGAATTTTTCAGAAAACTCTTTCTCACTGCAATTGTTCTTGGTATATATCTTTAATATGGGTTTCTCTCTATTTGACCATTGTTTATGTTTATGTCTCATTCCCCCTACTAAATTCTGAGCTTTTTGAGTGCAGGGGTTATTCCTTTTTACCCATCTTTGTAATCTTAGCTTAATTCTTAGAACATAGCAGGCACTTGCTAAATATAAATAGATGAGTAGTGAGTGGTAGAAGGTAAATTATGGATTGGCTTCTTATTCATTATCCATTTGCCAGGCATGATTGAATGGCTAGGAAAGCATATGTAGTCTGCTGTAAGCAAGATCTTTTTGGGTGAAGCTGAAGTATACAGATCTGAAGTCAAGGAGGAACAGAGATAGTTCAGTCCATAATCAGTTTAAATCAATCTTGTGTCATGTTAAAATTATTCTCAACCAAGAGACCACAAATGCTTCACCACACATCTGCACTTTCTTTTTTTGTATTGATTTATGAGTTAGTTTACAGAAAGCTATTGTTAAGGGACAGATTTTCTTAGGTCTCTGCTGAAGATATATTCACAAAGAAGCCACACAAGAATAGCCAACAAAAAACACTGCATGGAGTCCCGTTTCATTATCAAAAACACAACATACCAGCATAAATATTTGGTTTAACCATGCATTTATCCCACTGGAGTGAAGAGTGGACACAACTAGCTTGAATTTAGGGCGCAGAACAGTCTGAGGCACATCCCTGAAATTTCTGTGATTGTTTATAAATTACCCATTCATTTAGGTAAACAGATAGCTGTTGGGGTCCATTTTGAACAGGGAAGGAGTAGACAGTGATTAATTGTTAAGATCCACTCTAAAAAAAATTTATATCCTGGTGGTAGAGAATAATTCACCATTTTTGTAGGTCAACATCAACCAAATAATGGCAATTTCATTTAGGCCACTCTAACATTGCTAATACGATGTGATTTGCACAGTGAATAGAATTCTCTGGAAGTACAGAGTAGAGAATAGCTTGGAAGAGGTGGGTAGTAATTGAGGATGATGTCTGAGATGTCTGAGTTGACACTTGGACAATGTGCATGAATAAGACAAGAGAAAAAGTGGAGGAGGGAGACACTAATATTCCAGACAGAGGAGGAAGAATGAGCAGAGACAATGAAATGAGACACAACAAAATATGTATATGACATAGCACATCATTTAATGTTGTTGTAGTATAAAGTGTAAGACAGAAAATGACAGAAGAGGAATCTGGAAAGTTTAAGCAGGAGTCAGGCCATGAAAGGGCCTGTATTCCATGGTAAATGTTATTGGACCAGCAAACTGGTATTATCTTAATCTTCTTGGGTGGGGCCTTTTTTCTCTTTAATATCATGAATGTATTCCATTGTTCTTAAAACAATGCACTTTTGAGTTCTTAGATAAAATTGCATGAATAAATAATGAAGAAATAAAAACTGCTAAAACTCACAACATTTAAGTTCTAGGCTATTAATCAATTAATTGTCTTAAATATAACAATCTTGTGAGAATAGAATTTTTAATAGTGTTTTGAGGTTAAGTGTTCCATGTGTATAAACAATAATATTTTCAATGATTCCCCATAAATTGAATGAAAAAATCCAAATTTGGAATGTTTTATAATACAGTTCCATTATTAACTAGATCCATAATCTCAATTGTTTTTATAATTTCATATATTTAAGAAAACAACCTAAATATGATAAAATTACTGAGTGCTTTTATTAATAAATTAAATATATGTGTATACACATATATGAACTTATGTTTAGAAATATACATGCATGTATATACATATATACATATACAGAAATAGAAATACAAGATTGAAAATTTAGGGGTTTCATCAAATAATTGAGAATAAAAAATAAGAGTTTTTAAAACATCTTGAAGTATTCCCACACATTTAATACAAATTAAATGAAGAGTCACTGCCATTCAGCAATAAGACCCTACAGTTTTAAAATCATCAATTGAGTAATATTCATCATTATACTTTCTGCATCTGTCACAGTACTTTATGTATGTTAGGAGTTTAGAAAATATTTATTGTATCAGAAGATAAGAGATATTCTAATCTTCTCTTATTATTCCTTCTCTTTGGTAGTGTTAGTCTTTGTTTTAAAGTATTTCTTCCCTTTTTTCATGCACATTTTGTATTAGATTTTACTCTGATATTCTTTAGGTAATTATTTCATTAAGTAACTGAGCTAATGTGGAAATATCTTAGGAGATAATCTATTCTCATGAATTCACTTATAAGGCTAATGTAGTTGTAACTGGAGAAGCTTTTAAACTCTTTGAAATAAAAAGGATGAGTCTTAGAGGTACATTATGTGAAATCAATCTAACAGCCTATGACTTTTCCAGTCTTAAGACTCTACTCTACTCTACCAGAGTTTATCTCACAATTATGGTGATCAGTAGCATCTACCATATTGTGGTGTTTGCTTGTTTAGAAAAATGACACTCTGGACTAACAATCAGTATGATACTGTTGTTAAGTTTTTCAGAAGAGGTTGCAGCTTCTAAAAAGGATGTTTGGTATAAAAATACTCTGAATACAACATAGAAACCAAGACTTTTCTCACATATAACTAAATATGAAATTTCTTCCATCTAAGTAATTAGATAGGATTTAATCTTCCTGTAAACACAGTTAGTTCTGAAGCTCTGGGTTATATCTTGCTCACTGTATCTCTCCAGGCCTAGAGAATTTCTTGGTTATAGTAAACACTCAATAAATATTTGTTGGGAGGATCAAGGAGAGGCAAATACAGATTATATGATCCTCTGGATAGAAAGGCAGAGAGAAAGCTGGACATTGTGCAAATGGAAAGAAATTGTTTCTTGGTGATAAACATCTAAAGGTAGACACTCAGTGTCTTTCATTAAAAGCAGGGAAATCTGCTTAAATTCTTTTTAGTTTTGAACACTAGTAGCTAGAGATACAGAAACATTGTCTGAAATATTCCTCTTAAAGACCCGAATTCTGGGTACTACTAGATAGAAATAGCATGCATTGTCTGCAATCAGTTTAAAAAGTCCTCATACAATCAAGTGCTTATTCTAGACAGCCATGAGACCGGAATAGGAAGGAACATAAGACATTAGTCAACAATTCAGAATTTATGTGAGGAAAGGAGAGAAATTGGATAAGAACTTTTAGACACATTTTCCTTCATTATGTCTGATGAAGGGTTTCTGATTCCTTAGGAAGATTTAAGAAATAGTAGCAGAATCAATCCTATTACGTACAACCAGGTTTACTGTATGTACATTTATATGGAAATTCTGTTTCTGAAGACATATATAGTTCACTGTATAGTTTCCAATAGTGTCAATTAACATTCTGTCTTTATAATTTATAGAAATTGAATTTAGGCATTATTTTATTTTATTTTTTTGTTGTGTTATACTAGCCACCATAAAATACATCATTAGTTTTTGATATAGTGTTTCAAGATTCATTGTTTATGTATAACAACACACAGTGCTCCATGTAATACATGCCCTCCTTAATACCCACCACTCTTCCCACTGTTGCTCAGCATAGTACTAGAAGTCCTAGCAACAGCAATCAGACAACAAAAAGAAATAAAAGGTATTCAAATTGGCAAAGAAGAAGTCAAACTCTCTCTCTTCACAGATGACATGATACTTTATGTGGAAAACCCAAAAGACTTCACCCCCAAATTGCTAGAACTCATACAGCAATTCAGTAATGTGACAGGATACAAAATCAATGCACAGAAATTGGTTGCTTTCTTAGACACTAACAATGCAACTGTAGAAAGGGCAATCAGAGAATCTATTCCATTTATAATAGCACCCAAAACCACAAGATACCTTGGAATAAACCTAACCAAAGACGTAAAGGATCTATACTTGAAGAACTACAGAACACTCATGAAAGAAACTCATGAAAGAAACACTCATGAAAGAAATAAAAAGATGGAAAAACATTCTATGCTCATGGATCAGAAGAATAACATTGTTAAAATGTCTATGCTGCCCAGAGCAATCTATACTTCCAATGCCCTCCCAATCAAAACACCAGTGGCATTTTTCACAGTGCTGGAACAAACAATCCTAAAGTTTGTATGGAACCAGAAAAGACCCTGAATCGCCAAGGAAATGTTGAAAAAGAAAAACAAAGCTGGGGGCATCACGTTGACTGATTTCAAGCTTTACTACAAAGCTGCGATCACCAAGACAGCATGGTACTGGCACAAAAAACAGACTTACAGACCAAGGGAACAGAGTAGAGAGCCCAGATATCAACCCTCAACTTTTTGGTCAAACAGTCTTTGACAAAGCGGGAAAAAATATCCAGTGGAAAAAAGACTGTCTCTACAATATGTGGTCCTAGGAAAACTGGACAGCTACATATAGAAGAATGAAACTCAACTGTTTTCTTACATCATAAACAAAAATGAACTCAAAATGGATGAAAGACCTCAATGCGAGACAGGAATCCATCAAAATCCTAGAGAAGAATATAGGCAGTAACCTTTTGACATCGGCCCCAGCAACTTCTTTCAAGACATGTCTCCAAACACAAAGAAAACAAAAGCAAAAATGAACTTTCAGACTCCATCAAGATAAAAAGCTTCTGCACAGCAAAGGAAAATAGCCAACAAAACAAAGAGGCAACCCACGGAATGGGAGAAGATATTCGTGGATGACAGTACAAAGGGCTGATATCCAAGTTCTATAAAGAACTTCTCCATCCCAATACTCAAAAAATAGATAATTGTGTCAAAAAATGGGCAGAAGACATGAACAGACACTTCTCCAATGAAGACATAACAAAGGCCAGCAGACACATGAAAAGATGTTCATCATCATTAGCCATCAGGAACTTAGGCATTATTTTAGAAAGATACTGGCTAGATAGTTATTTCAATATTGAGCCCAGAATAAGGAGGTGGACTGCATGGCTGTTCTTGCTATGTTATGCCCTAAGAATGTTTATTTTTGTCTTGGTGTAGGTTATTCCATACAGAGAGCTCATGGGTTTGCACTGGACCCATTAACATTTCCTTCGCTTTGTTTGTATATCAGAATTTGCCAGATGACAGGCTAGGGACAAGGGTTTTGATGGTGGTAATGTTTCTATTTAAAGTTATCATTTGTATTAACCCCTGTCCTGAACCCTTTATATGAATTATATCAACTATCTCATTTAATTTTATTTTCTTTTTTCCTTTTAAATATTTACTTATTTATTTTAGAGAGTGTGGAGAGGGGTAGATGGAGAGAAGCAGACTCCCAGCTGAATGAAGAGCCAGATGCAGGGCACCATGCAAAGCTCAACAAGGGGGCTGAAAACTGAACCTGGTATCATGAGTGGCACAGAAACCAAGAGTCAGATACTCAACCAACTGTACCAATTGAACCACCTGGGTACCTCTCTCATTTAATTTTCTGAGAAGCCCTGCCATATTACTATTAACAGAAAGATATTACAGTATGTACCATGTGTCAAAATACTTCAAAAATAGGTATTGGTCTACCTACTTTTATGCATTTTAACTCATTTACTTTTCAGAGTAGACTTGAAGAGGTGTATTACTATTTCCATTTTATAGTTAGGGAAACTGAAGCAGAGATGTTAGCTGCTCACTGAAGGATACATGATTGGTAAATGGCAGAGCCAGGATTTGAATCCCAGCCACCTGGTTTTATAGTCTAAACTCCTAATTGTGACTAAGAATTGCCTTGCTTTGTTCTTTCCTAAATCTTTTCCAATTGACATTTCTAGATACCAAGATGGACCAGTCTACTTAGATTTCAGGTACTTCAGGAAGTCTATTTTCTTACAAATTTGCCTTAGAGAGCTAATCAAATGAATATACTATTTTTAGCTAAGGTATACAATATGAGCAATTTTAAGGCTTATATGCATAACTTTATGGTAAAGCACAAGTTCTATTTTGAGCTAGAGTATTAAAAAGTTTAAACTTGATTTCTGAAGTACAAGAGAATGGGTTGATTCTGAGTAGATTAATCTGCTAGATCTGTATGACTTCTTAGCATTAATACCTCTACTTCAAAACAATGCAATTCAAGTTGGCCAACTTTCCTTCCCATATTAGTTTCTTCACATGTTCAGAATGGAAATAGTATTTATACACCTTTGAAATAAATTTTAAGGATATTAGAACTCTAACCGTTTAATTCTCCTAGAAAAACTGGATTTCACTCATGCACATTTCCTATCATTTTTCTTGTCCTTCAACCTCATCCTGCTTTTTGAATGTATTACTTAGAAAATAAGTATCCATGTAATAGAGTGACACATAATCATGTCACAAAAAGACAAAGATTCCAGTAAAAAACTGCCTTCAGATTTTACTTCTGTGGATCACACATATGTGTTGCTAGTTCTGGGACCTCTTCTGTCATTGACATAGGTTTATTTTTTTTTTAATTTTTTATTTTTTATAAACATTTATTTTTATCCCCAGGGGTACAGGTCTGTGAATCACCAGGTTTACACACTTCACAGCACTCACCAAAGCACATACCCTCCCTAATGTCCATAATACCACCCCCTTCTCCCAAACCCCCTCCCCCCAGCAACCCTCAGTTTGTTTTGTGAGATTAAGAGTCACTTATGGTTTGTCTCCCTCCCAATCCCATCTTGTTTCATTGATTCTTCTCGTACCCACTTAAGCCCCCATGTTGCATCACCACTTCCTCATATCAGGGAGATCATATGATAGTTGTCTTTCTCTGCTTGACTTATTTCGCTAAGCACGATACGCTCTAGTTCCATCCATGTTGTCGCAAATGGCAAGATTTCATTTCTTTTGATGGCTGCATAGTATTCCATTGTTTATATATACCACATCTTCTTGATCCATTCATCTGTTGATGGACATCTAGGTTCTTTCCATAGTTTGGCTATTGTGGACATTGCTGCTATAAACATTCGGGTGCACGTGCCCCTTTGGATCACTATGTTTGTATCTTTAGGGTAAATACCCAGTAGTACAATTGCTGGGTCATAGGGCAGTTCTACATTCAACATTTTGAGGAACCTCCATGCTGTTTTCCAGAGTGGCTGCACCAGCTTGCATTCCCACCAACAGTGTAGGAGGGTTCCTCTTTCTCCGCATCCTCGCCAGCATCTGTCATTAGCTGACTTGTTTATTTTAGCCATTCTGACTGGTGTGAGGTGATATCTCATTGTGGTTTTGATTTGTATTTCCCTGATGCCGAGTGATATGGAGCACTTTTTCATGGGTCTGTTGGCCATCTGGATGTCTTCTTTGCAGAAATGTCTGTTCATGTCCTCTGCCCATTTCTTGATTGGATTATTTGTTCTTTGGGTGTTGAGTTTGCTAAGTTCTTTATAGATTCTGGACACTAGTCCTTTATCTGATATATCGTTTGCAAATATCTTCTCCCATTCTGTCAGTTGTCTTTTGATTTTGTTAACTGTTTCCTTTGCTGTGCAAAAGCTTTTGATCTTGATGAAATCCCAATAGTTCATTTTTTCCCTTGCTTCCCTTGCCTTTTGCATTGTTCCTAGGAAGATGTTGCTGCGGCAGAGGTCGAAGAGGTTGCTGCCTGTGTTCTCCTCAAGGATTTTGATGGATTCCTTTCGTACATTGAGGTCCTTCATCCATTTTGAGTCTATTTTTGTGTGTGGTGTAAGGAAATGGCCCAATTTCATTTTTCTGCATGTGGCTGTCCAATTTTCCCAGCACCATTTATTGAAGAGGCTGTCTTTTTTCCATTGGACATTCTTTCCTGCTTTGTCGAAGATTAGTTGACCGTAGATTTGAGGGTCTATTTCTGGGCTCTCTATTCTGTTCCATTGATCTATGTGTCTGTTTTTGTGCCAGTACCATGCTGTCTTGATGATGACAGCTTTGTAATAGAGCTTGAAGTCCGGAATTGTGATGCCACCAACGTTGGCTTTCTCTTTCAATATCCCTTTGGCTATTCGAGGTCTTTTCTGGTTCCATATAAGTTTTAGCATTATTTGTTCCATTTCTTTGAAAAAGATGGATGGTACTTTGATAGGAATTGCATTAAATATGTAGATTGCTTTAGGTAGCATAGACATTTTCACAATATTTATTCTTCCGAACCATGAGCATGGAACATTTTTCCATTTCTTTGTGTCTTCCTCAATTTCTTTCATGAGTACTTTATAGTTTTCTGAGTATAGATTCTGTGTCTCTTTGGTTAGGTTTATTCCTAGGTATCTTATGGTTTTGGATGCAATTGTAAATGGGATTGACTCCTTAATTTCTCTTTCTTCTGTCTTGCTGTTGGTGTAGAGAAATGCAACTGATTTCTGTGCATTGATTTTATATCCTGACACTTTACTGAATTCCTGTATAAGTTCTAGCAGTTTTGGAGAGGAGAAACACATCAACAATAATACAATAATAGTAGGGGACTTTAACACTGAAATGGACAGATCATCCAAGCAAAAGATCAGCAAGGAAATAAAGGCCTTAAATGACACACTGGACCAGATGGACATCACAGATATATTCAGAACATTTCATCCCAAAGCAACAGAATACACATTCTTCTCTAGTGCACATGGAACATTCTCCAGAATAGATCACATCCTCGGTCCTAAATCAGGACTCAACCAGTATCAAAAGATTGGGATCATTCTCTGCATATTTTCAGACCACAATGCTCTAAAGCTAGAACTCAACCACAAAAGGAAGTTTGAAAAGAACACAAATACATGGAGACTAAACAGCATCCTTCTAAAGAATGAATGGGTCAACCAGGAAATTAAAGAAGAATTGAAAAAAATCATGGAAACAAATGATAATGAAAATACAACAGTTCAAAATCTGAGAGGAAAATATATAGCGGTACAAGCCTTTCTCAAGAAACAAGAAAGGTCTCAGGTACACAATCTAACCCTACACCTAAAGGAGCTGGAGAAAGAACAAGAAAGAAACCCTAAGCCCAGCAGGAGAAGAGAAATCATAAAGATCAGAGCAGAAATCAATGAAATAGAAACCAAAAAAACAATAGAGCAAATCAACAAAACTAGGAGCTGGTTCTTTGAAAGAATTAATAAAATTGATAAACCCCTGGCCCGACTTATCAAAAAGAAAAGAGAAAGGACCCAAATAAATAAAATCATGAATGAAAGTGGAGAGATCACAACTAACACCAAAGAAATACAAACTATTATAAGAACATACTATGAGCAACTCTACGCCAATAAATTTGACAATCTGGAAGAAATGGATGCATTCCTAGAAACATATAAACTACTACAACTGAACCAGGAAGAAATAGAAAGCCTGAACAGACCCATAACCAGTAAGGAGATTGAAACAGTCATTAAAAATCTCCAAACAAACAAAAGCCAGGGCCAGACGGCTTCTTAGGGCAATTCTACCAAACATTTAAAGAACTAATTCCTATTCTCCTGAAACTGTTCCAAACAATAGAAATGGAAGGAAAACTTCCAAACTCATTTTATGAGGCCAGCATCACCTTGATCCCAAAACCAGAGAAGGATCCCACCAAAAAAGAGAGCTATAGACCAATATCCTTGATGAACACAGATGCGAAAATACTCACCAAAATACTAGCCAATAGGATTCAACAGTACATTAAAAAGATTATTCACCACGACCAAGTGGGATTTATTCCAGGGCTGCAAGGTTGGTTCAACATCCGCAAATCAGTCAATGTGATACAACACATCAATAAAAGAAAGAACAAGAACCATATGATACTCTCAATAGATGCTGAAAAAGCATTTGACAAAGTACAGCATCCCTTCCTGATCAAAACTCTTCAAAGTATAGGGATAGAGGGCACATACCTCAATATCATCAAAGCCATCTATGAAAAACCCACCGCAAATATCATTCTCAATGGAGAAAAACTGAAAGCTTTTCCGCTAAGGTCAGGAACACGGCAGGGATGTCCATTATCACCACTGCTATTTAACATAGTACTAGAGGTCCTAGCCTCAGCAATCAGACAACAAGAGTAAATTAAAGGCATCCAAATTGGCAAAGAAGAAGTCAAATTATCACTCTTCGCAGATGATATGATACTATATGTGGAAAACCCAAAAGACATTGGTTTATTTTAAGTGTGCTTTTTGAAGCTGCAGTGGCTATTTCCCTCTCTAATTTAGTGAATTCTCAGGATATAGAATATTACTTTTAATATAAGTACAAATAAATCTATTTCCATAAAATCCCACTACTCTTTTTATATACTGATAACCAGATCAATTTGAAACTGCCTGTATGAGGTAGATAAAAAAAAAAATAGAAGACGTCTTTAAGAACACTGTAATTTTTGGGGTGAAACAAGATGCCTAAGTAGAAAACTAGAGAAGATTCGCTGTTTCACTTTGGAGTGCTCTTCTAGCAGATATTAATATAACTTACTCTTTCAATGTATTCAGATCTCTGCTCAAAGATCATCCCCACAGAAAGATCTTTTTGGACTGCCCTATGTAAATACTATCCTCATCAAATTCTATTCACTTACCTTGCTTCTTCTCCCAGTAGTCCTTATTATCAGCTGATTTTATATTTGTTTGCTAGCTGTCTTCATTACTAGTATATGATTCCAAGTGGCCACGAACTTTGTTCTGTTCACTGTTCTATCCTCATCAGCTAGGGCAGTGCCTGATTCTTTGGAGGGACTCAATAAACACTTTCCAAATAAAGAAAGTTAGATTGCTTTAGGTAGCAAAAGAAAGAACAGATTCACAAATATGAACCAAACATATTTTTCACTTTCTCAATAGGTATACATTTTAATCCTGAGCATTATTTCAGACCTAGGATATACAGGTCAGTGTCTAACTTTCAAGGATGACTTATAATTCCTTTGGTCAACCTACCTCATAAGGACATTGGGAAGGCAGTCTATGCACCATTCAAGTCTGCTCAGCAATTTGAAGTTAATGTATTAACCAATTGGAATTGGAGAAGTAACTTTGGACCTATACGGAGTACTGCTATTGAGGGGTGTACAGAATACAGAGAAAGTGGCTTATGTTTTCTAGTGTCAGGAGTAGAAGGCCAAACACTTTTGTCTGCTGCATCTTGGTATTGGAGTTGCCAATGAAAACACAACTGTCAAACACTGAAAGGAATGACGCTTTACTAACAAAGAGAAGAGACAGAGGAAGATGAGCTTTAGTAGTGGGCACTGGACCCCTACTGCCAGCAGGTCTCCCCTGGAAGTCAATACAAGGCAACTGTGGCCAAGAATGAAGGATCTAATTCCCTCCCTTCCCTATAGGGGGCAGGTAAAGCAGTGGGGTTGGCCAGGTGTCATATAATGCATATGCTTATAAAGAACATAGGAACACATATTGAGTCTGAAACAGGGAAATATATTCTCATACAAGATGCTAAATCCAGCACAGTCTGTGAAGACTTTCCATCTCTTGGTAAGGAGGTATTCCAGGCCCAAATTCCATTCTTTTTCTTTTTATTTTTTTTAAAGATTTTATTTATTTATTTGACAGACAGAGATCACAAGTAGGCAGAGAGGCAGGCAGAGAGAGAGGAGGAAGCGGGCTCCCTGCTGAGCAGAGAGCCCGATGCGGGGTTCAATCAGTAGTGGAGAAATATTAGAAAATTTATTCATTAATAATTAACTTTTAAAAATTCAAAAGTAAAAATAATTGATATTTGAAATGTAGAACAGGAACTCATTAAGTATTATAATTGGAAATTCAATGATTTATTGATGTATAGCAAGCATTCATTAATATTTTCTTTTTAACATACTTATTAGTTAAATTTAATTTTAATGACATTTCTGAGTCACATGAAATAGACACACATTTTATATTCTAAACATCTTTCTCCTATGTAGGAGAAATTCTGTGATCATGTGGTTAATCAATAGCTCAAACATATACACTAGAAAATACACCATAATGTATGTTTGGAACTCATTCCTTACATATCATCCTTAAAGATGATATTTATAGGTCAGCGTAGTTTGGGCACCGTTGTAGTAACTCTCTGACAGGAGAGTCCATGTGATTCAGAGAATCTTAAAAATGGATGAAACACAACTTTAACCTGCAGCCAGTGTCCTGGGCATAACAGGTATATGATAAATGTAGTTGTTATCATTTTTAAAATTTCATATAAATATATCACCTACTCTAATGATAACAACTAATCTTTCTCTTTCTAGAACTAAACTCATACACCGTACTGTTGAGGGAAATGTTTGTCCTAGATATAGACAGGCATGTTCATCACTTTAATGGCCTTCATTCTGATGATCTACTTTATTCCCTATCAAACCACTGTTGTTTTTTTTTTCAAGATTTTTTTTTTTTTAATTTATTTGTCGGAGAGAGAGTGAGTGAGAGCAAGCATAGGCAGACAGAGTGGAAGGCAGAGTCAGAGGGAGAAGCAGGCTCCCTGCGGAGCAAGGAGCCCGATGTGGGACTCGATCCCAGGACGCTGGGATCATGACCTGAGCTGAAGGCAGCTGCTTAACCAACTGAGCCACCCAGGCGTCCCAAACGACTGTTTTTTAATAATTTAACTGTCATTGTCTAAGAACTCTGAAATTAGTTTATGTTCACAATTGTTCAAAATTTTGTCAAAAAGAGAGACTTTCTCAGCTGTCATTCTATTTCTGGTCCTTTTGGTACAATAAATATCAGTGTGCTGCTAAAAATAATGGTGAATTCCTGTTATCACTCTGCAAAATGACTTTTCTTATTGGCATGAATTTGTTTTATTATATAACTTCTTATGTTTGGCTGAAAAAAGATTAATATCTACTTTTAATGCAGTAGAGATACAAATCTTACTGACTTGGATGTGAAAAAATACATAATTTTGTTTTAAAAAACACTAATTTACTTTATGCTCCATTGACATGGGAAAAGAAACTTAGCTTTCATAAATGTAGGATTCTTCTCCTTTTACCAAGGAACAAATAGATACAATGAAAAGGTCGTATTTATCATGACCATCCTTAGTGACTGTTATAATAAGTGTGGAAAAGGAGAGTTGTATCTGATTTTCAATAGGTGTCCACAAGGATATCTCCTGAGATGTATGTCATCCTTCTGATCACTGGCCATCAATTCACCAGATTGTCCCCAAGACATCCTTTGCCTCTACTACCTAACCTCTTCAGGAATCTAGTTGTTTCCATTCCATCAGTCACATGTAAGTCCTTGAGAATATTTGCAAGTGTGTCAAAGCTCCTGTTTCCTCAGATGTAATCCAGCTACTTTTCTCCTAAGGCTCTTCTGAGCAAAAGTGTACAGTTTCTCTCTCACAAGAATGCATGTTTTTTGATAAAAATGCCAAGAGGATATCGTTATCTTCATCATCTACTGTGCTTCACTAGGATAAAGGACTCCAAGCTGGCTGGATGTAGGCAAAACCCAAGAGGAGAAAAACAGGAGGGTAAATCAATTAGCAACATCAATAGCACAGTCCTGCTACTATTACTTTGGAGTCCTTCATTTTATGACTATTTCCTATCTTTTCCCTCCATGCATTACCAAAAAGCTCTTTACTCTGATGTTTTCCTGTATTTCTGTTAAACCTTACCCATCCTGGCTACTCTGACTACTTCTTGCTAATGGAAGCAAGGGCATAAACTTTGATGGATATCTTGTCTATCAAATTTGTCTTCGAATTTTATGTTACATAAAATTGTGAAAGTGGTTATTTTTTGGGTGATTAAATGATTTTTATAAGGTCTGGCTTTTAGCTTTTTTTCATTAGATGCCTGAGGATTGATACATTGGAACAGAAATTTTCTGAAGTCTGTGAAATCATTATTATTAGAGTAATAGGATGGTGACCATCTCTAGCTTCCTAGATAGATCTGTCAAAACATACTGACTCTTATACAGCTTAGCAAAAGTGGCAACATCCTAATTATTTCTTTACATCAAAATACCTATTCCCACATGGAATGTTTATAGTTATTGAGAAATAATAATTGTGTTAAATATTTTTTCTAAGAGACAGAACCTAAATATTTTAAAGTCAATTTTTATTTGACAAATAAAATAATAATCTTGCTAAAAGGATTTTGAAATTCATGGGATTACTTTCCTTTAAAACAAAACAAAACAAAAATGAGAAGAATGATGCAGCTCTCCTTTGCAGTCATTGCAAATCAACAGGAAAAACCATGCCATGATAAATATTGGTTTTTCTTTTTAAGTGCATCCTTAAAAATCAACATTGAGCAACCATTCTTTCTGTTTATGTTTTCCAGATCAGTTGTCAGCAATAATTTTAGCTTTGTAAAGAAAGTATTTTATATGGGTTAAGAAATATTTTTATGTTCTGTTTCAGTGCTTTTTAAAATGATAGGTTCTGTAAAATGACACAAAATATTAGAGATGCCATGAATCAAATGGTGAAACTACAGAGATGATCACTTTTTTCTAGCATGAAAAGGCACAGTAAATCACATGGGGAAGTGTGGGAGTATAAAGCTTTTAAAAAGACTTAATGGGACACTCTGGATACCAAAGCTGGTTTTTGTTTGTTTGTTTGTTTTTGTTTTTGTTTTTTGTGACTTTTATTAAGGTAGGCATATTGCATATCTCTAGAATTTGCTCTTGATGCTACAGTGGCTACTACTGAGAAAAGAAGGAAAATGGACTGGATGATTTGTATTTCCACTTGTGTGGCATATTAGGATACTGAATTGATCTTTTTGTTGAGAAACCCTCAAAATTATGGATAAAATAACTTCAAGCATCATTAATGGATTGGTGATCTTGCAAGGGAGTAATTTTTTTTTTGGTGACCAAAAAAACCTAGTGAAAGTAAAAACTTGAAAAGGATAGTATAGCACAGAAGCTTGTTTTTACACTGAAAGCACTTGTTAAGGTTTGTACAATTGAGTTTTATTTTCCATGGTCTTACTGGATACCTGATATATGAGGTAAAATCCAAAGCTCAACCAGGTTGGTGAGTTTAAAAAAATATATTTCTTTCTCCCATATCCCTGAGATTCTATACACTACATCCTTAGTGTAAGGGTGAACTAGAAATAAATTAAACACCTGTTTCTTTTGCTCTGGCAAGGAAAACTTACTATTTTGAACTTGATATTGAGTAGACACCTGATAAAAAAGAACACTGAAAATCTGGTACTACAATCCACATGTTGTATTCAGCTTGAATTTATGATTCTGTATAATCTAAAAAACATTTATTTTGAGAATTTAGAATCATTCTAGACAGCATGAGATAGATAAGAGGAAAATATAAAAATGTAAAGATTTTCCACAAATAAAATTCTAATAAAAATGAGTAGCTTGCAGTTTAAAATATCTAAACATGCAAGGCAACATAAAATGTATCCTAGAGAGAAAAAACCATAAAAGTTCTTGTCAAATGAACCATAAGAGACATGGAAAAGAGAATGAAAAGATAAACATATATTTATTTCAATTCTAGTGGGAGATGAGGATACAAATAAGAAAAAGCAATATCTAAAAATATAAAGGCTTGACTCATGAAATAAACAATTGATAACCTGAATTTCATTAAATTGAAAACTGCTCTGCAAAAGAGAGTATCAAGAAAATAAGAAGAGTCATTGACTGGAAGAAAATATTTACCAAAGACCTAAATGATAAAAGATTATTTTCCAAAAATATACAAAGAACACTTAAAATTTAACAATAAGAAAAATAAACAACTCATTTTAAAAATAGACAAAAAAATAGGATCTGAACATACTCCTCACCAAAGAAGATACACTAATGTCAAGTAAACATATGAAAAGTTCATCACCTGTCTCAGAGAATGACAAACTGAAACAATAAGATGTCACTACAAATCTATCAGAATGGTAAAAACCTAAAACATCAATATCATCAAACGTCAGAAAGGATGTAGAGCAACAGAAACCCTCATTCATTTGCTAGTGGGAATCCAGAATGACACAACCACTTTGGAAGACAGTTTGGTAGTTTCTTACAAAATTAAACATAATCTTAACATATGATCCAGGAATTGTGTTCCATGGTATTTAACCCAATGAATTGAAAGCTTAAATCCACACAAAAACCTTCACAGAGATGTTTATAGCAGCTCTATCTGTAATTGCAAAAACTTGGAATTAATAAAGATATCTTTTGGTAGGTGAATGGACAAAATATGTACAGCTAGACCATAAAATATTAGTGCTAAAAAGAAATAAGCCATCAAGCCATGAAAAGACAGAGGAAACTTAAATGTTTATTACTAAGTGAAAGAAGTAATATCTGAAAGTCTATATACTGTATGATTCCAGCTATATAACATATGGGAAAATGTAAAAAACCATGGAGATGGTAAAAAGATCAATGGCTGTGAGGAGTTGGGAGGAGGAATGGATGAATAGGCAGAGCACAGAGGACTTGGGGGCAGTGAAACTATTCTGAATGATACTTTAATGGTAGATACATGTCATTATACATTTGTCCACAATCCTAGAAGTTACACTAAGAGTGAATCCTACTGTAAATTATGGACTTTGAAAGATAATGATGTGTCGATATAGGTTCATTGATTGTAACAAATGTACCACTTTTGTGGGAGATTTGGTAATGAGGGAAGTTACACAAATGTGGGTCAGCGGTATATGGGAAATCTCTGTACTTTCTTTTAAAAAGAAAGATTTATTTATTTATTTATTTATTTATTGGAGAGAGAGAGCAAGAAAGAATGAGCAAGTGAGCTGTGCAGAGAGTCAGAGGGAGAGAGTGAGGGAGAGAATCTCAAGGAGACTTTCTACTGAGCAGAGAGCCTTATGCAGGGCTTGATCTTATGACCCTGAGATCATGACCTGAGCCAAAACTGAGTCAGATGCTTAACCAACTGAGTCACCCAGTCACCCCAAGAAATCTTTGTATTTTCTGCTTAATTTTTCTGTGAATATAAAGATGCTCTAAAAAATAAAGATTATCAATAAAACACAATGACTGGTACATATATATATTTCCTTGATCTGTCAGCAGGTAGAACAAAAAGCAATGCCACTCCAGTAGCAGTGAGTACCCCCAACACCCAGATCTTAGTTTCTCATACTAATGAAAGGAGTGCAGGATCATTGGAGAAATTACTGATTCTAGGACTGGGGCAGGAAATATGCAAGATGAGTGTGGGCTATCTTGTAGTACCAGAAAATAAGGAAATACTCAACAAAACAAAATAAGATGAAACATATAAGCAAACTACAATGATCTGGTATTTCAAAGGGACATGAGAGCCAACTGAAAGAACTCCTGACAGCCAAAACTAAGATAATTTAAGCAGCCAAATAAAGTAATAGCAGATTATAATTCAAAGTATAAAATAAATATCCATGAGTCCATACTGATATAAATAAATGATCAAATAAATAAATAAATGGGGGAAAAATATATATCCCATGCAGAAGAACTCCAAACAATGTATTTAATTACTTTGTCCTCAAGGATATAGGCTATAACTCCCAATCCTTAAGTGTGGGCTGTACATAGTGGTTTTCCTCCAAAGTTTGCAAAAGGGAAAGAGAGTGACTGTAACTTTACAATGGAGAAACTTAACAAACTATTTTAGCCAGGTGATCAAGATTAACAATATTGACAGAGCTGTTGATAATATGTGCCCTTGTTATTATGTTATAAAAATAGTAATTAACCTTTGTGATGTCCCTCCTAAAAAATCACAACCCCAGTCAACTAATGAGAAAAAACATCAGATAAATCCCAACTGAAGAAATTCTACAAAATACCTGACCAGTACCCTTCAGAACCATCAAGGTCATAAAAAGTAGACATACCTGAGCAACTATTACAGTGAAGAGGAGCTGAAGAAGACACAGAACTAAATACAATATAGTATTCTGGATGGGATCCTAAAAAGGAAAAGCATATTGGGTTAAAAACTAAGGAAATCTAAATAAACTTTCTAAATACACATCAATAACTTTATTATAAGTTTAACAAACTTCAGTATCATTTATCAATATTGGTTCATTATTTATGACAAATTGTATTATAATAATGAAAGATGTTAGTAATAGGGAGAATTGGATGTGAAATTGGATATAGGAACTCTCTGTACTATCTTTCTAATTTTTATATAAAAATAAATCTACTGTGAAATAAAAGTCTTTAAAAAACAATGACTCAGAATTTCCCCCAAATAATCAAAGACATTAATCCATAGATTTTAAAAGTTCAGAAAATCCTAGGGCATCTGTGTGACTCAGTCAATTAAGCATCTGACTCTTGGTTTTGGTTCAGGTCAGGATCTCATGGGTCATGAAATTAAGCCCTGCACTAGGCTCCGCACCCAGCAAGAAGTGTGACTGAGATTTTCTCCCCCTGCCCTTTCCCCTGCTTGTGCAGTCTCTTTCTCTCTAAAATAAATAAATAAATTGGAAAAAAATCAACAAATTCCAAAAGAGAAAACAGATTTACACTTACAGATGTAAAAGCAAAGCTGAAGAAACCCAAAAATAAAAAGAAGCTATCAAAAAAGTCAGAGAACAGACTGATGCACAAAAAAGCCGCAGTGAGTCTGTTACTTCTCAACAATAGCAACAGTAAGAAGGAGACAAGTCCAATAAAGGTAGTAATAACAATAAGAGCAGTAATTACTAAGACTAAAACTGAGATTACCAACTAATAGTTGATTTTAAAAAGCACTAATAAATGGAGGCAGGAAAAGATGGCAGAGGAGTAGGGGACCCTAGTTCAACCAGTTCCCTGAATTGAGCTGGATATCTACCAGACCACTCTGAACACCCAAGAAATCAGCTGGAGATGTAAGAAGATATATCTGGATCTCTAAAAACAGAATATCTCCAGTGGAAGTATGAAGTGGGGAGCTGTGATTCTGCAGGCAGATATCAGAAGAGAAGTGGAAGAGGTAGGGGGACTCCAGGATCCTGCATTGCTGGAGTGCAAAAGCCTCCCATGCTGGGGACGGGGCACAGACTGACAGACCAGTAGTGGCAGGGAAAGGACTTAAGGGCAGCCCCACAGACTGAAGCCTGGAGCTGAGGGGGCATGTGTGTGAATGGTGGGTGGCTGGAAGTTTTAGAAGCACAAAGGGCAGAGATGTGCCTGGACCTGAAAGTGAGGAGTGGGAGTTCTGCTGTGGAGTGCACAACTCCGGGCACTGCAGTTTTTAGCAGCACAAACAAAAATGGAGACAGTGTGGCCTGGAGCACTCACTGAAGAGGAGACTGTGATCTCTCTATACTGAGAGAGAAGTTTGGATATGGTCACCTCTGCTCTGACTCTTAGAAGAGATGCAGAAAGCCACCAGGGAAAGCCAGCAGAGAAAAAAAGCCCCAAACCAGTTGTCATTGAGTCCATTCCCCTCAGAGGGGGCAGAGAAACTCTGCCCAAACAGGGTTGCCTGAGTAAAAGTGCAGCAGGCCTGTCTCCCGAAAGACAGACTGAAAGAACAAGAGGCTGACAACCCTAAGGTCCAATAAAAGAGGTGCATCTTGCCTGGGTTGTGGTCAGTAATTTGGCTCTGTACATTCCCTCAACCACCCCTCAACAGAATGACTAAAAGGAGGAACACCCAACACAGGAAAAATTCAGAGACCGTGACCTCTGCTACAGAACTAATGGATATGGATATAAGCAAGATCTCAGAAATAGACTTCAGGTTAACAGTTATGCAGACAATAGCTAGGATGGAGAAAATCATTAATGGCAACATAGATTCTCTAACGGCAGAAATGAGAGCTGATCTGGCAGAATTTAAAAATGCTATCAATGAGATCTGATCTAATCTAGATACTCTAATAGGTAGGGTAAATGGGGCAGAAGAACAGATTAGTAGTCTAGAAGACAAACTGATAGAAAAGAAGGAACAGGAGGAGGCCTGAAACAAACAGTTTAAAATCCATGAAAACAGAACTAGAGAAATAAATGATCTCATGAAACTTTCCAATGTCAGAATTATGGGGACCCCAGAGGGGGTGGAGAGAGAGAGGACTAGAAGATATATTTGAGCAAATTGTAGCTGAGAACTTCCCCAACCTGGGGAGTGAAACAAGCATTCATGTCTTAAAGGCAGAGAGGACCATTCCCAAGAACAAGGAGAATAGACCAACGTCCCAGAATGTAATACTAAAACTCACAAATCTTAGAACCAAGGAAACCATCTTAAGGGCAGTTAGGGGCAAGAGATGCCTTACATACAGAGGGAGGAATATTGGAATAATGTCAGACCTGTCCACAGAGACCTAGCAAGCTATAAAAGGTTGGCAAGACATATTCAGGGTAATAAATGAGAAGAACATGCAGCCAAGAACACTTTATCCAGCAATAGAATAGATGGAGAGATAGAGATAATTTAGAATAGTTGGAGAGATAAAGAGTTTCCAAGACCAGCAAAAACTGAAAGAATATGTGACCACTAAGTTGGCCCTACAAGAAGTATTAAGAAGGGTTCTATAAAAGGAGAAAGACACCAAGAGTGATACAGAACAGAAATTTACAAAGAAAATCTATAGAAACGAGGGCTGCACAGGAAACATGATGACAATAAAATCATACCTTTTAATAATCACTCTCAGCCTGAACAGCCTAAATGCTCCCATAAAATGGCACAGGGTGGCAGATTGGATAAAAAGACAGAACCCATCCATGTGCTATCTGCAAAAGACTCATTTTGAACCTAAAGATAGAGGACATGGATTGCATGGAGCACTGGGTGTGATGCAAAAATAATGAATACTGTTACGCTGAAAAAATAAAAAATTAAAAAAAAAAAGACTGAAAGTGAATGGATGGAGAACAATCTTTCATACCAGTAACCTCAAAAGAAAGCTGGGGTAGCAATTCTCATGCCAGACAAATTAGATTTTAAGCTAAAGATTATATATAGTAAGAGATACAGAAGGACACTATATCATTCTTAAAGGATCTATCCAACAAGAAGATCTAACAATTGTAAATATTTATGCCCCCAACATGGGGGCAGCCAGTTACATAAGCCAATTGTTTACCCAAATAAAGCGACATATTGATAAGGATACATTAATTGTAGGGGATCTTAACATGCCACTCTCAGAAGTAGACAGATCATCTAAGCAGAAAATCAACAAAGAAACAAGATCTTTGAATGACACATTGGACCAGATGGACGTCATAGATATATACAGAACATTCCACTATAAAACAACAGAGTACTCATTCTTCTCGAGTGTACATGGAACTTTCTCCAGAATAGACCATACTGGTCACAAATCAGTTCTCAACTGATACTGAAATATTGAGATTATTCCCTGCATATTCTCAGACTGCAATGCTTTGAAACGGGAACTGGAACTCAATCATAAGAAAATGTTTGGAAGAAATTCAAACACTTGGAAGCTAAAGACCATCCTTCTGAAGAATGTTTGGATCAACCAGGAAATCAAAGAAATTAAACAATTCATGAAAAACAATGAGAATGAAGATACTTCAGTACAAAACCTATAGGATACAGTAAAGGCAGTCCTAAGGGGAAATACATAGCCATCCAAGCCTCACTCAAAAAAATTGAAAAATCCCAAATACACAAACTGTCTTTACACCTTAAAGAACTGGAGAATCAACAACAAATTAAGCCAATCCCATGCACAAGAAGGGAAATAATAAAGATTAGAGCAGAGATCAATGAGTTAGAAACTAGAGCTACAGTAGAACATATCAATGAAACTAGAAGCTGGTTCCTTGAAATAATTAATAAGGTCGATAAACCACTGGCCAAACTAATCCAAAAGAAAATAGAAAGGACCCAAATTAATAAAATTATGGATGAAAGGGGAGAGACCATGACTAATACCAAGGAAATAGAAAAAATAATCAGAAATTATTATCAACAGCTATATGCTAATAAGTTAAGCAGCCTAGAAGAAATGGATGGATTCCTGGAAACCCATAAACTTCCAAGACTGAATCAGGAAGAAATTGACAACCTGAATAGACCAATACCTAGTGACGAGATTGAAGCAATGATCAAAAACCTCCCAAAAACAAGAGTCCAGGACCTGATGAATTCCCTGGGGAATTCTACCAAACATGCAAAGAAGAAATAATACATATTCTCCTGAAGCTGTTTCAAAAAATAAGAACAAAAGGAAAACTTCCAGACTCTTTCTATGAAGCCAGCATTACCTTGATCCTCAAACCAGGCAAAGACCCCATCAAAAAGGAGAATTTCATGCCAATATCCCTCAAGAATATGGATCCAAGATTCTCAACAAGATCCTAGATATTAGGATCCAATGGTACATTAAAAAGATTATCCACCATGACCAGGTGGGATTTATCCCTGGGATGTAATTGATTTGCTTCAACATTCACAAATCAATCAATGTGATAGAACAAATCAATAAGAGAAGAGAGGAGAACCACATGGTCCTCTCAATTGATGGAGGAAATGCATTTGACAAAATACAGCATCCTTTGTTGATTAAAACTTTTCAAAGTACAGGGATAGGGGGAACATTCCTCAACTTCATAAAATCTGTCTATGAAAAACCCACAGCAAATATCATTCTCAATGAGGAAAAGCTGAGAGCCTTCTCATTGAGACTAGGAAAACAACAAGGATGTCCACTCTTGCCACTGTTGCTCAGCATAGTACTAGAAGTCCTAGCAACAGCAATCAGACAACAAAAAGAAATAAAAGGTATTCAAATTGGCAAAGAAGAAGTCAAACTCTCTCTCTTCACAGATGACATGATACTTTATGTGGAAAACCCAAAAGACTTCACCCCCAAATTGCTAGAACTCATACAGCAATTCAGTAATGTGACAGGATACAAAATCAATGCACAGAAATTGGTTGCTTTCTTAGACACTAACAATGCAACTGTAGAAAGGGCAATCGGAGAATCTATTCCATTTATAATAGCACCCAAAACCACAAGATACCTTGGAATAAACCTAACCAAAGATGTAAAGGATCTATACTTGAAGAACTACAGAACACTCATGAAAGAAACTCATGAAAGAAACACTCATGAAAGAAATAAAAAGATGGAAAAACATTTCATGCTCATGGATCAGAAGAATAAACATTGTTAAAATGTCTATGCTGCCCAGAGCAATCTATACTTCCAATGCCCTCCCAATCAAAACACCAGTGGCATTTTTCACAGTGCTGGAACAAACAATCCTAAAGTTTGTATGGAACCAGAAAAGACCCTGAATCGCCAAGGAAATGTTGAAAAAGAAAAACAAAGCTGGGGGCATCACGTTGACTGATTTCAAGCTTTACTACAAAGCTGCGATCACCAAGACAGCATGGTACTGGCACAAAAAACAGACTTACAGACCAAGGGAACAGAGTAGAGAGCCCAGATATCAACCCTCAACTTTTTGGTCAAACAGTCTTTGACAAAGCGGGAAAAAATATCCAGTGGAAAAAAGACTGTCTCTACAATATGTGGTCCTAGGAAAACTGGACAGCTACATATAGAAGAATGAAACTCAACTGTTTTCTTACATCATAAACAAAAATGAACTCAAAATGGATGAAAGACCTCAACGTGAGACAGGAATCCATCAAAATCTAGAGGAGAATATAGGCAGTAGCCTTTCGACATCAGCCACAGCAACTTCTTTCAAGACATGTCTCCAAACACAAAGAAAACAAAAGCAAAAATGAACTTTCAGACTTCATCAAGATAAAAAGCTTCTGCACAGCAAAGGAAAACAGCCAACAAAACAAAGAGGCAACCCACGGAATGGGAGAAGATATTCGTGGATGACAGTACAAAGGGCTGATATCCAAGTTCTATAAAGAACTTCTCCATCCCAATACTCAAAAAATAGATAATTGTGTCAAAAAATGGGCTAAAGACATGAACAGACACTTCTCCAATGAAGACATAACAATGGCCAGCAGACACATGAAAAGATGTTCATCATCATTAGCCATCAGGAAAATTCAAATCAAAACCCCACTGAGATACCACCTTACACCAGTTATGATGGCAAAAATTGACAAGGCAAGAAGCAAGAAATGTTGGAGAGGCTGTGGAGAAAGGGGAACCCTCCTAAACTCTTGATGGGAATGCAAGTTGGTACACCCCCTTTGGAAAACAGTGTGGAGGTTCCTAAAAAAATTAAAAATATAGCTACCCTATGACCCAGAAATTGCACTACTGGGTATTTACCCTAAAGATACAGATATAGTTAAAAGAAAGGCCATATGCATCCCAATGTTCATAGCAGCAATGTCCAGAATAGCCAAACTGTGGAAAGAGTTGAGATGCCCTTCAACTGACAAATGGATAAAGATGGGTCCATATATACAATGGAATATTACTCAGCTATCAGAAAGGATGAATACCCAACTTTTTCATCAACATGGATGGTACTGTAGGAAATTATGCTAAGTGAAATAAGTTAAGCAGAAAAAGTCAATTATCATATGGTTTCACTTATTTGTGGAATATAAAGAATTTCATGGAGGACATTAGGAGAAGAAAGGGAAAAATCTAGGGTGGGAAATCGGAGTGTGAGATGAACCAAGAGACTATGGACTCTGGGAAACAAACTGAAGGTTTTAGAGGGAAGGGGAGTAGGGAGATGGTGAGCCTGGTGATGGGTATTAAAGAGGGTAAGTATTGCATGGAGCATTGGGTGTTATACACAAACAATGAGTCATGGAACTCTATATCAAAAAGTTATGATGTACTTTATGACTAACATAACATAATTAAAAAAACCCACAAAATACATGAAGAACTTAGCTATAAAAAAACAACAAAAAATTTTTATTCTTCCTTCCATTTCCCTATGATTCTGTTTTGTTTTTTTAAATTCCACAGATCAGTGAGATCATATAATTGTCTTTCTCTGATTGACTTATTTCACTTAGCATAACACCCTCTAGTTCTATTCGTGTTATTGCAAATGTCAAGATTTCATTTTTTAGGGGCACCTGGGTGGCTCAGTGGGTTAAAGCCTCTGCCTTTAGCTCAGGTCATGATCCCAGGGTCCTGGGATCAAGCCCTGCATAAGGCTTTCTGCTCAGCGGGGAGCCTGCTTCCCTTCCTTTCTCTCTGCTTGCCTCTCTGCCTACTTGTGATCTCTATCAAATAAATAAATAAAAATCTTACGCTCTGGGGTTATATGTCTTTCTGGTTCCTGGCTTATGGAGGCACCCTCCCACCACAGTTTATTTTCCAATATATCACCTCTGATTCACATTGCCACACCTACCTTTCAAAAAGTGGCCACTTTTCTATTTGTAGCTCTTTTCTCAGACCTTTTGTTGTATTGCAGGTGTTCAGAATGATTTGATAACTCTCTAGCTGAATTCCTGGTACCAGATGAAATTAGGGTCCTCTACTCCTCTGCTATCTTTGTACCCACCTCTTAAGATGACTGTTCTAATGCACTTGTTTTCTAGTAATGTTTATGCCCATTCTGGGTTGGTTTTTAAGAAAGAGCTTTATTGAGATACAATTCACACACCATACAGTTATGTATTTAATTGCATAACTATATGGTTTTAATATATTCAGATATGTAGAAGCATCACCATATTAATTTCAGAACATTTTTAACCACCTTAAAAAGAAAACCCAGACCATTAACTATCATTCCTTATCTTCCTATCCCCCTCTCAACCTCAAGGAATCACTAGTCTACTTTCTTTCTTATAGATTTCCCTACTGGATTTTCATGTTAATGAAATCATACAATACATAGTCTTTTGTAACTAGATTCTTTCACTTAGCATGTTTTCAGGGTTCATCCAAGTTGTGACATGTATCGCTCTTTCATTCCTTTTTAATAGCTGAATAATTTTCCATTTTATGGATCTATCACCTTTTGTTTGTCCACCCATCAATTGATGAGCACTTTTTTGTTTCCACTTTTTGGCTATTCTGAATAAGAGCTGCTATGATCATTAACGTTCAAAGTTTTGCATGGATATTCACTTTGATTTCTCTTAGGTATATACCCAGGAGTAGAACTGCTGGGTCTTATGGTAACTTTATGTTCAATCATTTGATGAACTGCCAAAATGTTTTCCAAAGTGGCTGCACCATTTCACACTTTTTCCAGCAGCTTTTGAGGGTTCCAGTATCTCCACGTCCTTGCAACACTTGTCATCTGCTTTTTGATTCTAGCTATTCTGATAGGTGTGAAGGGGTATGCCTTTGTGGTCTGGTTCAGTTTTAATTGTTTTTTCTTGTCATCATGTGTTCTATTTTTCTGTTTTCCTGTGTACCTATTTTTTTTTTTTTATTAAATGCTTGTCATTTTATTTTGTTGTGTTGTGCTAGATATTTTTGTGTTCCCTTAAATATTTTTGAGCTTTGTTATGAGACACAGTTACTTGAAAATGGTGTGATCCTTTTGGGTCTTGCTGTTAGTATTTGTTAGGCAGTACCAGAGCTGTATTTAATAATGGACTAATTATTCCTCACAACTAAGGCAGAGTCCTTCTGAGCACTCTATCCAATGTTCCTTGAAGTAGGAGTTTCTCCAGTCTGGCTAGATGGAACAATCACTGTTTCAGCCTCAGAGTGAACAATAGAAATTTTATCTCTGATTAGGATAGTTGCTCCCTGGCTTCAAGTAATTTCCTCTTATATTTATTTAGTTTCATATATTTCATCTAGTTTTGGAGTTGTTTTAGGTGGGAAGGTAAATTTGGTACCTCTGACTCCATCTTTGCTAGAAGCAGAATAGCTTTATCTATTTTAATAGTCTCCTAATTTCCCAGACCTAATGTTTCTCAGTACATCTTTGTGCTATGAGACTTAATTTCATAAATACAAATTTTATGTCACTCTCTTTATCTCAGATGGATTTGTACAGATGAAGATTGAGCGAAACAATCCTTCCAAGGGTCAGATAAAATTTCATCTCCAACTTCAATTGCTTCTCTCTTTTAAATGGTATACTGTTAAGTATGGTATTTGAATGTGCTATTTCTGTATTGAATTTTTAAAAGTAAATAATGGACCTTCAAAAAAAAGATATTTATTTATTTATTTATCTATCTATCTATTTATTTATTTATTCATTTATGAGAGAGAGAGACAGAGATAGCAACAGCGATAACTAGAGAGAGCATAAGCAGGGAGGGGAGGGAGAAGCAGGCTCTCCACTGAGTAGAAAGCCTGGGCTTGATCCCAAGACCCTGGTGTCAGGACATGAGCCAAAGACAGATGCCCAAGCAACTGAGCCACCCAGGCACTGCTGTATTGAATTTTCTGACTAAATAGGACTTTCCCCCTTCTATCATTTAGACTGGAAATGCCATTTAATCAGGAAACTGAATGAAAGGTAAGGGTTTGTTGTTTTATTGTTGTTGTTGTTGTTTGTCCTGTTTATCTCTTTCTATTAGTAGGCCACATTACCCTTCTTGGCAAGATTTGTCATAGATATTTTGATTTTCTATGGGCTTGATATAGCATATGCTCCTGAAATTTATGAATCTTGATAGCTTGAAAATAGTTTGATGTAGAAATTATCAGTACATAAGTGTGGAGCTTCTTCAAAGTTTGTTAAATTCTGGACACCACTGCAGCAAGTAGAAAGAAGAACTACTTTTAGTAGTTTACCTCAAAACTGTTACTTAGAGGCTCACTGTGAGAGGTACTTCTGTTCTGATTCGTATCTCTGGGCATTTTCCAGTAAGTGTATTTCAAAATCTCAACACACAAAAACTATTTTTTTTTTTAAATTTTAGAAGTGTTACTTACCTTAAATTACTAGCAACTAGAAGACTTTATTTTGAATGCCTTGACATTTTGACCTATTGGAAAATACTGTATGTAATTTAGTGTCAACTAAAGTCTTCTTGTATTTCATGTTTTTATGCCTGTATTTATTATACCTGTTTTGCCTCATCCATTTTGAGCATAAAACTTGCTCTCAGTTACAAAAGAAGGAGAAGGAGAAGGGGAACGGGAAGAGAAAGAGGAAGGAGAAGGGGAAGGAGAAGAGGAAGAGAAAGAGGAAGGAGAAGGAGAAGAAGAAGAAGATGATGACAAAAACCTCCTCACACCAAGATTTTGTGAATTTAATTATTTTTCCGAAGACAAGTTATGGTACGAAATCATGTCCTGTATCACCTGCTTTTGCCACTACTTCATCTCTCCTCATAATTTTCTTGCCTTCTTTGTCTTCTTATCTTTTGTCTTCTTAGGGCAACCAAGTGCTTTTCCTTACATTCTATGATGCATCACTTAGCAATTATTTTTCATTAACTGATTAGGCTTTTGGAGTGGCTCAATGATTGTTAAAGTATTTTTACAAATGAATCTTCTCCTCAAGGGGAATTCTGGAAGGTAAATTTTTATCTATTTTTATGTATAATGTATCTCCCTTTATGTCTATTGCTTAAAAGATTTTAATGAGTATTCTGGTGTCATAGAAGAACCTGACAGAAAGTGTTAAAGAGTGTACCTTCTTCTTAAGAAAAAAGAACAACTCCAATGAGCTTAAAGATCATCATGCAGTATTGTTATACACCCGCTTGTCTAGTGTTTTTTTTTGTTTGTTTGTTTTGTTTTCTGACATGAAATGTGGCCATGTTGTATGCATTCTTGATTTCAGTATCAACATATCTTACTTTCTTGTATTTTGAAAATTGTCTTTGAAAGTAGAAATATGTTGATTTGTATATACTACACTGCAAATATTTTAGCTACATCAAATCCTTTTAGAACTGAGGCAGAATATACAATAAACAAAAACACTCTTATTAGAAAATAAGTTAATGTATATGGATTTTTCTGTATTACTGTCAACTCTGATCAAGTCATGTTTTTGCTTAACAACTTCTAGTGATCTCAGAATAAAGTCTGAACTCCTTAGCTTTGCTTATGAGGGCCTTGATGACATGACTTTGTAATATGTCCATCATTGTAGCCTGTTTTACACTATAGCCATGTGGTACTTTTTTTCAGCTCTTTGAAACCACAGGCACCTTTATCTCCAGCTTCTTTCTTAACTCTGTTCCTTCTCTCTGGAACAATACATCTCATATTCCCCAATCTAGATGGTACTTTTGCCATATCCTGCTTTAGCGCCTAGGTACTTCCACATTATTCTGATTTCCTGTTTACTTTTCTTTATCTTCCACTGGCTAGCATAAACTTTCTTAGGGCAGGGATCACCTTCTGCTCACTTAATATTCCATCTTCAGGGCCCAGCGCAGGGCTTGAAACATCTAACATGATAGATTTATATATATATATATATATATATATATTTTTTTTTTTTTTTATTAACATATAATGTATTATTAGCCCCAGAGGTACAGGTCTGTGAATCGCTAGATTGACACATTTCACAGCATTCACCATAGCACATACCCTCCCCAATGTCCATAACCCAACCACCCTTCTCCCTACCTCCCTCTCCCCAGCAACCCTCAGTTTGTTTGTGAGATTAAGAGTCTCTTATGGTTTGTCTCCCTCCTGATCCCATCTTGTTTCATTTATTCTTTTCCTACCCCCCAAACCCCTTACGTTGCATCTCACTTCCTCATATCAGGGAGATCATATAATAGTTGTCTTTTTCTGATTTGACTTATTTGACTTATTTTGCCAAGCATAATACCCTCTAGTTCCATCCATGTCAAGATGGCAAGATTTCATTTCTTTTGATGGCCGATGATATATATATATATATATAGATGTCCATCTATGATAGATATATATATCCTAGATGTCCATCAAGAGATGAATGGCTAAAGAAGAAGTGTTTATATAGCGATATCTATATCTATATCTATCTATCTATCTATCTATATATATATATATATATATATATATATATCTTCTTTAGCCATTCATCTCTTGATGGACATCTAGGATCTTTCCATAATTTGGCTATTGTGGACACTGCTGCTGTAAACATTTGGGTGTACGTGCCCCTTTGGGTCACTCCATTTGTATCTTTAGGGTAAATACCCAGTAGTGCAATTGCTGGGTCATAGGGTAGTTCTATTTTCAACTTTTTGAGGAACCTCCACGCTGTTTTCCAGAGTGGTTGCACCAGCTTGCATTCCCACCAACAGTGTAGGAGGGTTCCCCTTTTTCCACATCCCCGCCACCATCTGTCATTTCCTGACTTGTTCATTTTAGCCATTCTGACTGGTGTGAGGTGGTATCTCAATGTGGTTTTGGCTTGTATTTCACTGATGCAAGTGATATGGAGCACTTTTTCATGTGTCTGTTGGCCATCTGGATGTCTTCTTTGCAGAAATGTCTGTTCATGTCCTCTGCCCATTTCTTGATTGGATTATTTGTTCTTTGGGTGTTCAGTTTGATAAACTCTTTATAGATTTTGGATACTAGCCCTTTATCTGATATGTCGTTTGCAAATATCTTCTCCCATTCTGTCAGTTGTCTTTTGGTTTTGTTAACTGTTTCTTTCGCTGTGCAAAAGCTTTTGATCTTGATGAAGTCCCAATAGTTCTTTTTTGCCCTTGCTTCCCTTACCTTTGGCGATGTTCCTAGGAAGAAGTTGCCCTGGCTGAGGTCGAAGAGATTGCTGCCTGTGTTCTCCTCAAGTATTTCAGTGGCTTCCTTTCTCACATTGAGGTCCTTCATCCCTTTTGAGTCTATTTTTGTGTGTGGTGTAAGGAAATGGTCCAATTTCATTTTTCTGCATGTGGCTGTCCAATTTCCCCAAAACCCTTTGTTGAAGAGACTGTCTTCCTTCCATTGGCATTCTTTCCTGCTTTGTCAAAGATTAGTTGATTATAGAGTTGAGGGTCTATTTCTGGGCTCTCTATTCTGTTCCATTGATCTGTGTGTCTGTTTTTGTGCCAGTACCATACTGTCTTGATGATGACAGCTTTGTAATAGAGCTTGAAATCTGGAATTGGGATGCCACCAACTTTGGCTTTCTTTTTCAATATTCATCTGGCTATTCAAGGTCATTTCTGGTTCCATATAAATTTAAGGATTATTTTTTCCATTTCTTTGAAAAGAATGGATGGGATTTTGATAGAGATTGCATTAAATGTGTAGATTGCTTTAGGTAGCATAGACATTTTCACAATATTTGTTCTTCCGATCCATGAGCATGGAATGTTTTTCCATTTCTTTGTGTCTTCCTCAATTTCTTTCATGAGTACTTTATAGTTTTCTGAGTATAGATTCTTTGCCTCTTTGGTTAGGTTTATTCCTAGGTATCTTATGGTTTGGGGTGCAATTGTAAATGGGATTGACTCCTTAATTTCTCTTTCTTCTGTCTTATTGTTGGTGTAAAGAAATGCAACTGATTTCTCTGCATTAATTTTATATCCTGATACTTTACTGAATTCCTGTACAAGTTCTAGCAGTTTTGGAGTGGAGTCTTTTGGGTTTTCCACATTTAGTATCATATCATCTGCAAAGAGTGATAGTTTGACTTATTCTTTGCCAATTTGGATGCCTTTAATTTCTTTTTGTTGTCTGATTGGTGAGGCTAGGACTTCTAGTATTACATTGAATAGTAGTGGTGATAATGGACATCCCTGCTGTGGTCCTGACTTTAGCAGAAAAGCTCTCAGTTTCTCTCCATTTAGAATGATATTTGCGGTGGGTTTTTCTTAGAAGGCTTTGATGATATTGAGGTATGTACCCTCTATCCATACACTTTGCAGAGTTTTGATCAGGAAGGGATGCTGTACTTTGTCAAATGCTTTTTCAGCATCCATTGAGAGTACCATATGATTCTTGTTCTTACTTTTATTAATGTATTGTGTCACATTGATTGATTTGCGGATGTTGAATCAACCTTGCAGTCCTGGAATAAATCCCACTTGGTCGTGGTGAAAAATAAAAAAATTATGTTTTACCAGGTTTACACACTTCACAGCACTCACCAAAGCACATACCATCCCCAATGTCCATAATCCCACCCCCTTCTCCCAAACCCCCTCCCCCCAGCAACCCTCAGTTTGTTTTGTGAGATTAAGAGTCACTTATGGTTTGTCTCCCTCCCAATCCCATCTTGTTTCATTTATTCTTCTCCTACCCACTTAAGCCCCCATTTGCATCACTGTACCCCTGGGGATAAAAATATATGTTTATAAAAAATAAAAAATTAAAAAAAATTATGTTTTAAATGTTGACTGAGAACTAATGGGAAGATGAAAAAAGAAATTTTAAATTGAACAAAGTCTTTACCCTTAAGGGGCAATCCAATCAGAGATGGTAAACATATACTCAGTTATACTAAAAGGCTCTATGAAACAAGGTAAGTGCCACAGTAGAGAAGAAAAGCACCATGAAAGTAAAAGGAAACCAACCATAACCAAGTGAGAGCTATTAGAAAGGGCTTCAGGCAGAAAAAGATGTCTGAAGTGGACCCTGAAGGATGGGAAGAGTAAGGTTTCAATGTGTAGAGATGCAGAGTGGAAAGGCCTGGAGCATGTCAGTAAATGCCAAATAATCTGTTTTTCGTGGAGTGAAGGTTTAGTGCAGGGCGGATATAGAGAACAAGGCTGGAGAGGATGGCTGGGGCTACATCTGAGAGCTTTGTAAACCTAAGCAGCAGGATACATTTTTCACTTGGTTACCTAAGAAAATGTGGAGGGTGTTTGAGCATACTAAGTATTGGATAATTCTTCATTCTTTGTTCCTATCTGTTATGGTACATATCAGGGAGTTTTTAAGGTAAAAGACTTATAATAGTGATACATGTTTTCATATTTCCTTGATCACCATGCTGATTCCCCCATCCTTTCTCTAATAAGAAGTAATAGTTTGGGGCAAAATAAGGAAGTATAATTTATAAATGTTTGACTTTTTTGGTTCTAGTTTTAGACTTTGTAAAATAACAATAAATTTATTGCAAAACAATTGGTAAACTTCTGTGTGTAGATAAAATAATTCTTGATAATTTATTAAGGAAGGTAATTTCAATAATGTTTAAAGTTGTTTTTATGGTATCATTTAAATGTGGCTCTATTTTTTTAAACTTCAATATGGTAACTGGACTTGTTTTAAAATTTCTTTGAATATTTATGAAAGGTAAATTTAGAAATTAAGAAACGAAAGAATGAGTATATAACTATATATGCATGAAGTCATCTTTGACAACAAATGAAATGATGTTTTAAAAATGAAATAATGTTGACATTCCTTACCATATACTATGGAAAATAAACTAAAATAACAAATATTATTTATACAATATAATCTGAAATATGTAGAGTACATAGAAAATACTGGAAGAAAATTTACCAAATTAGTAAAGGTAATCTTTGTGTTATTTTATTTTTTTTACATTGACCTAATTTTAGAATTCTGATCATACATACCTTATTTATGTAAGGTATTATAATAATCAGAATTTTTTTTTCTATCCACATAATCCTAACATTCTGTATTTTTTGTTTTAGGCAGTTGAGGCCACTATAAAAAACACCACAGATTGGGTAGCTTAAACAAAATACACTTATTTCTCACAGTTCTCACCAGCTAGATGATGATGAGGAGGAGACCTTGTAGTCACATGGTCAGGCTTTTGGTGAATACCCTCTTCCTGTGCCCCACACCTTGGAAGGGGCAAGGGAGCCCTGTGACCTCTTATTATAAGGGGCCTAATCTCATTCATGAGGGCTCCACTTTCATGAACTAATTACCCTCCAAATGCCCAAACATCATCACATTGGGATTAGGGTTTCAACATGTGAATTTTGGGGAGACACAAACATTCAGTCCATTGCACTTTTTTCCTTGAGACATAAATTCCCAGGAATCATCTCAGGGTATGGAATAACAGTAAATTTTATAAAATCACAGATTGTCTTCAGTTTTTTAAATAATTTTTTTGTTTACTTAGAATTTTCATTTATGCCAGAGGTTAAGATCATGATGAGCATTTTATACTATTAAAAACATTTTCTAGTATCTTTTCAGGTATTTGACATTCAGTGTTTTTTGAACTTTAGAGATTTAAAAAACATGTTTAATACTCTACATTCTTGGCATTCATTGTATGCTAGTCTGCATTAACCATCAAGAATTTGTTAATATAACTAAGGCACAGTATTGGTCTTAAAGAAATTATACTTAATAGGTAAGATACAGACACATAAGCAACAGCGATTTTGATGAAGAGAATGAAATAATTGCTATCATAAATATAAAAATGACCCATTATAACAGTTTGAGGGAGGGATCTGTTGTTTGATGAATACCTGTTCTGTGTCTGACACTGTCCTAATTTTTTTCGTAGACATGTATAAGCCCATGTTATTTTGAGATTAAGAGATGTTAAGTAAAATGTACAAGTTTTTATACATAGTACTTATTGAAATTAGGATTTAAATTGAGGGGTATCTGACCGGTTCTACCATAAGACTGTAGTGGTTTTGGGTTTCCCAGACAAGGTGGTATTTTAGCTGGGGAATAATGGTACAATGGAAATTTGTTACATAAAAAGGCTGAAAGAAAATATACCACCAGTGTCTCTCTCACTTTTTCAACTTTCTATCCTTTGATCTAGTACCAATGTATTGGTGACTGTATTTTAGAATGGCAAAAGTATACACATGACATCCTACGGATTTTTCCTAGAGTGAGTCCAGGCTTCTCAGGTTGCTTTTCTCTATCTGATAAATCTGACCCTTAAAAACCCCTATGAATGAAAATAAACTAATATGAGGAAAACAAAATTCTATGTCATAAAGATAGTATTTTCAAATATTTTCGGGTAGAGCTATGCTCCAAATGTACATTATTGTAGTCTCATACACTTATTGTTAACCAGGATGCAGGTAGGTATTAGACACAGTCACGATGAGTTAAGAACTTTAAGATATCAGAGAAATGTAAATCCTTCCAAGCAAACAGCTGGAGCAGTCTAAGGATTTTCATTACATGAGCCATCTCTTCATTCTTTGAAGATTATGGCATCAATAAAAATTATATACAAAGCCATGAAAAATGTTTCTTTGGAGCTATGTCCTTTGCCAGAAATCAATTTTTCTCTGCACCATGTCTCTGACTGCTATCATAAAAGATAAAAATCTTAGGATAAGAAAGGAACTTAGGAGGTCATCTATCCTACTAACCCATATCCTGACAGGACCATACCTAATCCTATTTTGAAATATGATATTGTTTTGTTAAGCCCTCCTCCCACCTCTGGAAAACAAATAATACAATTTTTTCATGTGCTCAGTTAATGTTGAATTGTCTCCTAGGTAAAAAACCTTTCTATCTAGTTTACACTATCCTTATTTCTTTTCAGAAATTGAGAGTTTATGCTTGATTTCCTCCTTCCCTCAATTAGATGCCATTTATATCTTTGAAGAAGACTGTTAAATTTATCTATAAACTGTATTTTCCATTCTAAATAGTCCCAGTTTTTCTAATATTTTTTATAGATTTTGTTTTCTGCTTTGTAAAATCTTCCTTAATTAGGGATAAGTCATTTCCAAATTTTATACATCATTCATTACACATAATACCCAGGAAAATGTATATACCCCTAGAGGATATGGTTATATGTGAAGAGTTGGAGGATTTGGACCTTCACAGAGGGAAATAAAAAGGAAAACTTAGGAGTTTGCTACCATTTGCTACCACTTTATGCATCAAAACAATATTAAAAAGAATAACAAGGGACAGTCATGAGAGGCTAAAGCAAGGTGAAACGTCATAAATAAATACCAATTTCATGCAGAAGTGTGTGCAGGAAATTGGGGTGAGAAGGAAGGAACTAGGACTTTTTACAGCCCTTGCCTTATCTGGGCATGATCCTCAGGTACTAAATGTGTTTTACTGAATTGGGTATTTTTAGTACAGAAAATGAAGACAAGTCCTCCAAGAAGTCCACTTGCTACTCTCAGTGAGATAATAACAAAACCAGTTCTGGGTGGCATGAGAAACATATGTCCAGGACCCTATACTCCATCCATGTTATGTACTATGGTGTTGTATTTGTTTAGAAACCTCATTATCTTCCTGTTTAGGGTTCATTTTGTCATTTATTGCCATACTTGCAGTCACCTTGTCCCCACACAGGGTTTGTGCTTGTGCTTTTTCCTAGCTGTATGTACAGTCATAACTCACTTAATAGTTAAATTGCACAAAACTTTTCATAACAGTGAATTCAGATATAACATAAACATATGGTCAGAGAAAATAATTTCTGAATGATTAAGTGGATTAGAATGGGGTAATGTTGAGTTACTGCTGCCAGGGTGAAGACAAGTTGATTGCTGCAAATAATCATGTAACAAAGAACATTTACTTAAGAGAAGAAAAAAGTAACTAAATATAAAGAACTCCACAGTAAAGTCATCTCTTGAACAACACAGGGGTTAGAGGTGCTGATCCTGGTGCAGTCATAAATCTGAGTATAACTTTGGATTAGCCCAAAACTTAATTATTAATAACCTACTATTGACTGGAAGATTTACCCCTAACATAAAGGTTGATTAACACATATTTTATATGTTTTTTTAAATCACACACTGCATTCTTATAATAAAGTAAGATAGAGAAAAGAACATGTTAAGAAAATCATAAGGAAGAAAAAATACATGTTAAGAAAATCATAAGGAAGAAAAAATACATGTTAAGAAAATCAGAAGGAAGAAAAAATACATTTAGAATACTGTAAAAAAATTTATAGGCAGTGCTTCTGACAGTCCTGTGAGTTTGTCTTGTTTTAACCATGTTTAGACAGAACAGACCCATGGATGCCCTTTCTTCCAGGCTCTGGCCACCCTCCAACTTCTTTTCTAGTCACAGTCTTTAGAAGCTTCTTTTCTGCCACTCTCTGCCTCAATGACACGCCAGCACCGTTTTCTGAGCTGAGCTCCTTATTGCCAATCAGCCACGAGCTCCCAGATTTGTCAGAATTATTCCACTCAGGCGGAGGCCACTATCAACTGCTTGACTAACTCACATCTATGTGCCTCTTACACTCACCTCTCCTTGGACTTTTATTTTGACTGTCATGATGTGGCTCTGGAGGGTGTGGGCCACTTCTTCCTGAGTTGGCTGGGGAGAAACATGAGGGTATTCAGCATCTTTTGAAGATGTAAAACCAGCACACAGCTATTTATTCTTCAAAGACATGCAGAAGTTGTCCCAAGGTATTCGGGGCTGAACCCTGGATGCCGTGGGGTCTCCCATGGTCCTGAAGAACAGCTGAAGCAGGTCCTTCTGGAGCTACAGACCTCGGGTTCAACCCACACAGGCACTCAATTCCTTGCTTCCTGCAGAACTGCTTTTGAGGCGAGGAGGTGAAACTCAGCTAGAGGATGTGACCACCTGACTCATCTCTTCAGGCTGGAGCCTGCTGTGCTGGCTAGGTGCAGATCTTTTCCAGAGGCTCATCCTCAAGTGTGACTAGGAGCCCAGCAGACTTTGAGGGCCATAAGGCATCCCCCTCATGCTAGGGCTTCTCCCTGAGCCACTCCCTGTGGCCACTGTGTAGTTTTTTAGCCATCTTGGAGCCCTCTCCCCATGTGGGCCAAGAGGAAACAATAAAGGTTTTTGTAGGGAAAAAAAAAATCTGTGTATAAGTGGATCTGTGTAGTTCAAACCCATGTTGTTTAAGGGTCAAATGTGATGAGTAGAAGACATATCATCCTGGTAAGCTGCGACAGGATAGTATTTGAAAAATAGATTCTCATCCTCCATTCACTCTTATTTTGTTTATCTTCTTTGGACTTTCTGATTTGCAAGGTGTTTTTTACTCTGCTGATAGAAAATAGAGTAAGCTTGGAATAGTGCGGTATAGTGGTTCTTAAAGGGTGACCCAAAAGAGCAACAGCAACACTTAGAGACTTGTTTGAAATGCAGACAGTCTAACCTCAACCCAGTCCTAATGAACCAGACTCTGGGGTTGCACCTGCAATCTGTGTTTTAACAATCACCTCTGTGTTTTAACACAGACTCAGGGGTTGCACCTGCAATCTGTGTTTTAACAATCACCTCTGTGTTTTAAAAACAATCACCTAGAGTCACCTCTAGGTGACTCTGATGCAGCGGACTTTGAGAACCCCTAGTGTAATGGATGAAGCAGATCTCTCTTTAGGACTGAGATGCTTATTATTACCTCAGCTGCTAGGAATGTAGCTTATCCATGGTTCTAGCAATTGTCTGTGACTGAAAGGAGTAGGCTTGTCCAAGAATAAGTCCTCTCTTATCCAATGATTTGTTGGTGAGCAGGCATGAAGCTCCACTTTTATAATTTGGGACATCTCTTAAGAGATGCACCTACTTCTGAACTTTCCATCAGATCAGCTGTGGCCTCTGTTGCACCTGTACCCTGTTGAACTCCCCCTTTACTTCATCCAGTTCCCCTCTGATTCTTTTTTTTTTTTTTTTTTTTAAAGATTTATTTATTTGACAGAGAGAAATCACAAGTAGACAGAGAGGCAGCCAGAGAGAGAGAGAGAGGGAAGCAAGCTCCCTGCCGAGCAGAGAGCTCGACGCGGGACCCGATCCCAGGACCCTGAGATCATGACCTGAGCCGAAGGCAGCGGCTTAATCCACTGAGCCACCCAGGCGCCCCCCCCTCTGATTCTTAATAGATACTATTCCTGAGAGCACTCTCCACATCTCTATCTTAGCACCTGTATCCTAAGGAAACTGAAGCTTGGAAAATGAATCCCATGAAAGCTGGCTTTCACTTTGTTGGAGGGGGCCATGGAGAGAAAGTGGAGAGAAAGTGGGGATCATGGAGAGAAAGTGACCTTCAATTGACCCTTGAGCTGGACCAGGGGAATCAGAGTCTCTTCGTCCCCTCCCTGTCCTTGGAATATATATTCCACCTACTATTTCCACACTAGAAGCAGCTTCAACGATGCAGCCTTGAGAGAGTAATGTGTTGTTGAGACCATGTAGATAGTATAATGTGAGTGAACCACGTAAAGGCCTTTATATAGAATTTCAAGATTCTGGCAGGCTGGTGTGGCAATCTACTCATCTTACCAGCCTTGTAAGCTCCATTGCTTATTATATCTGCCACCTACAAATCTGGGCCTCTTCCTTGGGTCTCTCTTTCTTTTTGTGTGTGTGTGGGGGGCAAGTTTCAAATTTCACACAGAGAACTTCTGATTTTGCAAAATAACATGTATCCCCAAATTTCACACACTTGTATAGGAGTGGGAAGGAGTCCACAAATTATAAGACAAACAAATAAAACACAAAGTCATTTGTGAGGAGCCATTGAAGATAGAGAAATTTCTGCTAAGCCAGGAAAGAGTGAGTCCAAGGCAAGGTGACAAGTGTCTGGACAGTAGTAGACCTGACCAAGAGGGACCTCAAAGACATCATACTGGGAAGATACCCCCAAGACCCCTGGGCCAAATGCAGCAAGGTATTACTTAGGAAACTGGGATCTTTGTTAGCCTTGCAGAAATTTTCATGACATCAAGTATGTCACTGATGAAACAGAGAGCTAAATTCTTGCAGGAGCCAGAGAGCAAGGAGGAATGTTGCTGGGCAACCGGAATACATTGATGAGGACACGATGGGATGAGATAGGATGAGATGGGATGACATACATCTGTGTAGGTACTCTTGTGGTCATATGACATTGAAAATCAGATAAAGCTCCCCACCACCAATTACCAAAAGATGTGCACCATAAGCACCCTCTCTCACTGAACATTATAACATGATGAAAGGAGAAAAATTTATGGAGACTGTGTTTCATTTCCCATGTCAAGATATGTCACAAAGGATTAAATAATTTGTTAAAAACTAAATGTATAGGGGCGCCTGGGTGGCTCGGTGGGTTGAGCCGCTGCCTTCGGCTCAGGTCATGGTCTCGGGGTCCTGGGATCGAGTCCTGCATCGGGCTCTCTGCTCAGCGGGGAGCCTGCTTCCTCCTCTCTCTCTGCCTGCCTCTCTGCCTACTTGTGATCTCTCTCTGTCAAATAAATAAAATCTTAAAAAAAAAAAAACTAAATGTATAATTTTTATACCCAGTTATGAACTAAGATTTCTATCACATAGCACAAAGCAGAGGCTATTTTTTTTTTTGTTACATAAAATGTATTACAAAGAGCCAAATAACCAAACAAAAGACAACTCCCTTTCTAATAACTCAGAGCAGAGATGTTTGCAATGGACAGCAACAGAGGACTCCATTTCATCTGATGTCTACTGAGGTTTGTACAATAGTTAAAAGATTCAGAGATAAAATACAGTTGAGGAAAACTCTGTTCTTTATACAACTTTGAGCAACTGTGCACACAGACTATTTTCAGGTACTTAGTGTCAGTATTTGTACATGGGTCAGCTTGAGGTGGACTATGGTGGATTACAAAACTAAAGGCTGTAAAACTGGTAAATGTCTGTGATCTGATCTAGAAAAGATACTTTTTATGGGTTTCACAAGTATTTCATTGAGGAAAAGTTAGTTAATTTTTAAAAATAATTAGTTAAAAAATAGGGCACATTTTACAATAATAATAATAGTTACATTTATTGAGTGCTTACTTTGTGCTAGGCACTGGTCTGGAGTTTAAAGTGTGTGCTAACCACTGTTAATGAGGGTTCTCTGAATCAGGTGGACTCACCCGCCAGGTGTAGTTACTGCAAAGATGCCCAAATTAAGTGAACCTCTTAAGTGGCTTCTTTACAGTACAGAACCTGAATATCTACGGTACAGTGAATCCCTAATCATTTAAAAAATTCTATCAGTTAATTAAATGACTATAAAAATTCTACTACAAAGGAGAAAGAATCTAGAACCCACAACTTGTGATGACTTGCCATATTTAAAAATGTTATTTAATGTAAATTTAATTTATTAAAAAAACAAAAGCTTATTATAAATCTTTAAATCATTGCTTTTCTAATAACATACTATGGAGTTCATTTTCCAAATTTCAAATACATATTAGTTCTACTTTTGAATTTAAAAAAGATATTGTTTAAAGAAATATATATTCTAGCATTTGGCCACTGTTTAAGGATTGGCAATCTGTTTTTGCGTGTTATCTCCTTCTGCTTAGAATATGGACATTGAACATCTTATTAATCTTGTTCAGAGAATAGAATGAAGGGAAACAATAATCCCTAACCAAAAAGTTTGTGCATTATTTTCTTTTTGCTAGTTTTTCCATGTCTTGTTTAATAGGTTAAACAAGAATTGATAATGTATTGTTATTAAATAATAAGATTCTTGTTATTAGGCCTTAGGTCCTTATCATTTTTGTTTATTATTGACATCCTGTTTGTACCTTTGTTTTGGTGTTCATTTATATAAACTACTTCAATTTAGGAATCCTTACTAAGATTTTAAACAAGATATTTTCAGTTACTGTTTCTCTTCTCCCATTTTTAGTAGGTTTTATATAAGTCTAAGTCAAACAATATTCTTTCTTAAGACTTTTGGTTCTATGAGACTCTTAGAGTCTCCTCTAGCTTCTATAGACTAGCTTCTATTTTTCTTACTTATAAAATAAATTCCTACTATCTACTGACTATACTATATAAATTTGGCAAATTATAACTCATGGATATAAATATATGGTGCAGAGGGACATCAATTCCTTTGCTTTCCTGGCCTGCAAAGGTGTTGTTTTGGCTATGTTCTACTTGTAAGTTAAACTGTGTTAACCTATTTGATACCAAAAATGTCTTTATTATTATAATTAGTTTTGCTAGTTGTGCACCAAAATCTTTTTTCCCTTTCTTCCAAGTTTCTTAGGTTCTTGACAATAGAATATGAACAGAGATGATGGGATCACTTGTGGGCCATATCCCTCCCTCACAGACATGCTGCTATTCAGCTTCTTCTGTGCCCATGAAGACACTGTCCTAGGGAACCCCTCCATAAACCAAGATAGAAGGAACCTGGGTCCTTGAATGACTATATAAAGCAAAACCATCAGCCTCACTTTTCTGAACTATGATAGAGAAATGAATTTCTTTTTTTTTTTTTCCCTTACCACTCTGTTTTTGGGTCTTTCTGACATAATTTTAGCTTAATATATTTCCATATCTGGAAGTAATACTTCCAAAATATTATAGTGATTTTTTGAACTTAATTTTTTTATTGTTTCTACAAGACAAAGTAGGCATTCTCGAAGACATAGTCTTGTTTCAAGAACCATAGACAGCCAATTAAGCAAATTGGGATAATATGAATCAATCATCCCACAAATATTCATTACTTTCCTGTTATTATCACTGTATTTGATTCTGGGGGCTATAAATGTCTATATCACATCTTTCTTGCTTATTTTGATGGGAAATAAATATTTTCCACTCACATTATAAACTTGTTTTATATATGTTTCAGGTGAAGATTTTACTGAAAACATTATTTGAGCTCATTGCATGCAAGTTACTGTGTGGAATGGTGTGGATAAAAATGAAGACTAAAACATGATCACTTTCCTCAAAGAACCTACAGAAGGAAAAAATAGTATTTAAATACACTTCATAATTAGCTTTCGGTAACAGTTGACCTCTTTTGAACTTCACTACCATCAAAAAATAGATTTTATCATACCTTTTTGTACCTGATGAAGTGGAGACTTAATAAAGATAATAAGTACACTTACTGACGACCTACTGACTACCATCTTGTCCTTCCTTCTTGAGCTAAACTATAGTGGGAGTGGGTGCAGTCAGTACAAAACCGTGGATGATCTCATGGGATCTGAGGGAAGCAAGGGCACGTGATGCCTGTTCCCTGATGGAACACGAGGAAATGGCAAGACTTGAGTGATAGTTTTACAAAATTTCATGTGTCCCCTGGTGAAAGACTAGTAGAGTGATTCCCAAGCAAGGAAGTTGGGTCCATCATGGGGCCAGGGTGACAGAAGAGCAGAGGACTTATTTCTATGTGACAGAGAGAAGTCTGAAAGTGACAGAGGGCATTAGCTTCCTACTTTCCCTTATGCCAGTATGGTGTAGGTCGTTTCACAGGGAGTCCCTGCACCCAAAGTAACAGACAGAGCTCAACCCTGGAGGACCTTTTGGACAGAAGTGAGACCTATAAGAGGCTGCAGCTTGTTCAGCTGACACCTGAGATCAGACAGAAATAGGCGTCCATACAAATGCCATAGTTGCAAGCTGCTCACTTGGATCTGGTATCTTCTCTGATTGCCCTATGAAGCCAAGACCTCCTTCCATGCCACCAGGGTAAAAGAGATCCCCTCTGGACTGACTAGGACTATGTTTCTACCACTATTAAAATAGGCTTACAATTATGAAGACTATATCATTTATTGACCAAATAGGGACACTTAAAAAAATGTCTATATTTATTTTAAGTAATCTCTACACCCAGTATGGGACTCGAACTCAAGATCAAGAGTTGCATGCTCTCTGGACTGAACCAGCCAGGCACCCCCAAATATGGACACCATTGAGCGTAAAAAGGGGAATTCTTGATTATTATACTCAGATTAGCATATGTAAAGTGCGACTGTCTGGGACAAACTGGGAAGATGGTCACTTTCTTCTTATAAAAAGAATTAGGATGAGTTACACAAAAACTAAACAAGTTGTATTTTTCACACATATGAAAATATGGACTAAAACTAATACCCACCACAAAGGGCAATGCTTATAGCAGAATCTGCCTCTGCAGATCACTGTACTATGTAAGAAAGATGACTTTTTCCTTCTGTCCACATTCTACACTTTCAAAGTATGGGGCTTCTATACTCTGCTGCACTTTTTGCTAACTCCTCCCTGTGTAAAGACAAATGATTTATCTCTTGGTGAGATGACAAGAATTTGCCATCATGTGTTCATTTTCCTCTGTAAGTAAAAATATGGAGTTAAACATTCCTCTAAACGGCGTGATCTGTCTTAGTTTTCTCGCTAGGTGAAAGCACTGGAATTTTCTTTCTTTTGCCATTTCTCTGCCTTCAAACTGACTCCTACCTGGGTAGGTTCTGTTCCTGCCCAGAGGACACAAGAAATTCGGGGTGGCTAGACTCAGTTTGCAGAAAATGAGTGGGAAGCTTAATTTTGAACATACCTCCAAGCCATAGGTCTCCATTCCATCTCTACTAGTAAAAAAGCAGGTATTTTAATTCCTATCTGGCATCTGTGTGCATTCCTTAATTTATTTTCAAACTAATTAAGGGAAGTTTTGTCTAGCTGGTTAGAGACACAATATGGCAACCGTATATATGCCCTGAATGATCTGGATTATGACTCAAGGGAGAGATGTTCTACAGGAGACAGTTATTGTATGCTTTGCTTGGGATGCAGATGCCTTCCAGAACTTTTATTATTATGCCTGAAGCGATGCTTAAATAGAATTTTAACTTTTGTTAAACATGACACTTTTTAGGAATTGTTCCCACTACTTGGTGATAGGTTAATGTAATACGGCCTTAAATTTCTTAGGGTTTTCAGTTCCTTTTCTGGTTGTAGATACTAAGGGAGAATGTTTCTTCCCTCATTCCTGAATAGGTTTTCTAGTTCAGAGAACTGAGTTTGGGGAACTCCTCTAGTTTAGGGAATGTGGTGGCCAAACTGGCCTCTTTCCATTTTTATTTATTTATTTATTTATTTATTTTTTAACCCAACCCCAGAAATACAGGCGTTCCCACCTAAAAGCGGTTCCGCTTTCCGAAGTTCTGATTACCTGTCCTGTGGTCATTGCAGGTCTGGAGGAAGACGAGCCTCCATCTGACGAATCCTCAGAGGGTTAGTAGCGCCCGAACGCCGCGCCGCACCGTCTGCGTCATTCCCTTTACGTCATCCCGTCACGCAGGCTTCTTATCGCCTCGCATCAGCCCAAGGGTGAGTACAGCGCAATGGGACATTTTGAGAGAGACCAAATTCAGGTAACTTTTATTACAGTATGTTGTTGTAATTGTCATTTTTATTTTTTTATTTTATTTTTATTTATTTTATTTATTTATTTGTTTATTTTATTTATTTTTTTATTATTTTATTATGTCATTATTGTTAACCTTTTATTGTGCCTCATCTGTAAATTGAACTTTATCGAAGTCTGTATAAGAAAAAAGGTTTAGCATGCAGAGCGCCCCGCTGTCCGCCCTTTCGGGCATCCCCTGAGGGTCTTCGAACGACCCCTTCCACCACCACTGTGGGAAAAGGGCGACTGCTATAACTTAGGTAAATTTGAGGAGTATCAACTGAGCATGCACATTTCAGCTTTCTTTTGTAATCAGACTGTCTTCATGGAACAGTTCTCTTCCTCTCCTCTGTGCTTTAAGTCTTACCTGCTCTTATCCAGCAATGCTTGCGACTGGATGAGGTTAATCTGCCTAACACCGGGTTTAATTAACGAGCCAATTTAGCTCTTGCATTAAGCTGTGAAGTGGCCTTTGGTATATTCTTTATAATCAAAGGATGATGTTTTGATTTGCTATCTATTTTACTCCTTTTAGATCTCTAATGTGTATTGGGCCACCTTAGTGTTGGGACAGTGGAGTGATGATTTTTGGATTATGAGTGAGCTAATCTGTGGACATATTTGGGTATTTGCATAAGGTAAAATTATTTCTTGCGGTTTTTCTTAGCAACACCCAAGCTTCGCCAGCAGATAGCTATTCGTCATTAAAGAGATCTTTATTATTCCTGGAGGGATGATAGGGTTGACAGACTGTTCTGAGTGGAAGACGGAATATAAAGATGCAATTACGAAGTTCAGAAAGAGAAAGGTGTTAATTCTTGCAATTAAGTCATATTTTTGCTATATCCACGTGATATTCTCTGTTTTGCTTTTCTTCTTCACAGCTGAGCTTACTGATGCTTCAAGCCTCTGTCCACAGGGAGGACTCTGGATGTTCTGGATGCTCTGAAGAGAATAGCCCCTTTCTATGCTCCTATCCTGGTAGGCACTGATACCTCTCTCAGCTGGCCTTTCTGCAGTAATAAGAGCTACTATTTGAGGGGTCAGTTATGTTCTAAGACTTTGACTAAATTATTTCATTTTATGTCACGACAATGCTATAAAATAGATTTTATTATCAACATTTTTACTGAAGAAGAAATTGAAATCCAGAGAAGTTGTGTGACTACAAGACTGAAGAACATGAAATTAAGTCTCTCAAATTCTTACATCATAATTGGATGATATGTAGGAAAAAGTAATCATATAACTATTCATTATCTGACCTCTGCAGGCATGAGGTTATGTGAGGAAACAAAAACTGTTATTAGTGTTCCCTAATGAACTGGTAGTAGAGTTTACAGTATTGGTCTGAAACTTCTTAGAATGTATTGACCTGGAGTAGCACTTTTGGATCAATAGCATAAATTGTGCTAAGTGACTGTGTCACCATAAATATTGTCTAGAGGATGGGCTTTGATTTTCTTTTTGCTTAGTTCAGATCCTTTACGTTAAATACTATAATATCCATAGTATTTATTACATAACATGGTAGAGAACATAGTGTTGTGAATATTTTAGTAGGGTCACCTAAGGCCGTGGTAGTTGGGTATGGCAAACAGTGATCTAAAAAATCTGAGCTGTCAAAGCAAATTCTTGAAAGTATAATCACATTTTAGCATTCATGATATGGAAAAAGATAGACAGTGTTCATTGTCAACACAATTACATTTTGTTCCTGAGATGGAATTCTGTAAACATGTTTGCTTGCTTGGATCTAAGAAAATACATTTCACCCTTGAGGATTTTTACTTTTCCCCCAACTATCTCATTATTGTTTTCTCTATTGTCTTAAGGAGGTCAGTCTTAGAGCTCTGTATAGAATGATGTTTCTCACTTTATTGCACTGTACTGTACTTAAAGTATTAGAGTGAACCTGGTATTCAGACCAGCAGGTTGGAGAGTAGCTAAAATGAATCTGCGGAGGGAAGTCAGGCAAGGACATCTGGCATAAATAAACCTGGCAGTTGGGCTCCTGTTGTATTTTATTGTATTAATAAATAATTAATTCTTTTTTTTTTTTTTCTGAAACAGCTCTATATCCTGGAGGCATTAGCTCTTGTTAATTAAGACTTTTATGTTATACCATATAATAATATACATAATACCATACACATAATGTAATTGTGTTCAAAAGAGACATAACTTTCAGCCAAAATTCCTTGCATGTGGTGCTACTGGAAACATTTACTTTGCTTTATAAAGTAAGTGAGTTTCTCTAATTTAAAGAATGTATTAAGCACATATCACAGACCAGAACTGGAAATAAAGGATGTTAGGGCAACTAGCCCTCATTTGTGACTTTGTTGGGAATATTGGCCTCTAATACTTAGCACAGACCTGGCAGATGAGGTGCTCAAAAGTATTTTGAATAAAGAATATAATACTCCTGTATTCTTATTGACTACATGTGGGATTCCAAACCTGTGCTAAACCTTTTACAATATAATTGTGTTAAAAAGAGACGTAACTTTTCAGCCAAAATTCCTTGCATGTGGTGCTACTGGAAACACTTACCTTGCTTTATAAAGTAAGTTTCTATAATTTAAAGCATGTATTAAGCACATACCACAGACCAGAAATTCAGTCTTCCCTCAAGCTTTGGCAATTACATGATGCTGCTCTTATTTTTCCATTAAGTACATGGTAACTCAGGCAAGTTAAATAACTTACCTAAGATCACAGGATGGTAAGGATTCACTCTGGATCTTTTTCACAACAAAGCTGTTGCTTTTCCTGCTACACTCTGCTGTGTGTAATAGTAGTTTTTATACATCTAGTCATTTTTCAAATGAATGGGAGTACTTGAAAGCAAAGGATTTTTATAATAAAATAGTCCTTATAAAGACTATTTCAGGGAATGCATTAAAAATAGTGTACATTATCCTTCTATCTCTTTTTTTAAATTTGATTTTTGTATGTTAATTTAAAGTATATATATAGCAATATTATCAGTATTTTTTCAAAAAATATATTGCATGTGTATTTCATATTCAGCTTTGTAATATGGTACTTTATGCATACTATTTTATTATAATAATCATACATTTTTAAAATAATAATCATACATTAAATTGATATATTACTCTTATTTACAAATGGGGCAATAAAGAACAGTGAGGTTAAATTACTTGTCCTAGGATATGTAACTGTGGAATTGGAAAACTGTATGATTTTTTTTACCTAAATTTTCTTAAGTCTATTGGCTCTTAGATCAATTTTGGAAATTCCTAGAATATTATAAATATTGCCTAGCTAAAACTTAAATCACAATAATTGCCAAATTTTATTCTAACATTAGGGGGGATATATCACACTGTTTTAGGCAGTTTCTTTTTGTCATTAAATATAACACTCTGAATAATTTTGATTTTCCAGTAAAGAAGCTTAATTTTACATGAAATTTATTGCCTTTTAAACAGTTATTGTCAATCATTCTCCACATTTCTTTGACCATTACAATTTAAGAATCAAATAGAACAGATAATTTTCTCAGATGACAGAAATATAGGAACATACATAACATTATCATTGTGACTTATTGCTGAACTTGTAGAGGAAAAACATTTTTACTGATAAATTCCTACAAGAATATTTACTTCTTTCACCCAACTCTTTACAAATGACACTTGAGAGGTGGGTGACTAACATTCTGATTTTTTCAGCTATCAAGGTATTGTTCTGAGGATTGCTTGTTGCAGGAATTAAAATTGTTATCTTTCAGATGCCTATGAGGTGTAGAGGTGACTTATTTTTTGTTTAGTCTGCTTACTGAGTGGTGTGGACTAAGGAAGTTAATAAATTAGCAACACAGGGTTTCAGTAAGGATATTATTTGCTTGACTGGCTGTGTGGGCTGATACCTTGCTTGAAATATAGAGAAAGGAGGCAGCTGGTGTTGCAGAAACTGTGGTAAAGAGAGGGTGACTGGAAGACTTGAGTATACAAGCTGTTTTCCATCAGGATCCAGACACCTAAGCACTGTCCTTTGCATACAAAATCTTATGTCTAATTATTTCCCCATATGTTTTTGGTATGTAATGAATATATTGACCTGTTTTCTGTTGTAGGCAGATACCCCAGTTTACAAGTATATACACAGATATACTTGAATATGTGAAATATAACCATGGAGCCAACATTTAGAATTCCAGAGCTACCTCATTTTTTTAAAAAGATTGTATTCATTTATTTGACAGAGAGAGATCACAAGTAGACAGAGAGGCAGGCAGAGAGAGAGAGAAGCAGGCTCCCCGCCGAGCAGAGAGCCCAATGCGGGACTCGATCCCAGAACCCTGAGATCACGACCCGAGCAGAAGGCAGCGGCTTAACCCACTGAGCCACCCAGGCGCCCACTACCTCATTTTTTAAATAAATTTTACTTCTTATTATGTCAAAATATGTTTCAAAGTGATTAGGAAAGAACATTAGGGATCAAAGCCAATGGTTAAGAAAGAATTCTTGAGACATCTTTGATGCTTGCAAAAAAGGTGGTTATATTAAAGCCTGGGGACAGGACCCTTGGACAGAAAGAACTGTACTGGGGTCATGAGGAGTGGCCCAATATAAACCTTCAAGTTGGGAGGGGGTTAGTGATAACATAAGTCTTTTAGGTGGGAGCAAGGTTTCCAGGACCCTGAGAAGACTAACTATTATTGGGAAAAGGTCATTTATTACCGTCTAATAAAACCTAAGTCATGAGACCCTTCAGATATATATTGGTGAGTCAAATGCTTGGGGAATGATTGCCCACACTTATCTTGGGGGGTGCTTAAAGATAAAGAAATTTCTAAAGGAATTTTTATATGTTAAAGCATTTACAGGATCCTGGGAGTTGGACTGATGTTGCCTTTTTGCCCTTAGCAAAGTATTAACATGCAGGCAGTTGAGTCCCTAGACGAATGTTACTCTGCCTATTTCAAGGACCTGTCAGTGGGCCGTAGGTAGTAAGGAAATATAATAATTTTCCTTCTGCCTTTTTTTTCCCACATCAAATGGATGTTTGGTATAGAAAGAATAAAATAGTGAAGAAGTATATAAAATGAAAGTTAAATCAATCTTTCTTTCTTTCTTTCTTTCTTTCTTTCTTTCTTTCTTTCTTTCTTTCTTTCTTTCTTATTAAAGATTTTATTTATTTATTTGACAGAGATCACAAGTAGGCAGAGAGGCAGGCAGAGAGAGAGAGAGGAAGTGGGCTCCCTGCTGAGCAGAGAGCCCGTGTGGGGCTTGATCCCAGGATCCTGGGATCATGACCTGAGCCGAAGGCAGAGGCTTTAGCCCACTGAGCCACCCACATACTCCTGAAAGCTTAAACCTTTCTACTCCAAACCAATCACACTTTCTAGAGGAAATGACTTATAGAATAGATGGATCCTTCAAGAAATTTTCCTATAAATTTTTTGTTATTATTTTATCTGATTTTTTTTTTTCCTGTAAAAAGAGACCACAGCATCTTTCCATAGGACTGTATAATTTCAAAGCAATTGCTGTTTAGGAACACAACAAAAAAACAAAAACAAAATGATCTGTAAATTTGGACAAGTCTTGGTTTAGAATTCTTGGATATTAAATTATTAGTTAGGACCCTTTGGCTGTGAAGAAAGAAAATTCATTTTATATTGTTAAAAAGGAATTTTTATTGACTTACAAAGTTGAAAAGTCCATGAGTAATGTGGCTTCCTGGGGGATCAAATGACAACATCATACTTGTCATTTATTCTGTTCTTTTGTACCACTTCCTCTTCATTGGTTACATTCTCTGGTAGGTCTAGCTTCATGGTGACAAGAGGGTTGCAGCAACCCTTACCTTGAGTTCACTTAGTTTCAAATGTAGCAGTGAAAAATAATTCATTTCCAGAATTGAATCTTACTGGTTCTTACTGATCTGAATTGAGGCACGTACCCATTTGTATTAATTTGGTAGGGCTGCCATAACAGACTAGATGGCTTGAGCAACAGGAATTTATTTTCTCACATTTCTGGAAGCTAGAAGTCCAAGTTTAAGGTGTCAACTGGTTTAGCTTTTTCTGAGGCCTCCTCTTTGGTTTGCAGTTTGCCATTTTTTCTCTATGTCTTCCCATGATGTCTCTCTGTGTGTTTGTGTTCTAATCTTCTCTTCCTATAAAGCCACCAGTCATATTGTTATAAGGACCACCCTAATGACCTCATTTAACCGTATTTACTTCTTTAAAGGCCCTATTTCCAAATACAGTCACATTCTGAGTTACTGGGGATTAGGATTTCAACATATGAATTTGCTGGGCATGGGGGGGAGGACCTAATGCAGCTTGTAACACTATTCCTGTATTGCCACTGTTGCATTCCTACATAATCACATGCCTATCCTAGATCAAATACCACATTTAGATCTAATAGAATAGTCAAAGGACCGAAAATTGTGAAAAATGGATCCCTAAGTGAAAACTAGCCACTCTTACCAACATGATGGTGAGTGGGTGCTATCCAGTCAAAAGCCAACAAGTGTCCATTTCACTAAGAAAATATAGGTTAAGATGACAATATCAGCAGCAGATATTTTGGTAATAAATTAATAATAAAGAATTAACTAGTACGGGAAGAAGTAGATTCTTGAACTTCAAATTTTTACTTCAGTGGAAAGAAAAACATTGTCTTTCTTAAGAAAGAGAAATAGTAGCTTCACCAAAAACAATTTCTGTTAAGAAAAGTGGTAATCTGAGACTAGGATCTTAGTTCTTTTTTAAAAATTTATTTATTTGAGAGAGAGAGCAAGCACACAAGTGTGGGGGGCGGCACGCTGAGGGAGAGGTAGAAATAGACTCCCGCTGAGTATGGAGCCCCATATGCAGCTCAATTCCAGGACTCTAACTAAGATCATGTCCTGAGCCAAAGACTTAACCATCTGAGCCACCTGGACTCCCAAGATGTTAGTTCTATTATCTCTCTTAAACTTTGAGTAACTGAGCAAAATGTCACAGCCAATATGGGGCTTTCTATAATAGGGTATGGCCTTGTTTATCTCAATTTTTTAACATTCAGAAACAAGTGATTTTTTTTCTCCATAAAATGTTTTTACAATTCTTCACCTACAGAACAAAACAAAACAACTTTCTAATACTAGGAAAAAGAAACAAAATATATACGTATATATACATACACACACACATATACATATATATGTGTGTGTATACATACATTCCCCACATCTTCTTTATCCATTCAAAAACTGATGAACACTTGAGCAGCTTATATACTTTGGCTTTGTAAATAATGCTGTTATAAACATTGAGGTGCCTGTACTCCTTTGAAATAATGTTTTTTTATTTTTGGGATAAATAGCAGTGTGATTGCTGGACTGTGAGATAATTCTATTTTTAACTTTTTGAGGAACCTCAATACTCTTTTATAGAGTGGCTGTACCAGTTTGCATTCCCATCAATAGTGCAGGAAGATTCCCCTTGCTCCACATCCAGGCCAACACCTGTAGTTTCTGGTGTGCTTGATTTTAGTTTGATTTTTAGTGTGTTTGGTTTTAGGTTGAGATGATATCTTTTGGAGTTTCAATTTGCATTTCCCTGAAGATAAGTGATGATGAGTGTCTTTTTTTTTTTTTCTTTTTAACATATAATGTATTATTTGCTTCAGGGGTACACAACTCTGAATCATCAGTTTTAAACAATTTACAGCACTCACTATAGTACACACACAGGGTGGCTGGGTTATGGACATGAGAGTCTTTTCATATGTCTGTTGGCCATCTGGATGTCTTATTTGGAGAAATATCTGTTCATGTCTTCTGGCCATTTTTAGACTGGATTATTTGTTTTTTGGATGTTGAGTTGTATAAATTCTTTATATATTTTGGATTCTAACCTTTTAAATAAAGATATTTGTAAATATCTTACCTATTCTGTAGGTTACCTTATAGTTTTGTTGATTATTTCCTTTGCCATGCAGGAGCTTTCTCTTTTGATGTAGACCCAAGTTTATTTTTGCTTTTGTTTCCCTTACCTCAGGAAATAGGGCTAGGAAAAAGTTGCTGTGGCCAATGTCAAAGACTTTACTGCCTCTATTCTCTTCTAGGATTTTTATGGTTTCAGGTCTCATATCTAGGTCTTTAATCTATTTTGAGTTTATTTTTTTAATGTGGTGAAGAGAGTGGTCCTGTTTCATTCTTCTGCATGTTGCTCTCCAGTGTTCCCAACACTACTTGTTGAAAGGACTGTCTTTTTCCAATTGGATAGTCTTTCTTGCTTTGTTGAAGATTAATTGGCCATATAATTGTGGGTTTATTTCTGGGTATTCTTTCTTTTTCTATTGATTTGTGTCTGTTTTTATGTCAGTACCATACTGTTTTGATCACTACAGCTTTATAATGTAATTTGAAGTCCAGAATTGTGATGCCTCCAGCTTTGCTTTTGTGTTTCAAGGTTGCTTTTGCTAGCTATTAAGGGTCTTTTTTTTTTGTTCCATATACACTTTAGGATTGTATGCTCTATTTCTATGAAAAATGCTGGTGGTATTTTGATAGGGATTGCATTGACTGCATTGGGTAGTACAGACATTTTAACAATATTTGTTCTTTTAATCCATAAGCATAGAATGTCTTTCCATTTCTTTGTGTCCTCTTCAATTTCTTTCCTCAATATTTTATAATTTTCAGAGTACAAGTCTTCCCTTCATCTCTTTGGTTAGGTTTCCTAAGTATCTTATTATTTTTGGTGCAATTGTTAAGTGGAATTGTTTTATTTCTCTGTCTGCTCTTTTGTTACTGGTGTATAGAAATGCAGTAGATTTATGTACATTGTATATCCTGCAAATTTACTGAATTTGTTTATCAGTTCTAGCAGTTTTTTCTTGGAGTCTTTTGCGTTTTCCATATATGGTATCATATCATTTGCAAACAATGAAAATTTTACTTCTTTCTCACCAACTTGGATGCCTTTCATTTCTTTTTGTTGTTTGATTGCTGTGACTACCACTTCCAGCAGTATGCTGAATAAAAGTGGTGAGAATGGACATCCCTCTCTCTTTCCTGACCTTAGGGGAACTGCTATTGACTTTTCCCCATTAAGGATGATATTAGCTGTGCGCTTTCCACATATGGTCTTTATTCTGTTCAGGTATGTTTCCTCTAAACATTTGTTGAGGGTTTTTATGTGATGTATCATATTGATTGATTTGTGATATTGAACCACCCTTGTACCCAGGAATAAATCCTACTTGATCATGGTGAATGACTTTATAAAATGTATTTTTGGATTTTGTTTGCTAGTATTTTGTTGAGGATTTTTACATTTATGTTCATCAAAGATAATGGCATGTAGTTCTCTTTCTTTTTTTGTGATGCCTTTATCTGGTTTTGGTATTGGGATAATGCTGGTGTCATAGAATGGGTTTGGAAGTTTTCCTTCCTCTTTTGTGTTTTGGAATAGTTTGAGAAGAATAGATATTAACTCTTCTTTAAATGTTTGTTAGAGTTTACTTGTTAAGCCATCTGGTTCTGAATTTTCATTTGTTGGCATTTTTTTTTTTTACTACTGATTCAATCTCTTTTTGGTTATCAGTATATACAAATTTTCTATTTCTTTCTTTTTTTTTTTTTTTTAAAGATTTATTTATTTGACAGAGAGAAATCACAAGCAGACAGAGAGGCAGCCAGAGAGAGAGAGAGAGGGAAGCAAGCTCCCTGCCGAGCAGAGAGCTCGATGCGGGACTCGATCCCAGGACCCTGAGATCATGACCTGAGCCGAAGGCAGCGGCTTAATCCACTGAGCCACCCAGGCGCCCCTCTATTTCTTCTTGTTTCAGTTTTGGTAGTTTGTATGCTTCTAGGAATTTATTTATTTCTTCTAGGTTGTCCAATTTATTGGCATATAGTTTTTTATAATATTTGCTTATAATTGTTTGTATTTCTGTGCTTTTTTTTTCATTTTATTTTATATTATTTCTTTCCAGTGTTCCAAAATTCATTATTTATGCACCACACCCAGTTCTCCATGCAATAGTGCCCTCCATAATACCCACTGCCAGGCTCACCCGAACCCCCATCCTCATCCCCTCCAAAATCTTCAGTTTGTTTCTCAGAGTCCGCAGTCTCTCATGGTTTGTCTCCCACTCCAATTTACCCCATCTTTGTGCTGTTTGTTATTTTTACTCTCTCATTTGTGATTTTGAGTCCTTTTTTTCTCAATATGTCTTAGCAAGAGATTTTTAATATTTCTTTCATCCCAAGAATGAGAATTCATCCTCACTTCTTTCCAGATTGAGAAACCCATAATCCAATAAGGATATACTATTTCTAGTAATATAATCAGTAAAGTTGTCATAAAAAGTTATATACCATAGAGGCTTTACTTTTTTTTACAGTGCCCATGAACCCACAAAGAAAATCTCAGTATCTCTCAATAAATTCCAGAAAGTAGAAAGTAAAAAATTTAGTAAATCTCTAAATTTCTGAATGTAAACTAGTAAAACCAGATATACCTAACAAAATAAAAACAAATGAAACAATAACTTTTATTTATATGTTGAATTAAATAGAAAATAAAAATACTACATACAACAACTTAAGGAAAACAAAATAAAAAGCGTTTAGTGTAGGATATTGAACAAATACATCCACGGAAAGCAAAAAAAAAAAAAAAAGTGAATTCATGAAGATAAAAGGATAAATTAAAGCATAAATTAGAAGTAGAAAAAAATAGAACTTTTATAAGGAGGCTTAAATAATAGTAACAAACCCATTCCAATGGTAACTTTCCACTTACCTTCATCAAAGTGTAGCTGGGAAGAGATGAAAGCTCAAATACATAGATTTAAGGGTGAGGAGAAGGAATGATCCACCAATACAGAAATAATAGAGCTACAAAAATAGTCGTCAAAAATCTGGGCCAATAAATATGAAAAGCTCCTTGAATGGATATTTTTTCAGAAAATAGGTTACCCAAATTGATACCTAAAGGAATAGAAAAATATAAACATCTAACAACCATGAAGGAAATTAGTTGTCAAAGAACCAGTACATTCACCTCCACTATTTTTGAAGATAAGAACTTTTCATGTCTACAGTGTTCTGACAGCAATATTTATTATCTATAATACTGAAAAAATTACTTCCAACTATCCTGAGATTATATTTATACATTGTCTAAATGTATATGTTCTGATATATGTGTTATCAGTTTTAGATATTTTAATTAGTTTAAAACATTTATTTACTTACTTTGGTTAACACATTTTTCCCCTGCTGAGCAGAGAGCATTGCTATGCAAACTTCTATAAGGCAAAATAGTGTAAAGTTAAAAAGCAATTACCATTAATGTATATGGAAAATTTTTTTGAGCATTCCCAGGCCTCCAAAATAACCTCTCAGGCTTTTCTGATACCTTAGGACAAATCTAATTAACAGAGGCATGAAATAAATGCAGTAAAACACAGGTGCTCACACAGTTCAAAGCTATGGCAGCGTGATGCCAGGTGTAGTTTCCAGTGAAAGTGCTTGGCAGGACCACTCATGCTATTCCTGGTGTACACTGCCCCTCTAACAGCTCTGCTGCAAAACAAACACTGAATGCTATTTTTGCTTCTTGTCTTTTTTTGTAAAAGTGAAAATTCTCTTCAGATTTCTTTTGGTTAACAAAAACAGGTGTTACTAATGTAGGTCTTTTGTAAAAGTGAAATGATATACTGTGAACTTTTGAAAAACAGGGTGTGTGGGCATTGGGGAGGGTATGTGCTTTGGTGAGTGCTGTGAAGTGTGTAAACCTGGTGATTCACAGACCTGTACCCCTGGGGGTAAAAATATATGTTTATAAAAAATAAAAAATTAAAAAAAAAAAAACAGGGTGTGTGGGGATACTTGTATCCTCTTGTCTGTTTGAATTTCAGTGTCTTCTTTGAAATTGTTCTTATTAATTATAAAATCTAGAATCACCTTATTAGGGGAAGTCTTGTCATTTAATTCTCTCCATTTCCAAATTAGGAAATCTATCTATAGAGGTGATGCAATTTTCTTTTTCATGGCCATCTAGCAAGCTAGTGGTAAAACAAGCACTAGAAAAAAATGGATTACCTGACCAGAGTAAATAATGTAGAAGAAGGTTCCTCTTCCAGGGTTTGGGTGAAGGGAATTACATATAATTAACTGGCAGTCTTTACTCTGTAAGTACTTTAACCTTAATTGATAGTGTAAAACATTTACAGATTCTCATTGCTTACGTATATACTCTGTTTAAGGCTAGCAGAGCAATGAAGCAAATTTGTAAAACTATTTTAAAAACTTCCCAAGTTAGTAAAAATATATTCTGAAGAGGTTTTCTTCAAACTTAGAGCTGAGAATAACAGATGTCTCACAAATTGCAGTTTTTGTAGTCATCTAAGAATTTGAAAGTGGTCCCCAAAGGTTACTAAGACCCTCACTATAAATGAAAAAAAAAAAATGGTATCATCAGTGCACAGCCTGGATAAGCAGTAATGTCACATCCTGACATTACCACACCATCAAAGCTGCTGAGAAAAAGCAAACTGGGCAGCAACAGCTGTATTGCCAAATGGTGAAAATGTTAAAATGTGGCAGAGGTCAGTGGAAGTTATTTATATTCACCAGAAAGATACACTGATGATGCAGGTTTCATTTAATTAGTGTATTACAAGAACAAGTCCTTCAAGTGTGAATGAGGACACAAACTTCCTGATTTTTCTTTTCTCTTTTGACAAAGGTTATTTTAAACCTGGTCCAGAAGTCTTATGAGGGTCAGCCCTTGGTTACATACTCAGTCACTCCACAGACCTGGAAGAACTTTCACATAGCCTTGTAAGGGTAGGGATTTGTTTGTTTTGCTCACTGTTACAACCCCGTATCTGTAATAGTACCTGCAACATAGTGCATGTTCAATCAATATTCACTAAATGCACACATTATTTCTCTAACAATATTCCCCTCTTATATCATATTTCCATTTAGTTCTTATCATCTCTTGCCTGGGTTGTCATAGCAGCCTTCAATCCAGTTTCCTTAACTATGATCTTATCTCTGTTTTTCATCTGTGTTTCAATCTAGAGCCAGATCTAAAATGTACTTCTGATCTTGTCACTCTATAGTCTAAAAGTCTTTAAAAGTTCACCATCATTTGCAGGATCAAGCTAAAGGTATTTAAGGTGGTATATGAGGTCCTCCATGATTTGACCTAAGCCCTCTTCAAGTGCGTATCTCAGTGCTAGGTGCTTCATAATTTATGTTCTGTTTATGTTTATTTACTTTATGTTCTAATAACCACAAATTGCCTTATTGTTTTCTACACATACCAGAGTTTTCTTCCATTTCCTTCATGTGTTACTTCTGCTTGGAATGTGTCAAACTCCCACTTACCTTTAAGATTCAGCAAAGGAGGGGCACCTGGGTGGCTCAGTGGGTTAAAGCCTCTGCCTTCAGCTCAGGTCATGATCCCAGGCCCCGCATCGGGCTCTCTGCTCAACAGCGAGCCTGCTTCCTCCCCTCTCTCTCTGCTTGCTTCTCTGCCTACTTGTGATCTCTGTCTGTCGAATAAAGAAAAATGGTTAAAAAAATTCAGCAAAGGAATATTAATTTACCCTTTTCCTTTACCTTCTGGCTCAGTTATCTGCCTAATTCAGCATGTCATGTACCTTAGGAATATGACTATCATAGAACTTGCCACACTGCTCTGTGATAGTCTATTTATGAACCCAACTCACCCCCAAAACAGTAAGCTTCTCCAAAGTAAGGACAAGTTCTCATCCATTTTTAGATTCCCAGTGCCTTGAACAATAAATGGTATTTAACAGAGTCCACAAATTTGTCAACTTACTTTGTAGGTAGAAAGGGAAGAAAAGTATCTTGTGATTCTGGGGGAGCATGCCCAAGATTGGGAAAGAATACATATTTTTTTATGTTTTATACAAGAGATTCTGTGCAAAGAACCAAATAAACTACCTAATTAAAAAAAGAGTCAAAACGAAAAGAAACTGGTTCCATCTCCTCATTCTCACAAATAAGGAGAAACTGGTTGCAAGCTGCAAACTAGAAGAAAGAAGTGAAAGCAGTTGGTGGAGAAAATTATCCTGAGTAGGTGGCAGGAAGAAGGCAGGTGACCTATTCTAATCAGAATGTGATGGAGGTGATCTGTCTCTTTGGGGCGTGAAGTGGACATGCTTCATAATTTAAATGCTCCCTCTGTGTGAAGTGGTTCTTTGAATCTCACATAGAGATCTCATCTATTCTGGACCAGAGGGAATGCCTGATAGAAATAACTTGGGGATTTGCTCTTGACATCTGAGCATTCTCTCTGCTTCCTCTGAGACTTTGTTAGCTTGAATCCTTTACAGCATGTAAGTGAGCCTGCCACTTGGTAAGATTTGAAGTTGTGTGATCTCTGTATTAGCTCAGCTCATGGACATTTCTGGTTGCCTAAAAATGTTCATTCTCTTCTTTTTTGCTTTCAGAACTCTAATTTTGTACACATTCTTGAAGAATAGTGGATATGTAACACAGGTCTATCCAATGAAAGAGAAGCAGATATCTTCAGATGGGGCCTTTAGAAAGTTCTTTTAAAAGTAGAATTGGCTGGCTTGTCTCTTTAGCTTTCTCATTTTCTCACTTTCTTTTTCTATCTTTATTTTCTTTTTCTTTAAAAAAAAAAAAACATTTGGTTTTCCTACTTAGACCTGGAACATCCATATTATAAGCACGAGGGAAAGGAACACATGCTAAAAGTGTTGTGTTGCTAGCAGAAGAGCTTGGGGGCTCTGAGAGACATTTCTTTGGCCTTTTAGAGTGAAATTATTATATGCACTTCTCATTCTGTAAGGAAAAATATTACTCTTCTGCCTCATTGTGGCTAGGACATTGATATTCATGAAGTAGGATCTATTCTTAAGTGCTAACAGTATCTTAATGTCATTAGAGGAAAGCTCTTGAGTAGATGACTTTTAAGTGTTGAAGAATACTTTAACTGTCTTCTGTTTGGAGAATGTGAGGCCAGAGTTTCATATTGATGGATTAGGGCTGCAACAATGAAAATAAAATTGCTTTCTGTTGTAAATAAGAAAAAAACTAGGAGTTTGGGAGTGAGAAGAGGATGTGTGTGAGGAGATTAGAGAATGAGAAAGAAGAAGGGATACAGGGAAGGGGGAGCTGCTGAGAAGGATCTTAAGGCAATACAGTAGCAAGCTTGGATCATGAGGATGAGGGCACTTCCCCTCCCCTGCAAAAGAAAAAGAAAAAGAAAAAGAAAGAAAACCCCCTGTAGAGAGCAATGGAGAGGGGCATCAGAAACATAAATGACTAATATTAAATATTGTATTCTTGCTTTTTCGATGCTTAACTGCGTTTCTGTTAACCTAACAATTTCAGCAAAAGTCTCTGTTCTCTTAGGAGTAACTAAAAGGGGGCAAATGTCTAGCCTGGCTGAGCTGTATAGGAAGTAATTAGGTTCCATGGGAGGCAAATAATTATGAGGGGACAATTGAATCTTCAGATAAAGCAGGGAATCAGAGAAAGGGGCATGTTGGTGCAGTGCAATTCTTTAATATTCCTCTAAGGAAAATTGGGGTTCTTCAGCCCTCCAGGTGGTATAAGAAGGAAGGCTTGTTTGAGACCGTAAAGGAGGAAATTATGACTCTAACATTTTGGAGGACCCGGGAATATGCAGGTGGTTAATACTTGGGTTTCATGGAAGAAAAGTGGCACACTTTCCCTTGAGGTTTTCCAGACTGCACTAATCTTCAGAACAGTTGCTTCCATTTAGGCAAGTGAGCACCATGGGAAAGGATTTTTTTCTTTTTTGTAACTTTAAACGAATGTTTCTAAAGCTGCTAAATTGAAAATCTGTCCTGCGTTATTTTGCTTAACTCCAGAGACCATGTTTTGTAGAAGAGCTAATTCATCTTTTCCCCATGAGAGTTTTGATGACATCATAGAAAAGGTGAATAACATCACTCTTGGGTGTGTTCACTCATTTATGATGGTCTCTGAAGTATAATTTCAAGAAAACTTATAGATTATCTTTTAGAGAAAATCATGACGGCTAGCCTATTGTATTTGGATAGATGGCCATTTTTTCCCCAATGAAGAGTCCTAACTGATGAGAGGCAGCTTAGGAGCAGTATCATTATTGCTGTTATATTTCATCTGCATTCTAATTTCCACACTTCTGCGTAATATTCACTTATGCAAATTCTTTTATTGAAACTCCAAACAATTTAGCTCTCTATAAAATGTTTGGACTATTATGGTATACTCTTTTGTTGTTTTCTCTTAAATATCTGTATATTTATACTCTTTCAGTATGGGTTCAGGGAAGAAATAAAATATTTTCTTAAGAATTTCAAGCACAAGCAAATGGCAGGAAATGAGAGCTTATAAAGTTGTTTGGATGGGCTAAAGTTGTTTGGAGGAGTGACGTTCAGAGGGCTTCCATTGGATATTTGGCAATTTAGGGCGCTTATATAAATTTAAATATGGATAGTGCGTTAGATGACATTATAAGTTTTTACCTTTTTAGGTGTGATGATCATCTATACATCTATAGTTATGTAAGACATGTACTTTGAAATCTTCAGAATGAGGTATTAAGTCTACAATTTACTTTCAAGTGGTTTTGCGAAATAAATCACACACACACACACACAGAAGGCAAATGTGGTTAAGAAGTTAAGTGGGTGTTCTTTGTATTATTCTTTCAAATTTTATGAAGATCTGAAACTTCTAAAAACTGGAAAAAAGAAATGAATTCTGTCACTCAAGCTCACCTTATTAGCAGAGAAGGTGCTATTATTGCCAGTCTATGAATGTTCAGGATGGCTTCTTTACAGACCAGTACCACTGATTGTCATAAAGGACCTGGGTTAGCAGCCTCTAGTGAAGGGTGGTTCACAGCATCAAAACTTACTGAATGAGACACTCAACATGTTAGTACTGATCAAACGAGGTTTGATTAAGAAGAACCATATTTCATTGAATTCAAGATGTAAAGTATTTTTAAATTTTCATATATAACTGAGTTCATATATAACCAAGAAAGAAACAATTTGTTCATATTGTATAATGTTTTCCAATGGTAATTTAAGGAAGGATCCCAGTATAAGATATGTTAAAATATGAAAAAAAGCACGAGTCCTAGAATCAATAAAGTACAATATTCCTCAAGGAAAAGTGGTGATTATGTCAGAGAATCATTATAATTCCATCTAGATTTAGTCATCGTCCTATTTATTGCACCTCTGAGCAAAAAAGATTGAGTTTTAATAATGATTCAGCCATAAGGTCTCCTTCCAGGGGCACACACATGGTCGCAATTATTAGTTATAGAAGTAGTAGAGCAAAATGGTAGAGAAGGATTGTGTAGAAGAAAGAGGAGGTGTTTTGTTTGTTTGTTTTAATTTTTCTTAAATTTTTATTTACTTATTTGACAGAGAGAGAGATCCCAAGTAGGCAGAGAAGCAGGCAGAGAGAGAGGAGGAAGCAGGCTCCCTGCTGAGCAGAGAGCCCGATTCAGGGCATGATCACAGGACCCTGAGATCATGACCTGAGCCAAAGGCAGAGGCTTTAACCCACTGAGCCACCCAGGCACCCTGAAAGAAGAGGTTTTGACTGCTGTCATGCATTTGGCTTCTATGCCATTGGGTCACTAATGTTCTCAGTTTCAGGATATAGATAAAGAATTTCTTTTCTAAATAACAATAAATAGTACAGGTGAGAAATAATAAAAACAAAAAAAATCACATTAACTACAGCTTAACACTGTACAGAGTAAAATCACAGAAAAAAGTCAAATTAAAAAAACAAAACACCCTTACCCCTAAAAATAGCACTTGATTCCTGGCAGCACTAAGACCTGGTGGAAGATCATATTATTGTCAATATATTTGCTACCTCTTTCCTTGGGAGGATTATATATCCTTTCTCTGTTTTGTCTCAGGAGTGACCATGTGACTTGCATTGGCCAATGAAATGGTTGGGAGTGCCATGTGTCACTTTGTGCATAGTTTTAAAAGTGAGTTCTTAGCCATATTCTCTCTCTTCCATTGCCCTGAGACTCAAAGAGGGATGGTTTTGTCAAGTCTGGATCTTGCAGGAAAGGCAATGATGGGGTCAGAGTTGCATCAAAACAGTTGTAGACATGCAACATGAATAAGAAATAGGTCTTCTTTTTAAAATCTTGGCGTTTTTGGAGTTTTCAGTGCAGCATGACCTCATTAGGCTGACTATTACTTTGATGAAGAAATATTTGATATCAGAGAAATAATCAGTGACCATAGTCACATAACAATGATAATGTCTAATAACATCCTAAAGAAATTTATTACAGATTAGAATTGTTAGAACTAAGTACTCTTGACGAAAGTATATCTGCAAAATTTGTCATTTCTTTCCAATTCAGAGTAACTGAGCTATTAAGATAGCCATAAAATAATGTTTATTCACTATATACTTGGGGTTGCTTGGTAAAATAGATAATCATGATTAAAAAAACCACGTGACGGAAACCAATATTAATGTTGAGGTGGTGAAACAATTAAAAAAATAATCATTTATTTAGCATTTGTTATGTGCCATATACTCATCTACCTTCATGATAATTCTATGAGTTAAGCATTTTATCAATGAGGAAATAAAAGTCCCAAGAGAGTAAATAGTGAGCCCACTGTTACACATTTAGTAATGTTAGAACTAGAGTTAAAACTGGAGGAGCCTCTCCTCTGACTAGCATACTTAGCCTCAGTGAGATAATTTAGTTGCAAGTAGTGTGTAATGTGGGATACATAACCTGTAATGTGGAGAGTTTGAAGTTGTGACCATGTCAATTATGGTAGAAATGTCATTGCTAGGAATATAAAAGATTAAAAAAATTAGTAGTTCATGGGGAAACAGTATTACTCAGGATAATTACCTTTTTCTTCCTTTCCACACTCATTTGAAATGTATCTTGAATGGCCTTGATGTCATTTTTAAATTATCTGTCTTCTGGATGTTGTTCCCTGATAAACATTTCACAACTTGAGTTCGATTATAAAGATCCAAATAGCTCTGAAATTGGGTTCAATATGACCTGCCCATTTGAACAGCATATACCTTCCTTCAAAGATCAAAAACAGAATAAATGTCAGACACAGAATACGTTTGTCAGATGCTTAGCATGGTTAATTTGGCATTTGTATTTGAAAGTGGTGTTTATTTTGTCTTTTTAAAGCTATTTTAATTCATATAGTGTCATATCTGACCTGTCAAGTCCTTGGCTCTGGATTTATACCATCCTGCTAAGGAGTCCACCCAGTTCAAGTATCAATTTCAGTCATTCTGAGGAAGACTTTCAGTTCCTATGGGTGCCCAGTTACTCTTCTGTTTTTGCAACAGTCTGGCTGTTTTAGAAAGAGCAGGCCTGGGAGCACCTGGGTGGCTCAGTAGGTTAAACATCTGACTCTTGATTTCGGTTTCAGTCGTGATCTCAGTGTCATGACATCAGGGTCATGAGATGGAACCCAACAGTCTCCTTGCCCAGCACAGAGCCTGGTTAAGATTCTCTTTCTCTCCCCCACTCTGTTCTCAGTCTCTCTCTATCTTAAAGAAGAAAAGGAGCAGGCCTCTCTAGACTGTGAACTAAAGATTATTTTTATATATGATATGTCAAACTCATTTGCTCTTAACTAGCTGAACTTTGTTGATTGGCAGTTATTTTCCATGCTCTTGAAACTAACCAACTTCCTTCTTCCCTCTTTCTCTCTTTTTTTCTTCCTCCTGTTTCTTTGCCTACCAACCTATTCAAAATCTTTTTTTCTTGTGGAAATAGTGGTGTTCTGGTAAGTATTTAATAACTGGCATGCTTGCTTTCTTTCTTTCTTTCTTTTTTTTTTCCCAACAACTGACTTTGAGAAAGAAAGAGATGAAAGTTCAATTTGTACTATATGCAAATTTCTGGATATAAATCCTTTCATCATGGACAATTTTAAGTTACTAACATAATGTAAATAATCATGGAGTTGGGATGAAGTGTGTCCAATTGGCTTTCCAGAGGTGGTAGGAACTAGCACCTGTACAACACTGTGCAATCCAGATTTCTTCATTTTCATGACAGTATTTTTACTGACATAATTTCTTACATGTATTTAAAGAAGTAAACTAAAACATCCACTTTGAAAAATTAATGAACACTTAGAGGTTCCTCTTTCTCAATCCACATAATGTAAGCAAAAGACTATATTTAATTTATAAATTTTGATTAAAAAACTTAACATTTGAATAGGCAAATAAATTCATAAAGTTCAGAATTAAAAATAATGTAAGACAGAATAAATTGAGTAAAATATTACATTTGTTTCTGATCATTAAAAAGAGCCACATATTTTATAGTGAAGGCAGACTATCCTAATTTTACCTAACAGTTTGGTAAGAATTTATTTTGTATTCTTAAGTAAAGTGAGAATGGCAGACTAATGCTTTCTAATTTTATATGTGGCCTCAAGGATTCCTGGTCATCTCATAGTCTTTATTTTATGAACTTCCAGTTTCATTCATTGTAAAAGTCCTTCCAAAACTTTTCTGTTTCAAATCCTATCCAGCCATGTTACTTCAATCTTTTATTTCCTCCAGCTGTTTGAGAAAAAAGACTTGTAATAAATCCAAGATCACATAACAATTTTTCCAAAAATCAAATAGGCTGAAAGTTTTATGTTAAACTCTTTCAGAATAAGGTTGCAAAATAACTTTCAACCTTTCTCTCCTAGGTATGGGCCATCTCCTGCCCTTTCCTCCCTCATGCTTAATTTGTGGTTTTTGGCTTTTTTTTTCCTTTTGAGTAGCCTTCATCTCCCATTTCTCTAATGCCTTCTGGTTGAAATCCTGCTGAAAGTCCATTTCTGAACCCAGTATTGTTCTTGGGAAATTAAAAAAAAATCATAGTTATCTGTGTTCTTACTTTTTATGTAATTGTATAAATATGTGTTATTTAATATTAATTAAGGACTTGTAGAAATTATTCATATTGTTCTCAGCAAGGAAGAACCGACTCATTAGGTGAAATTCCTTTGACTTTTAAAACTCTACCTTATAAGAATAGTTATGATTGTTTTTAACAACCATTTCCATATTAAAATTCACTTCTGGATAAGAACAGTTAAATTGTTCATTAAGGGTAATTTTCTCAGAAGATATAAAGTTGCTAAATTAAAAGCAAGTTTCACAATGGAAATGTTATCTTAGCATTAACTCTGGCATGGATAAGTTAGACTTAATGCCCATTTTATGAAATATTGATTAGTATATCAATGAAAATTCCATTAGGGCATTATAAAGTTGTTAATAAACTCATTTCATCTCTATTTTTCTCCCCAGGAAGGAATGGATATATTAAAACTCGGGTTTTTTCCTTTATTTTGCCAAATTTTCAGTCAATTTCCACAGAATGCCACTTTAAAGATATTCCCAATGTGGTAGATTTACTTTAATGGATTTCTGAGTAGATTGGAATCAGTGGACTTGGCTGCCTGTACTTCTTTCTGCTTTAGCTAAAAGCCATGTTTTGTTTTTGCAGCAGAATTGCCTATGAGCAATGTCATTAAGATACCCCCAGTGGAAGTAACCACCTTTAACAGGAGTTTAATGAAATTAGATTTTACAGTTATAGAAATCTTATGATTTTTTTTGTTTTCAGATTTTAAGAGCATTGCAATATTGTATCTGGAAGAAACTGCATAGGCATTCTGGTTCAATTTTCTTCTTGGCAGTGAGAAGACTTTTACCACTTCTGATAGTAGCTCTCAATTTTGTGTTTAAACTTGTCCACAGATGAAGAATGGAATGGAATATTACTCAGCCATCAGAAAGGATGAATACACACCATCTGCATTGATATGGATGGAACTGGAGGGGATTATGATAAGTGAAATAAGTCAAACAAAGAAATACTGTTATCACATGGTTTCATTCATGTGGAATATAAGGAATAGCACGGAGGACCACAGGAGAAGGGAGGGAAAACTGAATAGGAAGAAATCAGACAGGGAGACAAACCATGAGAGACTCTGGACTCCGGGAACCAAACTGAAGGTTATAGAAGGGAGAGGGTGAGGGGATGGAATAACTGGGTGATGGATATTAAGGAGGACATGTGTGATGTTGAGTACTGGGTGTTATACTCAACTAATGAATCATTGAACACTACATCAAAACTAGTGATGTTTTATTAAATTGAGCTGGCTACTTGTACATAGTAATAAAAAGGTAATAAAAAATAGGGAACCCTCCCAAAAAATAATTAAATCCTTCTAGTCGTCCTTAAATTTATTTAAATTTTGATTTTGACATATTTTTTCAAAATTTTTTATTTTTTAATTTGATATACATATTTTATAAATAAATATACTGTTGATAAAATTTTTGAGAAATTAGTCCTATGGATTTGAATTTATTGAAATTGGTTTTTTTGGATCTTTTTAAAAATTTACTTCCTTTACTTGAGGTTCACTCCCTGTTTTGTGGAAGCAGATTATTGGAGTGGTTAAGAGCACAGGCTTTTTGTCAATCTGCCTTGGTTTCAAGTCTGGTTCAGCAGTTAATGAGCTATGTGATGTTTGACAAGCTACTTAGACTCTCTGTAACTTTGTTTTTTCATGAAAAATAACTGAAAAAAAAAGGGGGAAGTAGTAACTGTACCTGGCTCAGAAAATTCTTATGAAGGTCAAGGAGGTAATACATGTAAATTACTCTTATTAATTTTGGGCACTCCATCCATTTTACTCTCTTTAAATTTATTTATTTAAATTCAGGTATAATTAACATATAGCTTTATATTAATTTTACTCTTATTAGTTCTTCTTTTTTTCATTTTATTATATTTTATTTATTTTCAGTTGTCCCAAATTCATTGTTTATGCACCACACCCAGTGCTCCATGCAGTATGTGCCCTCCATAATGCCCATCACCAGGCTCACCCAACCCCCACCCCTCTCCCCTCCAAAACCCTCAGTTTGTTTCTCAGAGTTCATTCTTCTTAATGCTAGAAGATGTGAAATGAACAATATTGCTTTCTTTCTCTTGTCTTTAGATAATTTTTGCTAACTAGCAAGTCTATTTTATCCCTTTTTTCCTTTTTTTTGTACATAGATTTTTAAAAAATTAATTATGTATGTGTATTATGGAGCATCAGTAGTCCTCAAGATAGCACAAGATGTTTTGCTACCAGTTAATTTACTCCCAGTTTATAGAAAACATATCCTAAAGAAAGGTATTGAATTGTTACTTTTAATTTTTCTTCTACCTTAAAATTCTTCAATATTGTAAACTTTTTCTGGGACTTCAATCTAAAGAAATAAGGATAAAGGAGGAAAATGAAGCATGCATGAAAATATTCATGGTCGCATTATTTATAATAAGAATAAAACAAATATTCAAAAATAGGAAAATGTCTAAGTGATATCTATTATATTATGTAGCCATTTAAATTAATACATTATTAATGAATTATTATAAATTATTAATTTATATTAAAAGTGAAGTTTATGTTAATGTGGATGAATGCCTCTATCATAAGAAGAGAGAGAAAATGGCTTCTAAATTCATTTTTACAGAATCAGTTATGCAAAGTAAATCAACTCAAAATTATGCATTTATTTTTTTTAAAGTTACTGTGAGATGTTAATACAGGTTTTCTTCAGTTAAAGGGACTAGTAACCATAATAGTGAGTATTGGTGGTAGTATACCAAATACATGCCAAAATAATTGTCATTAATAACTAATAACAACATATTTTGTTCTGAGAACACCCATTTGTGGTAATATGTATGCTACAATATAACAGTATTTTCTGCTAGCCAAGTTTTGTTTTGTTTTGTTTTGTTTTTTGGTATGTAGGATAGATTGAATGTAATCATACTCCATTTGTTCTGCAAAAATGCATCCTACCCCATAGGGAGTTCCATGGGTTCTAGGTGCTCTGCCCAATAAAAAAAATTGAGACATGTTTGTCTCATAAGGACTATAGGAATTTACTTTTTTTGGTTAGCCTGGTCATGTGGAAAAGGGGATCAGGGAGCTTTTATCTTCTCACAATGGGAAGAATGGAATTTCACCTCTGTATATTAAAGACCATCTGATGTATTAACATCATAATCACTTACACTTTATTGAGAACTTACAATGTTCCAGGCACAGTGCTTACAAAAGCTGTAACAACTTTAACCTTTACATAAAGCACTATTCTTTCCCATTTTACAGCTGAGGAAATGGAGGCATAGAGAAGTTGAATTAACCGTTGAAGTTTGCAAGTACAGAAGTGTTTGTGTTGGCTGAGAATCTAACCCTGGCACTAAGTTGAGTTTCCTATAATATCACATTGCCTAAAGTCAGAATAAGTTTCAAAATAACAACTCTTTATTGTTTGTTACCTTTATTGTTTATATTATGAAAACACTATCTATAATGGTCAAAATTTATTAAGTAAATTTTACCATTTTATCAAAAGAGAGTTCTCTATTTAAAAAAAAAAAGATGTTTCCATGTTTTGCCAGAAAACAACAAGAACAGAATATTTGCAAAAAGGAGTTTATATCAATATAAATTCAGCAATCTTTGGTATATTCTATATTTTCTTTCTGTATAGATACGTGAGTCTTTGTTAATCTACTATTGTAAGATGACAGGTTAAAGACCAGTACCTATCTTCTAAACTTTGTTCTTTCTTGATTGAAAGATAGTTCATTAAAACATTCTACTTAGAGCCAACTTGGAGTGGGCACTATGTTAGGTTTGTGGGTACTGTGACAAAGCACACATTGTTTTTAACCTCAACGAACTTATAGTCATACATATAGACATATAGATGTGGTCAACATTCACCCAGTGATGTAGTAGGGTCCTGACTTGGTGTCATGTATTGAAACTCACAATGACAAATAAGGCACAGTTTCTGGTCTCAAGAAGTTCTAAATAATTGGAATACAATATAATGATTATCAGTGGATTATATATAAAGTATCTGGTATTATTGGGAATGGATTAGGCAGGCTTTAGAGAAGAGATGATACTAAAATTGTCTTAAAGATAAGTAGGAAACTACCACGTAGACAAACTGGACATACCATATAAGAAAGACAAATTAGCAAGAGCAGACACATAGTTATATAGGAGAACTTGTGAATGCTAGAGGAATGTGAGTGGTTTAAATGTGTCTAGACTGTAAGAATTGAATATAATAAAAAATATATTTTTAATTGTTTTATTTTATTTTTATCATGATAAGTATATATTCCTTAATTCCTATACCTACTCCCCTACCTCCACTCTGGTAACCATCAGTTTGTCCCCTATCATTAAGCATCTGTTTTTCAGTTTCTTTCTCTCTCTCTCCTTTTTAGTTTGCATATTTGTTTTGTTTCTTAAATTCCACATATGAGTGAAGTCATATGGTATTTGTCTTTCTCTGATTTATTGCACTTTGCATTATACTCTCTAGCTCCATCCATGTTGTTTCAAGTGGTAAGAGTTCATTCTTTATTATTATTATTATTAGACTATAATATTTTGTGGGAGTAGTAGACAATGAGACTGAAGTAATAGGGAAGGTTCATATCATGCCTAACCCTCGTTTATTTTCTCATAATAGCATATTGTACCCTAACTATATGTCAAGTATATATGTCAAGTATATACATAAAGACACAGAACATCTTCTTCATGTTGTGGGGATAGTTTGACATTAAATTATTTTTCGAAATTTGTGCCCTTGGAAGAAGAGTCATCTTATGTGTAGGAGCATATAATTTAAATTTGGTCTTTCCAAGATTTGAGTGATTTGAGAAAAAAAAAAGAACATATAACCCATTCAGAGACTGTTATGATGTACTTACAAGAAAAAATAGGATTTGAGATTTATATTATTTTATGAAAGAAGCATAAAATTTGACATCCAGAGAACATTCTGATCAGCTAAAGAGATTTTATTGCAACTTTAAACAGCCACAATAATTAAATATTTTGCTCAGGTACCATTTGTTATTTTGGTTTTCTTTCCCACCATCTTTGACCTTGCTTTTTAGATTATTAAAATCACTTGAATTTGTTATGATCTTGAGCCGTGGTGCTTTTTATAGCTGACATTTTGAATTTATTTGTAATCTCATTTGCTGTTTCACTTGCATGTTGCTTTTCTTATTATCAAACAGCCTATTTCTTTTTCTTTTTTTTAAAGGATTTTATTTATTTATTTGACAGACAGAAATCACAAGTAGGCAGAGAGGCAGGCAGAGAGAGAGGGGGAAGCAGGTTTCCTGCTGAGCAGAGAGCCCATGCGGGGTTCAATCCCAGGACCCTGGATCATGACCTGAGCCGAAGGCAGAGGCTTTAACCCACTGAGCCACTCAGGCGCCCCGAAACAGCCCATTTCTTATTTGCAAGCCTACAGCCTCCTCTATACTAAGATCTAGTTTGCATTTTATATGTACCTAAAAGAAACAGAGAATCTGTTAAAAATTAAAAAAAAAAAAATTCAAAGTTGAATTGAGTTCAGCTGCTGAGTTCAGCTGCTCAGTGTTTTTTGAGTTACTACCTTTTCAACTCCAGGAAACTTTGAGTTTTGTGAACAAGTGAAGATGGTTTTGCAGATCTTGTATTCTCAAGAGAAACTGCTCCACAGTACAGTCACTTAGAATGAGGTTTTGAATACTGTAGATTGATCTTTTTTGAACATTCTTTCTGCATTTGAAATATTTTGAGGATGTCAATCGGCATTTAGTAAGTACTGAGTGATTAAATAATAAACACATGCAAATATTTTTCCATTATTTATCTAATAAGTTTCTTTGTGATATTTCAAACTCCCAACAGAATGAAGAAGCTTACCCTCAGATCTTTCTTCTACCTAGAGCATAACCAGACTCTTCCAGTTTGCTTCGTATTCACTATGGGAATATTGTTTGGTGAGTTTCTTCTTCCAGTCATATTTTTACCACTTTTCTCTAGGGTGATGGATAGAAAGTAATACTAAGAAAAACAAGACATGATTCCTTCCTCAAGGAACCTCAAATTGACTAGAAGCTATAAAAAAGATGGAACTCAATAATATAAATTATGTCAAAAAATACAGATTGGGATTGAAGTGAGACGAAGATCATTTTTTAATAAAGGGTATTTTTAGGTATAGATTGTGTGAGTGATGTATTCTTATGCAAAGGAAATGAAAAAATGAAGTTGAGAAAGTATAAGGATTCTGCAGAGTAACAGAGAATTTGGCTGGAACATTTAATTAAGAAATTGCAGATGACAAGGCTGGAAGGACAGTTTGGGGTCATATGAGGGATTTAGAAAGCAGGTTTAGAGGTTAAGATTTAATATGTTGAGACAAGAAAAGAATTTGAATAGAGGAGTAGCATAGACAAACAGATATATTGGGAAACTTTGGCAGCACATGTACTGAAATCAGAACAATACAGAGAAGATTAGCATGGCCTCTGCTCAAGGATGATACACATATTCATGAAATATTTTATACTTCCCAACAATAAGAAATATAGTCAATGATAATGTAATAATGTTGTACAGTGACAGATGGTAGCTAGGTTTGTGTTGAACGTAGCATAACATATAGAGATGCTGAATCACTATGTGGTACACCAGAAGTGAAAGAAACATTGTGAGTCAACTAAACGAAAATAACAAGATTTTAAAAAGAGAAAATTTGGCAGCGATGTGTCAGTAAACTGGGTGGTATAAGAGACTTTTGAATCAGAGGGTTAGCCAGAAGGTATTCATGTAGGTAGGAACTAATGAGGCTCTCAGAATAGTGGAAATGCATTCTGGAGACAGTGGGGTTATCTACAGGACTAGCCAGGTTTTGTCTGGGTGGCATAGTGAGAGGAAGAGCCAAGTATGAATTCAAGATTTTTTTTTTTTTTCATGTGTGAACAAGAGAACAGTGAGGCTGTTAAATAGGAGTCAGGAGGAGGAAGAGATTTTGAAAAAAATAGTGTGATAATTTTAGTTTTGTATATATCAAAGTAGAGAATTCCAGCGGGTTTTGAACATAGATTTAAAAGTTATATGTATAGATGGTGGAAAGCATAGGAAATTACAAGATCCTTCAGGGATAGAAAGTAAACATGAAAAAGAAATTTCAATATGGAAAAAAAAGGTGCATATTCTTGGAATTTAAATATATTGTGGTAAGAAGTACCGTAACAGTAAAAGAAGGTGCAATAGACATCTACCATAGTCCTTTTTAGAGTCAGGAAAAGCTTCCCAAGGAAGGGAAGGCAGCATGATTAGGAGTTGTCAGAAAGATCAGATGAGAGCTAGAATGGCCTGTGGATTCAGGACAGTAATCTCTTAGGCCAAACCTAGGAAGGCTCAGTGTCCTGTGAAGTTCCTCCCTTGGAATCTAATTTTAAAACTTCAAGATACTTCTGCCCCCGCCAAAGGCTCCCTGACTTATAATCATGTTTTAGAAGGTCTTATACAAATGATTTTTTCTTAATTCAAAACTGTATATCTAAATTGTCTTGCTAAGGCCTTTAAATTTATCTTGATTTTTCTGGGTAATAAGAAGAGGGTAATAAGCAGAGGGTTTAGTTAATAATTCCTACTATATTGGCCATAAGCCAAAATTTGGACCTATGTTTATTAGCCTTAATTCCTGCCTTCTAAAAACTTTTTTTTGAAATACATACTTTATCTGATAATTTTCCCTGTGTTCATATATTTCTTCCCATTTAATGTTTGTATGTTCTTTGACAATTTTCCTTGTAATTTTTCCTAATGTATTAAGGTACATATCTGCTTTCATTTTCATTAGCTTTTGTATCATCACTGGAGGCGCGTATATTCTGAAAATTAGCAAAGGATTTAAAATTATTTTATAATTCTATGAAGAGTTATAAGCACAGCTTAGGATGTTTTTAAAAGTAATAATAATACCAATACCAGTGATACCAAGGAGTAGTCAAATACTACTACAAACATTAATACTACCATATTAATGAATGTTAACTATATTCTAGGACTGCCCCTTGTTCAGTGTAGTAGTCACTAGTCACTGAGTACTTAAAGGTACTTAATGTAGTACTTAAAGCTCCTGAGTACTTAAAAGGGGACTTAAACTAAATTGAGATATACTCTTAAGTGTAAAATAAGCATCAGATTAAAAAGATGTTGTATTTCTACTGGACAGCACTGTTCTAGGGCATGCTAATGTCCTTTAACTGTCCTTTAAGCTCCACAAACTACCTATATGGGGGGGCAGACATTAGTATTACTACCGTGTTATAGAGGAGATAGCAGGTAGAGAAGTCATTTATTCACTCTGGCTCAAATGGAGGACTGATTTTCAAACAGAAGATAGAAGTTGTTGTTAGGCTTGAAGCACACATTTGAGAATTTACTTCTGTGTTTGCTTTGATAGTAACTTTTCCATTTCATATGACACCTGAAGTTGGCTTCATTATCACTGTCAATTTTAAAGGCACAGAACCTTTCACAGAGGTGTGTACTATCTAAGTGCATTATGTATACCAAACTATATAATATACACCACAATGTGTAATGTACATGAAACTGGATTCAAATACAAGGCTAAACAACTTGCCTAGACCTGGAAGCTGTTGCAGAGATTAAATGGAAGGGCCCCAGCTGTATGCTTTATAGGTTATAATCTAGCTCTTGTGTGTAGGCTAGGGTGTTGTTAATATCTTGGTGATCCACTGGGATAAAACTTGGTACCAATTGGATTCCTAGCCTCTTCTAGCTTCTGACTGGAACTTTGAGTTTTCATTGCCCAGTAGATCCCTAAGGGGTGCTTCTTTGTAATGAATTATAGAAAGCTCCTTTGGGTCGAACTTTGATAGTGGTTCTGCCCCTGAACAGAGATAAGCCTCAGAGAAATCACACTTCAATCTTTTATGAAGCCACTTCTTTAATTTCTTCTTTAGTCAAATGTTATCATGCCTGCAGCTATCCCTTAAGATGGAAGAATTTGAAGTATACTCTCTAAAGAATCCTGATTCTTTTTTTGTTCATTCACTCTCCAGCTCCTAATAATAGCCACTATTGTATCTGGAGCCCGAGAGACTGTGCCTTATTTTCATATATCCCACGATTACTTCTTCAAGTTTCAAGAATGCCCTGATATTTGGTGAATTGAGAATCTACTCATGTATTACTAACATCACTACATGCAATTGTACATTGTGTACTGACTCTGTACTATATCCTTGGTAGTCAGAATGAAACAGTTTTTTAATAATTCAGACTCAGTAGGAGGTGTTTTGTAGCTTCTCTTGGGGAGTGTTGTTCTGTTGATGTCAGTTCCATCCTAAGACACAATTGTTTTAAATGTTAACATTGTTACACAAAAGAGACAATGATGCTTTGTTAAAATTTTATTTGAAATATCTTAGGAAGTATTAAAAAATATTTGCCATTTTTTTTTCGTGGGATACTTGTATTTCCTCAGTTAACCATGCACTGTTACAGTTAACCCTCTTGATAATTCTCAAGATTTAAGAACTGTAACATTTTTAGAACAATTTATGAAATAAGCACTTAGAGTAGCATTTTCTCCATGCCAGGTACTATTTTACGTGCATTAGAAAATATTAAATCACTAATGCTATGACTAAAAGTGTAAATATGTATACCCTGTGACTTGAGCAATTTATGAAAAACTAAGTACATTCCTGGGTATAAAACATACTTTTAAAATTATAGTAACAGTATTTTTATTGATAAAACAAGCATGTAGAAATGCATGATGCAGAACCAATATTGACTATATTGACTATATAATATTGGAGATCTGTTTTTAAGAGAATGAAAGAGGGGCACCTGGGTGGCTCAGTGGGTTAAGAGAATGAAAGCTACCGCCACTTATCTATCCTTGAAATCATCTACCTGTCTGTTAATTTACTGATTGATTAATACTTTAGAATACTTTTTACTTCAAAAGGGTTTTTTAATGATTTGTGGTGTTTGAATATATATAAAAGAACAAATAACTTAAGCAAGTGACAAGCATGAACAGAAATAACTTAGAATCGGGGCGCCTGGGTGGCTCAGTGGGTTAAGCCGCTGCCTTCGGCTCAGGTCATGATCTCAGGGTCCTGGGATCGGGTCCCGCATCGGGCTCTCTGCTTGGCAGGGAGCCTGCTTCCCTCTCTCTCTCTCTGCCTGCCTCTCCATCTACTTGTGATTTCTCTCTGTCAAATAAATAAATAAAATCTTAAAAAAAATAACTTAGAATAAAAATATTTGTACTGGAATCCATGAGGAGATAGTCACAACAATTAAACCCTCTATTTTTTGATTCTCTTCCTTATCACAAAAGGGAAGGAACATGGGATGAATCATAATTTTTGTACGATAAAAATTCAAGTGAGTTTGTCTGGAAAGTCATTTTTTTTTTCTAGGTACTAAAGTCTAGGAGATCATTTTTGGAGGGTCTCTTACATAAGGGATGCCAAGTAAAAATGTATTTCCTCTGTGTGAATGAGGATCTTCTAATGACATTACATAGTAACTCCACAAACACCTTTCTGCTAGGAAGCATGCTAACATAATCCAGGTATACTGCTTCACTGCATGGAATTTAATAAATACAAAGCATACAGAACATCAAGAAATTAGGGCACAAATCTCACAGGTGCTCACATTTTCAAACTTCAAAGTTTTTAGCTGAGCTTCAGTACACCAGTGAGAGCAGTTAGTTTAAAGTAGTGCATTCAGGCTAGTGATTATACTTTCTTCCATTACTTGGGAGGAATCCTATATTTGGCAGATGGTTAATATGTATTCTGCAATACTGAGTGATATTATGATATTTATGCTATTAACGGCCCAGCAGGTGTTAGTACTTCCAAGATACTCTTCTCCTTGAATTCAAGATATGCCTCTCCATGTGTTCCACGGTACCATAAACAAATTTTATTTTAACCCTTATAATGGAGGTATGTTAATCTTAAATAAATTTTACTTCATATTTTGGTCTGTTTTCTCTGATGTCTGAGCTACTTGAGGAGAGGTGCTCTCTTATCATTGTAGTTCCAGCACCAGAACAGGTGTGACACATTAGAAAATCTTTGATATATATTTGGTAAATGAATGAATAAATGCATGAATTAACTTACCACTGATTGGTGTTTTTATTCAGTCAAAGAACCATGCTTAACAGAGATCCCCAAGGATACCAGTAGCAGTGTCCTATGACAAATTTTAAAGTTCTATGATGATTTTTTGAAGCTACTTTTCAGATTTTTCTGTAATTACAGGTAAAGTCATAGCCAGAAGTCTGTGAGCTGGGGTTATATTTTGACTGAGGCTCTGTTCCTCAGTTTTCTAGTACCAGAGAATTGATGTGTCATAATTTTATCCAGGAAGGTTCAGTTTCATGCTGGTCAGATTTATAGGAGATGGATTTGTAAATCAGAATTCCAATTTATTGATTTATAAGTGATCTTTAACCTAGAAATCAGAATCACTGGTGGCAGAGAAGAGAGTTTTGTATAAATTATAAATTAGAAGATTGCATGATGAAGTCATAAAATGATTTTGGATGCCTATGAAGGTATGTCTATCTGGGTTATGGTGACCAAATGGATTATTTTAAAGGCATATTTTAAAGGCATTTTGTCTGTTAGCCAAGTCATATTTCTAGTTAAGGGGTGATGGAGCCCAGATAGAGTAGACAGTAACAGGTGGTCCATGAAAAAGTAGTTTCATAGTGGAATAAGTGAAAAAAAAAAAAAAAAAAGAGTATAGACTCCTTTTGAAGGTTCTCGATTGTTTATAACAATCCTTCCATAAATAATTTTTTTTCATTCAGTTTATATCTATCTAATGAACTTAATCATTTAATGAATCTAACCTTGGAACAATTTTTATCGACCCACCCATGAACACTTATTTAAAAAGAAACCATAGAGCAATGAATGTGACAGATGCTTTTCAAGGTATTCAGGGGATACATTTATGTATCAGACCAACACATTCTATAGTTTCCTAGCATTAACCGTGTAATGTGATGGGAGTGGGGTGGGGTGGAAGTCAGTAGGGAAGGAAAAAAAGAAACAAAAAGAAATTATGTTTTGTGATATGTGTTATAATGCAACTAAATAAGATACTGAGGTTCTGAATCACAGGAAGGAACCTGTTAGATGGTGGCAGATCAATGACTATGTCTATGAGGAAGTGAGGTATAAGCTGAATGATGTATAAACTGTGAAGGCTGAGAAGGAGCCAGCCATACAAAGTAAAGAGGATCTGAGCAGAGAGAACATCATATGCTGCTAAAGGGTGTTCAGAAAATGCTCTTCTTTGTGTATTTAGAATCAATTGATAGATGTATAGGGCCATGATAAATTCCGGCTAAACAGAGACCCCCCAGAAATGTCCTGAAAAAGGTCATTCTTGGGGAAAACAGGTTTTCTGCTTCACAATTCTTATTTCTAAATAAGAATAAAAGGAGTTCCTTTCTAGATGCCTCTTGGAAGAATCTGTCCTGGCTTTTGTGCCTAGTTTTTGTCTACATGTGCATTTCTCCCAAATGCAGGAGTCGCCCCTGGATTGTGGTCAATGGTGAATATGCTCTAGTTTTGGTGTCTGAGTTTTCTTTCCTCTCTAATCCTCCTTACCTTAATGTGACTTTTCCCTTCTTGTATTGTGCAAGTTATTATCATTATTATTTATTTATTTTTGCCCAAATGTTAGTAACAGTACAAACTTCTTGCATGGGTGCAAGTGATGTGCTATTATTTGGTGACAGTGAATGACATTTCATTGGGTTGATCTGGCTTCATTACAAGTTCCCCCTGCCTTGCCAGTCCTATGCTGTGACTCTTGGGCCAAGTTTCCCTCTCATCCTGGAATAGAAGCCAAAGACCTGGATGGTTGAACAGAGTGTGGCCTGTTCTCCCCAAATGACTTCAAAAGCTAGAGTGCTCTAGTTTTACAATTCATGTGAAGCACCACACTGATACCCCAAAGAAAATAATCTTTACCTTTTATCTGGACTCTCAGCTTCTTTAGTCACTGCCAGTCAGGAGCTGATAGACTGCCTTTCTGCAGTTCCACATTCAAGCTATATCAGAAATTAGAAAGGCCATTTTGAGGACTTCAGAAAGGGGAAAGGGAGGGAGAACAGATGGTACAATGAAAATCTATAGGTGTGCCTTCAGGTGAAATTTAGTTCTCAGAGGAAAGAGAACCTAGCTGTGAAAGAAGGTTCTGGAGAAGCAAACCTAACCTTGTTGGGAGAGACAAACATTGCCCCCATTTCACACACCCCCCAAAAAAATTATGAATAATTTTTTTTGCATATAGGAAATACTCTTACTTTGGTAATATGGGCCCAAATAAATAAATTTAATTGTAATATGTTAAAAAAAAAACTCAATGCTAAAACTGGATTCAATTGTTGAAGAATGTGGGCATCTTGGGGTGCCTGGGGGGCTCAGCTGGCTAAGCATATGACTCTTGATTTTGGCTCAAATCATGATCTCATGATTGTGAGATTGAGCCCCACATTGGGCTTCTTGCTCAACAGAGAATCTGCTTCTCTCCCTCGGCCCTTTCCCCTGTTCTTTCTCTCTCTCAAATAAATCTTATAAAAAGAATGTGGGTATCTTTTCTTCCAACACTTATTTTTCATGAAGACTTGAGATGGAATTTCTGTTTGCAATTGTCATTAAAATAATGGCTATTATTTTTTAATTATACAAATAAAATTTAAAAATTTAACATAGGGGCACCTGAGTGGCTCAGTGGGTTAAGCCTCTGCCTTCGGCTCAGGTCATGGTCTCAGGGTCCTGGGATTGAGCCCCGCGTCGGGCTCTCTGCTCAGTGAGCTTGCTTCCCCCCTCTCTCTGCCTACTTGTGATCTCTCTCTGTCAAATAAATAAATAAAAATTTAAAAAAAATTTAACTTAGAATGCAGACATACATACACACACACGAAAATAAGACTCCCGTAATTTTAACTGCCAATGGTTCTGTTGCCACAACTTTAACTATTCTAACCATTTAATATATCTAAACATGTAATCTCATAGACCATTCATTCCACAGGGAATGAATATCACTAACTCAGTTTTTTAAAAATCCTTGTGGCAAATCACAGTTTCCAAGATTAAAGTGTTCCTTCCTTTTTAGATGAGAGCTTTATGATACATCAGGAGTTATCTTCAGAAAGGGAAGATCACTTCATAAAGTGACACTTAGATTCCCAAGTAGACTGACATCTTCATTTTATCTTGTTGGTTGTATGGTAATTTTGCTCATCTTCAGTTTGTGATTTCAAAATCAACTTCCCCGGGAGGCTAAGCAGGGAAAGAAAGAGAGAACGGGCTGCAGGGAGGTAGAGAGGGAGAGCAGGGCCAGGGTAGAGCAAGAGGAAGTGGTGAGGAATGCGGAGACCAGAAGTGGGCATGCCACAGCTGGAAAGGGCAGCCTCAGGTTAGCTCTAGCAATTGCTACTATGTGGGAACATGATTATTGAGTGCCAGATGTCCTACTTTCAAAGAGAAACTGAAAACTCAAAATTTTACAAGAAATATACTTATTTTTTAAATACTAGTAACTCCCTCATTTTTGTTGTTGTTGATTTTAACTGAGTGAAAAAATCCCAACCACATCATTGTTAGTTTATAGTCTTTTAACTAGAGAGTAGAGCTTGATGATCTTGCGTCTAGATTTAGGGATTTTTAATTTTTAATTTTTTTTTTTTTTTTGGGACTAGTCCACCACCATGGAATCTTTAATTATAAAGGCATTTCTAAATTTCTGTTAAATGAAGAGTCTAGAAGCTTTGATCAGGAAATGCAGAGAAACTCAAAATCAGATAATGGTCAAAATTAAACAAATTGCCATTTTTAAAAGACAAAACCCTTTCTATGAAATTTATGTTCAGATTGCATTGTTTTTTGATTCATTCATTGAGAATTTAGTATTGAGGAGCCTTGCAATGAAAATGAAAAACAGTGGTAACCTTCTCATCTGTAAATTATGCTAAGATGACTTTTATTCAGATCATAAAGACTGACTTTAAAATGGAACCTCTATATGTACTTTATTGAAATACTGATGTTCTGAAAATTATGGCCTGAACTATGTGAAAAGAATAGATACAGTAAAATTATAGAAGATTATTATCAAAGAGTAAAATAACAAATATGTATCAAGGGAATCATCAAACTATAGTATTTAAGTGTTTTAATATACACATTTCTTTATGTTCTTCTGAGGTATTAGAACTCTGATAAGGAAGGCAGAGTTTTTGCACCCTTGGAAACTTTTATATAGGTTTCTAATTAAGTCAGTGCATGGTGTTTGTCTTGTTTAGTTTATTATAGTACAGTTTCCTAGACATGTATGCTGTACCAAATTTTTTCATCTTTTTAAAATTGCTAAACTAAAATTGAGAACATTTTGATTACTTATAGTTGGCTAATTGCAGTTAATAAGCTATCATTTTTATCATTCATATTTGTCAGTAAAATATTAGCATGAAAATATCCCAGGTATTAAAGAAATAAATATTTCTTTTTTTTTTAAGATTTTATTTATTTATTTGACAGAGAGAGATCACAAGTAGTCAGAGAGGCAGGCAGAGAGAGACGGAGGAAGCAGGCTCCCTGCTGAACAGAGAGCCCGATGGAGGGCTCGATCCCAGGACCCTGAGATCATGACCTGAGCCAAAGGCAGGGGCTTTAAGCCACTGAGCCACCCAGGTGCCCCAGAAATAAATATTTCTGTTATGAAAGAAGAAACTCTTACATTTAAAAAAATTGTTCCAAATATTCTGCATTAGAATTATTTCAGCAACTGTGTTAATGCTGATAAAGAAATCCTTGGCTTCTATTAATACACATTGTTCTGAAAAAAAAAAAAAATACACATTGTTCTGAAGCTGGAAGAAATAATGTGTAAGTGAGTGAATTTCAATCTGTAGTTTCATCAAAGTGATGGATACTCTATTAATGGTCTTATTTTCCTCTAATAATTTTTCCACAGCAAGGTGTTGGATGACCTTGCATATACTTGGTAATAATAAGTTTAATTTACACATCTTTTTCTGAGAAGGTGAAATGGTTAGGTTGAAAAATATTTTTAAAAGGACTCATATCACATATTCTGATAAGTTTAAGTACAAAATTTATTATTAAGTTTTATTATTCTTATGATTAAGTACAAAGCTTATTATTCTGATAAGTTTAAGTACAAAAAGTTTAAGTACGGTACAAAATCTATCTTGTGATAGATTTCATGAGGATCTGCTATATGCCAATAGTTGTGTTTACAGTTCATATAAAATAATTGTTAGTTTCTATAATGTGAGGAGTTCTTTTCATGAGATGATTCAAAATTGAATTATCAATGCCATAAAGTTGTCTTTAACATTTTTCTATCTTAGGCAGTGAAAGTAGATTTGAGCACTTAAATTTCAAGTTCTAAACTGAGTAAATTTAGACTAAATTTAAGGAAATAAAAAATGGCAGGAATTTCAAGATTGAAGATTATGTGGCCTATTGAAAAACAAATGCTGAATTTGTGAAGATTAATGACAGGGAAGAATGAGAATCTCTGCACAACAGAAATCTTTACCATCTTGTGTATATGATTAAAACATTGTTTTCTTTATTTCATTAGAACTAGTAAAGGAGTGAGAAGTAATGGTTTATTTTTTAGGTGAGGAATTACCTTGTATCACTCAAAGTCACTCTGGGTTTGCCTGTATTTGTGTAATATTTTAAAGGCATAAAGAAAGCTCTTTCATATTTATGACATTTGGTTCTCATACCACCAATTTGAAATATGTGGAGACTCTATTTGTATTCTTATCTTACAAATGAGGAATTTGTTTTGCAATAAGGGCATATAGCTAATAATTAGGAGGCCAAGGCTTGAAACCATCATTTTGGATTCCTAGTTCAGTTGTCTTTCAGGGCATTTAAAGTCCTTGCTCAACATAGATGCAAGATCAGTCTATTATTAAATCAGATTGGGTTCCAACCGAGGTCTTTTGACAAAAATATAAATTCTAAATTTTTTTGCCCACTATCTTATGCTTATTTTCGCATCCTTATATAAGACTAAGGCCTTTGTTGTCTGACTTAGAGTAAATTAATATGCTTCTTTCCCTTTGGTAAAATCAAGACAATGGGACTTTTGATTTTTTGTTTCTTTCAGGGATCTAGTATAAAGTACAACTGAATAAAAGACAGTTAACACTTAATGGGGAGAATACATATTGGCAGTATCATATATGTATGATATATATGCATCAATAAGATACAGCTTATTGATATGATATATATGCATCAATAAGATATATAAGTTTTATTATTCTTATGATTAAGTACAAAGCTTATTATTCTGATAAGTTTAAGTACAAAAAGTTTAAGTACGGTACAAAATCTATCTTGTGATAGATTTCATGAGGATCTGCTATATGCCAATAGTTGTGTTTACAGTTCATATAAAATAAGATATATATCTTATTGATGCATATATACATACAATTAATTTATACATATAATAAGCTACATATGTATCATACATAATTATATATGATTAATATGCAAAGAAACAAAGAGCAACTTGCAAATAAATAAGAAAAAATATGCACAATAAAAGTATGCAAAGGATACAAATAAACAACAGAAGCATTATAAAAATGACGAATAAATATATGAAAAGACACACAGCCTGTGTGGCCATCAATAATAAGATTTTTTCCAATAGATTAGCAAATATTAAAAATTGTTAATATAAAGTATTGACAAAGATGTGGAAGAAACAGATTCTCCTTATATAGTTAGTAAAAACAAAATGGTGAATCAATTTAGAGGATAATTTGGCATGATTTATCAAAAAAGAATAATGTCATACCTTTCAGATTTTTTCATTCCTAGATCTCTATTAACATTTACATATACAACATGTGTATATGTAAATGAAAAGATATATGTGAGAAAGCTTATTACAGCATTCTGTGAAATACTAAAATGTTGGAAACAACCTGGGGTGCCTGGGTGGCTTTAGAGTCCAGTTGGTTAAGAGTCCAGTTCCTGGTTTTGGCTCAGGTCATAATCTCAGGGTTGTGAGATGGAGCCTGTGTCAGTCTCTGTACTCCGTGGGAGTCTGCTTGAGATTCTCTTCTCCCTCCCCTACCTACCCCTCTACCCCTCCCCTGGCTTGCACTCCCTCCCCTCACTTGTGCTTGCCTGCTCTCTCAAATAAATAAATAAATAAATAAAATTTAAAAATTTTAAAAAAGGAAAAGTTGGAAACAACCTAAATCTCCATCAATACAGGGAAAATGAAATAAATTATGCCTCATATATACAACAGCATATTAATCATCATATTAAAAAAATTGAAGTATCTGTGAGCTGTCATAAAAATACTCTAAAATATATTAAATGAATAAGTGAACTACAAGACAAATGTGCAGCATGATTATGTTTATATAATTTTACCCCCCAAAAAACCACACAACCTAAGTATGTATTTTATACATATATAAGATCACGGAAAGAGGTGTGACAAATATCCACTAAACCATTACAAGCATTTTCCTTTGAGAGGAGAAATAAACTTGGGGGTTGGGATGATTGTATGATAGGGAGTTCATGTTCACTATGTATACTTCTTTTTTTTTTTTTTTAAAGTATCACCAGGAATGTGTATTCTTTTTTATTAATTTTTTATTTTTTATAAACATATATTTTTTTCCCCAGGGGTACAGGAATGTGTATTTTATATCAGACATATTAAGATTTTAAAATTTGGGCTTATTATTCTCCATTCATTATATGAAAAGGAACATGATATCAACTTGTCCCATTACTAGTGATTTTAATTTGATCACTTGTTTAAGATGGTGTCTGTGCTATGGTGAGTGCTGTGAAGTGTGTAAACCTGGTGATTCACAGACCTGTACCCCTGGGGATAAAAATACATTATATGTTTATAAAAAATTAAAAAAAAATTTTTTTAAAAAGACGGTGTCTGTGGTATTCCTATCAAATACACATAACCTGAATATTATTTTTAGGAAATATCCCAATTGTTGGACAGGTTCATGTAGAGGACATGACCATTGGTTGACCCTCAAGCTCGACCTGGGCAACTGGAAGTTTCTCATCCCCTTCCCTGTCCTCAGAATGTACATTCTGCTCACCACTCCCACCCTAGGAGCTGTTTCAAGGATGTGGCCTTGAGAGAGTAAGGTGTATGGACGGTGCACATGACTGAACACAGTTAAGGCCTCTGTATAATTTTTAAGTTAAGGTATCTCGCTGCAGCCCAAGATAAGTCATGTATGTAAGTTCCCTTGCTTATTAAATCTGCTGCCTACTAATCTGAAGTGGCCTCTTTGTTCTTTCCTTGCCCTTCATGGTTGGGGGTCAGCTTTTAAACCATCAATTTATGAGATTTTTCCTTAAAAAATATCAATGTGAAAAATGAAAAAAACAGATAGGCGGAATTGTTCTAGATTAAAGAGACTGAACAGGCATGGCAATGAAGTACAAGTTATGATTTAGGATTTTCTTTTGCAATGAAAGAATGGTATTGGAACAACTAGAGATATCCAAATTTGGTTTATAGATTAAAACATACTAGTTAATAATGCTTGGTATATAAACACACTAGGTATAAAATTCTAGGGTCATCCTGTCTTCCTTTCAAAATTTAACTGTACTGTTTACACTACTAACAAGAGTACTTCTAGGGGTGCCTGGGTGGCTCTGTGGGTTAAGCGTCTGCTTTCGGCTCAGCTCGCGATCTCAGGGTCCTGGGATCACGTCCCACATGGGGCTCTCTGCTGAGCGGGGAGCCTGCTTCTCCTCTCTCTCTCTGCCTGCCTCTCTGCCTACTTGTAATCTCTCTCTGTCAAATAAATAAATAAAATCTTAAAAAAAAAAAAAAGAGTGCTTCTATAGATAGACTGAGGCCAGACTAGCATGTGAATTTTTGTTTTCCTACTTGGATGTCTGTATGATTCTTTCTTTGGTCCTTAATAGTTCAGTAACTCCAAGAGGTTATATCTCAGTGTGACCTTTACTGTATTAATTTTTCTTGGAATATGATATACTTCTTTGATCTGCAGGCTAAAGCCATCATTTCAGAATTATTTTCTTCTATTTTAGATTTGAGTATTTTTTTTCTCTTCTAGTTGTTTAGTTCTCCCCCCCAACCCTGCCCCAGGAAAACATGTCAATAATGCACTTGTTATATCTCTTTACTTATGTTCTATGTCTATTATCATTTATACTCAATTTGAAGTCATTGTTTTTTTTCTTGTTTTCTGTGAATTACAGAATTCTACTAATATATTCCTGACTCTGTGTGTGTGCGTGCATGCTTGGACACTAATCTAGCTTTTGTCTCTATTGTGTTGTTTTTCCTTTTACTCTTCTATTCTGAGCTCGTAAGCTCCCCTTTCACCTCTTTCATTAGTCTCTTCTTTGAACATTGAACCCGCTTCTTGATCTTTAAAGAAAATTTTTCTTTTAATTTTTTATTTTTTATAAACATATATTTTTATCCCCAGGGGTACAGGTCCGTGAATCGCCAGGTCCACACACCCCACAGCACTCACCAAAGCACCCCCCTACCAATGTCCATAATCCCATAAAGAAAATTTTTTTTAAAGAAAGAGTTCAGAGCTCCAGTTTCTTTGAGGGAGTAGAAACTCTGACTTTTCACATGTTTCAGTGGGTAAGTTTTCATTTGGTTTCTGTTCCTCATCTGCCTCTTTTCATTCCTCCCTCCAGTTTAATGCATGTTCCATATTGTTTTCTTTTTGATTATGTCTAATACTCCAATGATATTGCTTAATGTCTGGAAGAACAGAAAGAGAACAAGAGAGGAGATATGGGGAAGGAGGAGATCTATGACTGCATGCACTGGCCTTATAGAGTCTTTCATCAAATCTGTCATTTTATTGCCTTTTTCTAATCTGCATTTATTACTTTTTTTAATGATATGGCTCAGAACAAGGTCTCTTGGGCATAGGTTTGCTACATTTTAATCTGGTAATTGTTTCCAATTCTTCCTCCTAATTACTAATTCACATCTGATGATCTTTTGCTTTACTGAGAATTTAGGAAATAAATAATAAAAACAATGTGGCAGCATGATTCAGTCCCTCATTTTTAATGACCGTGCATGAATATTTAAAGGAATCAAATCTTTACAGGACTACCACCTCTTCTGCTGCCCATCCATCATTTAGATTTCAATGTTCCAAACCAGAGTCATAGATTAAACCTTTCCAGATTGAGGTGTTCTTTTGGGGCAGGGGTGGAATCCTATACTTGCTAGAGCTCCAGTAAGCACAAGTCAACTCTTAGCACTTCTCTTCTTGGTCCAGAATCCATGGTGTTTAGTAGGTGAACTTCATTGTATGAGCTTTGGAATTGAGAGAGTTATTTTATTGAATATGGATTATTTTCTCTGTTTTTCATGTTTTTTATTGTTTTTGGTTTGTGTTGTTTTGTGGGAAGGATATAGGAACAAATAAAAATGCTTTTACTCAGTATTGTAAACAAAGCTATTTGTGCGGTAAACTGTTATTTTCTGTCTTTATCTTCTTTAAATTTAATGGAGTCTATAGAAGCTGAATGTGTCTTCAAAAGAGTTAAATCTCCTATGTGAACTTTAGTGAAATTCAAAAGAGTTAAATCTCCTATGTGAACTTTACAATCTTACTTGGGTTTATAGGCAATATACTGTATGCTTATGAATATGTATTAACTACCACACAGATTGCTTGAAATTTTTAACTTAATTTTGTAGTATCAGACAGCCTGAAACTGCAATTATGCTACCATTTACTGTTGTGTAAAACTCCACTTGATGCTAATTATACTTAATGATTATAGTTCTTAGAAATAATTACAGTATAAAATCTGTAAAGCAGAATTATCTTTACTCATTTGGTAAGCTGGGTTTTTAGTAAGAACAAGAGATCTGAAACTTTAGCAGTATGAATGTCCCAGCCATAAATTATATTTAGCATCTGAATACTACCAAGACTAAATCATTTAGTGCTACATGAGAATTACAGTGGACTTCATGGTGAGTTCCATATGCCTTCCTTCATCAACATCATTTTATTTTTACAAGGTAATGATAAGAGGCAAGTAGTTTTTTATAACTATAAAAATGAAAAAAAAAAGACTGAATTTAAGTACTATCTTTGGTAATAGCAGCTGTCACAATGCATACCAGTCCTCTTACAACAAAAACACATAAATATGGAGAAAATAATATTTCAACACAATTTCAACTTAAACATAAGACTTGTTACTCTAAAACTCTGAGAAGAAAACAAGGAAGAAGCACCTTAACATTAACAGTGTGTTAGCAATGATTTTTTGGATATGGCACCAAATGCACAACATAAAAGCGAAAATCAATTAAGTAGGACTACATCAAACTTAAGCTAGCTTAGTGAAATAAGTCAAGCAGAGAAAGACAACTATCATATAATCTCCCTAATATGAGGAAGTGGTGATGCAACATGGGGGCTTAAGTGGGTAGGAGAAGAATAAATGAAACAAGATGGGATTGGGAGGGAGACAAACCATAAGTGACTCTTAATCTCACAAAACAAACTGAGGGTTGCTGCGGGGAGGGGGTTTGGGGGAAGGGGGTGGGATTATGGATATTGGGGAGGGTATGTGCTTTGGTGAGTGCTGTGAAGTGTGTAAACCTGGTAATTCACAGACCTGTACCCCTGGGGATAAAAATATATGTTTATAAAAAATAAAAAATTAAAAAAAAAAAGTTAAAAAAAAAAAGCTTTGGGACAGAAGAGAAAAACTATTGACAAAATTAAAGGCAACATACAGAATGAGAGAAAATATTTGCAAACTGTACATTGAATAGGGAGTTAATATCCAAAATATATAAAGAACTTATATAGCTCAATAACAATAACAAGAACAACAAACCCCAAAAATCTGACTTAAAAATGGGCAGAGGAACTACATAGACATTATATTTTTTTAGAGATTTTATTTATTTGACAGAGAGCATACAAGCAGAGGGAGTGGGAAGCAGAGAGAGAGAGAGAGAGAGAGAGAAGCAGACTCCCTGCTGAGCAGGAAGACCCACGGGGGCTCCATCCAAGCACCCTGGGATCATGATCTGAGCTGAAGGCAGATTCTTTTTTTTTTTTTTTTTAAAGATTTTATTTATTTATTTGTCATAGAGAGAGAAGTGAGAGCAAGCACAGACAGACAGAGTGGCAGGCAGAGGCAGGGGGAGAAGCAGGCTCCCTGCCAAGCAAGGAGCCTGATGTGGGACTCCATCCCAGGATGCTGGGATCATGACCTGAGCCAAAGGCAGCCGCTTAACCAACTGAGCCACCCAGGCATCCCTGAAGGCAGATTCTTAACTGACTGAGCCATCCAGGTGCCCCTTCATAGACATTTTTCTAAGGAAGACATACAGATGGCCAACAGGTACATGAAAAGTTGTTCAACATTACAAATCATCAGAGAAATGTGATCAAAACCACCATGAGATACCACCTCACACCTGTTAGAATGACTTGTCAAAAAAATAAGAAATAGGGGCGCCTGGGTGGCTCAGTGGGTTAAGCCGCTGCCTTCGGCTCAGGTCATGATCTCAGGGTCCTGGGATCGAGTCCCGCATCAGGCTCTCTGCTCGGCAGGGAGCCTGCTTCCCTCTCTCTCTCTCTGCCTGCCTCTCCATCTACTTGTGATTTCTCTCTGTCAAATAAATAAATAAAATCTTTAAAAAAAAAAACTTCTAAAAAAAAATAAGAAATATGTATTGGTGAGGATGTAGAGAAAGGGGAGCACTCATGCACCATTGGTAGGAATATAAATATGTGTAGCCCCTTTGGAAAATTATATGGAGTTTCCTCAAAACATTAAAAATAGAACTACCATACAGTCTAGCAATTCCACTTCCAGGTATTTATCCAAAGAAAATAAAAGCACCAGTTCAAAAGATACATGCACCTCCCCATTCATTGCAGCATTATTGGCAATAGCCAAGACATGGAAGCCACCTAAGTATCCATCATTAGAAAGAAGGTCACACACACACACACACACACACACACACACAAAATGGAATATTGCTCAACCATTAAAAGAATGAAAGTTTGCTATTTGGGACAACATAGATGGATCTTACAGGTATTGTGCTAAGTGAGATAAGCCAGAGAAAGGCAAATACCATATAATTTCACTTATATGTGAAATCTAAAAAACAAAACAAATGAGCAAACAAAACCAGACTCATAGTTACAGAGTGATTGATGGTTGCCAGAGAAGAGGGAGGGCAGCAAAATGGGTGAAAGGGATCAAGAGTAGAAACTTACAGTTATAAAATAATTAAGGCCTGGGGAGATAATGTACAGCATGGGGAATATAGACAATAACATTTTATTAGCATTATATGGTGACAAATAGTAATTAGACTTGCATTTATCATTTCATAGTATGTATAAATGTCAAATCACTATGCTGTACAACATAATTATATAATACATATATATAATATATGTAATATGTCATATATATATGACTGAAGCTAATATAATATTATATGTCAATTATACTACAATTTTAAAAAATGGAAGGAAATCCTACTGTTTGTAAAAACATGAATGGAATTTGGGGACATTATGCTAAGTGAGATAGATAAGGCAGATAAAGTCAAATGCCATATGTTATTATTTAAGTGTGGAATCTAAAAAGGCCAAACTTGTAAAAACAGAGAGTAAACTGCTGGTTATCAGAGGCTGACGTGTGGCTTGCAACTAGTAGATAAATACGTCCTGGAGATCTAATGTGGAACATAGTGATTATAGACAACAACATTGTATTAAAAACATCAAGCTTCCTGAAAGACTAGATCTTAATTGTTCCATCCACACACAAATAAACCCCACAAATAATTATGTGACATGATAGAGGTGATAGCTGATGGTACAGTGGCAATCATATTGCAATATAAATATGCCAAACCCATATGTTGTATTCCCTAAATTTATATAATGTCATACATCAAATACATTTCATTAAAAAAAAACCCAAGGGGCGCCTGGGTGGCTCAGCAGGTTAAAACCTCTGCCTTCGGCTCAGGTCATGATCTCAGGGTCCTGAGATCAAGCCCTGCATCGGGCTCTCTGCTCCTCAGGGAGTCTGCTTCCTCCTCTCTCTTTGCCTGCCTCTCTGCCCATTTGTGATCTCTGTCTGTCAAATAAATAAAATCTTAAAAAAAAAAAAAGAAAACTATTTAAAAGCATTATAGTACAAAGGGGATAGCACAAAGGGAATAGGTCAGAAACAGAAAAACAGAGGCCCAGAAAGTTGAGGTAGGCATTTATGGCCCTTTTCTTCTGGGTTCTTTGTTGGAGGACAGGGAATGGGGTTGGCGGGAGGTTGTGTGTGGGAGGAAGGTAAGTACCTATGGGGCCTCATTGAGCAGTTGGTGTCCAGAGTCCCCAGAAAGAGGAGCTGCAAAACTCCTTGCTCTGAATGACCCCAGGAGGACTGCATCATAGCAGTAAGGGTGACCAAGAAGCAACCATGGTTCTCTGAACCAACTTAGTTTAGATTCACCTTAATCCATAGAAACTGGATTGAGAAGATTCCAGGCTGCTAGTGGCTCCAGGTACCTATCTGAAGCAATGACAGATTATTTCTAGAGGAAAATAACATCATATTAGCCCTAAAGATATTATTTCCAAAATTTTACAAATAAAGGATGTGTTCACCATAAAGCATAATTTGGAAACTTGAGAAGGTAAGAGCACACAAGAAAATAAACAGAAATGGTAGACAATAGAAAAAGATGGGTAAGGACTTCTCTTTTTGGACCTATCAAAGAATAAAATATAGAATATTTAAAGGCACTGGTCAATTCAAGGGTATAAAGCCAATTAAAAAAGTTTAAATCATACTTAGTGTTAGTTCCCACTTGACATTATGATAGAAATTAAGAAAGATGATTAGGAAATCTCCATGCTTGGAAAGTAAGAAATATATATCAGATAATTGGTAGGACCAAAAAGGAATCACAAAAGAAACCAGATAACATTTGAAACTAAATGATAATAAAATAGTAGCTAATAAAACTTGTGAGAAGCAATGAAAGCATTACTTTGAGGGTAATTATAGCTTTAAAATAATATGTTAGAGAAGAAATAAGGCCAATAAATAATGAGTGAAAGAAGAAAAAGATAAATTCCACAAGGGCTATTAGAGGAGAAAACAGTAAAGATAAGAGTAGAAATTAGTGGGGCGCCTGGGTGGTTCAGTGGGTTAAAGCCTCTGCCTTCATCTCGGGTCATGATCCCAGGGTCCTGTGATCGAGCCCCGCATCAGGCTCTCTGCTTAGCAGGGAACCTGCTTCCCCCTCTCTCTCTGCCTGCCTCTCTGCCTACTTGTGATCTCTGTCTGTCAAATAAATAAATAAAATCTTTAAAAAAAATAGAAATTAGTTAAATAAAAAATGAGCATATAATAAAGAGTATTAGTAAACCCAGAAGTGACGTAATTGTTGAGAGAGAGAGAGATAAAGCATAAATAAATATCAGGGATGCAAAAAAGATACCATTGCAGATCCTGCTAACATTAAAAAGAGCAAAAGAGGATATTAGAAATAGAACAACTTTATAACTAAAAATTAAAAAAACTTAATGATATATATAAATTCCTAAAAATACGATCTAACAAAACTGTTAAAGAACAATCTAAATAATGCCATAATACTAAAGTAACAATCTATTATATACTCCATAATTATAAACACAATTCCTACAACTCATGTTGATAAAGCTTAAACAATGAAATCTACAAAATATTTAAAGCAGAAATATTCCTAAATGCATTTTATGAAAGCAGAATGATCTTGATATCAGAGCCTGATGAGAATATAAAAGAAGGAAAATTATAGGATTATCTCACACAAAAGAGTAAATGAAAACATCCTAAATAAAGAAACCACAACAAAAAACAAATTCAAGAGTAATGAGATGTGTATGTATGTATTTGTAGAGAGAGAACACATTATATATATATGTATGTAGTATGTTATGTGTAAGTATTTGGAATATGTACAGAAAAAAAGCAGGTATTCCAAAAACAGAAACTGGGTTTAACATTGAAAAAAAAATCCATTACTGAAATTTCCAAAGTCAGAGAATAAAGGAGAAATATTACATGATTATCTCAGTAGATAAAAAATAACATTTGTAAAATTCAACATCCATTCATATAAAACATTCACAAACAGCTAAGACTAGGGGTGCCTGGATGGCTCAGTTGTTAAATGTCTGCCTCCAGCTCAAGTCAGAGTCCTAGGACTGAGTCCCACATTGGGCCTCTGCTCAGGTCGGGGGGAGTCTACTTCTTCCTCTCCCTCTGCTACTCTCTGCTACTCTCTCTCTGTGTCAAATAAATAAATAAAATCTTTTTAAAAAAGGATAAGACTACAAGTGACCTTTTGAAAAGTGATAAGTATATCTACCTACAGGGAATATTATAGCTGGATAATTAGAATTAATAAGAAATCTTAGGAAGTTTGCCAGATATGATTTCATGATATGGAAATCAATTTATTTTTATACACTTGAAACAAGATGAGGTAATATCATTAAAAATTTGGATATATATAATATATAATTTTTGTGCATATATATATATATACCCCCCCACACACCCATCTTACTTACCCACTACTGATGAACACTTGGATTGCTTCCATATCTTAGCTATTATAAATAATTCTGCAATAAATAGTATCTTTCCAAAATAGTGTTTTTTCGGGGGCGTAAGTAGTCAGTAGTGGAAATACTGAATTATCTATTATTAAATTTTTGAGCAAACTCCATACTGTTTCCAAAGTGGCTTCACCAATTTACATTCCTACCAATAGGCCAGAGATTTCCTTTTGCTTCACATCATTGCCAACACTTTTTATTTAACTTTTTTATGATAGCCATTCTAATTAATGGGTGTGAGGTGACATCTCATTGTGGTTTTGATTTGCAATTTCCAGGTGATTTGTGATGTTGAACATTTTTTCATATGTCTATTGGCCATTTGTAGATCTTTCTTGGAAAAATATCTATTCAGGTCCTCTGTTTCAAATTGTAATATTTGAGGGTTATTTTTGGTGTTGAGTGGTAGGAGTTCTTTATATATTCTGGATATTAATCCTTTATCAGATATATCATTTACAAATATCTTCTCCCATTCAAATGGGTTACCTTTTTGTTTTGTTAATGGTTTCTTTCACTGTGAAAAAACTTTTTACTTTATTTTAAATTTTAAATTAATGATACTGCTGTTTTAGAGTGGCACTATTTATTTATGTTTATGACAAGATACTGTACCTTCTATGCTCATGCTCACCAAGGCTCTAATTTAGTCTCCGGAGAACATAACAGAGCCATCCACTTGAGGGTGATAGTTGTTTTAGAAGATGCTTAAACTTTATAAACTCAAGGATTTTTATAACTCAAAGCCATTTTCTAAGCCATACTTTCTTTTACTCTAAAGAAATGGTAGCTTGATTATAGGCTTTTTTCAGATATCTAAATTAATTTGAGAGGGGAAATAGAATCTAATTAATCTTTCATAATAGTTATTAATTATAATTTCTGTGTACATAAAAGAGAAAAGATATAAATAGGTATTTATGGAATCAATATATATGGTATGAATATATGGATATATAAAAATATATGTGATATGTATGTATGTGAATATACATTGATCATATATAATTGTGATTTTTTCCCCCATTGTAAATATGCATAAGAGTGATCATCAATTCTGGAGTTATTTGGCAAGTACTTTTAATTGTGTCTTTATATATTTAAAATGTTCCTAGCTATGATGGGTCACTGCTAACAGTTATCCTTGGATAGCTGGTATGCTATGCTATGTGGAGTTTGGAATGAATACCTGTTTATTCATGTCTAGTGAATCTAGACTACATATAATCAACATCAGAAATTGATTCAATTTTATAACAGACTAGTAGATATGAATTTGGTTTTAGGCATTAATTGTTCATAAGATCAATTATTATTTTGATTCTCACATTGGCTTTTTTAGAATTATTGTCTGGTTAATGCCAGTGTCTTTGCCCACATAATGCTTTTGTCTATAGATGTTTTCCTGTGTACGTTAGAGGATACTACTTGTCCCCAATTTATTTCATTTTTAAAAATTTTATTTCATTTTTTAAAAAGATTTTTAAAACAATCTTTCCATATTTACAATGTCTTTGCAAACTTTCATTTTTAATTTAAGCAATATTTTGAACAATTCTCAGAAAATGTGACTCACTATTATACAATTGTCAGAGATAACATGAATAATCTGTTGCTTTCACAGATCATATTCTTTCAATAGATGTTCCTCTTATAAAATTGCCAGAGAAGGTGAAAAATAATTTGAGTCCCAACTTGCAATATTTAAAATTTCTCAGTTGTTATATACTGCTATATACAAAATAGCTTAATTGTTATATACTGTTTAGCTATCCTTTTAAAAATAGAGTAAGGCATGAAAGAAAATCTATGCTCTTTTACGATGACAATAAAATAGTATATATTTATTTGATGCATAATCGTTTAAAGATATTTTTATATGTATGACATTAAAATGAGATTTTATGTCTTGCTATTTTTTAAAATTTTTTATTTACATTTTTTGTTTTTTTTAATAAACATATAATGTATTTTTAGCCCCAGGGGTACAGGTCTGTGAATCGCCAGGTTTACACACTTCACAGCACTCACCACAGCACACCCTCCCCAATGTCCATAACCCCACCACCCTCTCCCTACCCCCCACCCCCAAGCAACCCTCAGTTTGTTCTGCGAGATTAAGAGTCTCTTATGGTTTGTCTCCCTCCCATTCCCATCTTGTTTCATTGATTCTTCTCCTAACCCCCCAAACCGCCTATGTTGCATCTCCACTTCCTCATATCAGGGAGATCATTTGATAGTTGTCTTTCTCCAATTGACTTATTTTGCTAAGTATAATACCCTCTAGTTCAATCCATGTCATCACAAATGGCAAGATTTCATTTCTTTTGATGGCTGCATAGTATTCCATTGTATATATATATATATATATATATATATATACACCACTTCTTCTTTATCCATTCATCTGTTGATGGACATCTAGGATCTTTCCATAGTTTGGCTATTGTGGACATTGCTGCTCTAAACATTTGGGTGCACGTGCCCCTTTGGATCACTACATTTGTACCTTTAGGGTAAATACACAATAGTGCAATTGTTGGGTCATAGGGTAACTCTGTTTTCAACTTTTTGAGAAACCTCCATGTTGTTTTCCAGAGTGGTTGCACCAGTTTGCATTCCCACCAACAATGTAGGAGGGTTCCCCTTTCTCCACATCCTCACCAACATCTGTCATTTCCTGACTTGTTAATTTTAGCCATTCTGACTGGTGTAAGGTGTTATTATCTCACTGTGGTTTTGGTTTGTATTTCCCTGATGCTGAGTGATGTGGAGTACTTTTTCATGTGTCTGTTGGCCATCTGGATGTCTTCTTTGCAGAAATGTCTGTTCATGTCCTCTGCCCATTTCTTGATTGGATTATTTGTTCTTTGGGTGTGGAGTTTTGCTGCTGCCCCCTTTTGTTACTTAAACTGTAACCCATGGAGGATTTTACTAGTTGCCAAGCACATTTAGATATGGCCTTAAAAAATACTGATACTGACAACAGGAGTTTGGGGAGAAGGACGATGTACAACCGTGAAGCTGGGCAGCCGGGAATGCCTGGCCCGCCCAGGGCAGAACGCCGCCTGCTTCAGGGAAGCCGAGCACCGGGGAACTCCTGGTCAGCTCAGGGTGGAACGAAAACCGCCTGCTTCCCTTTTTCATTATCACTCCTTTCTCTTCCCAGGAGTGCTCATTGTTAGTTAGATGAGTCCTTTGAATGTGCTTGGTTAACTATAAACTTTATCCTCCTTTTTGCTTGTCTGCAAGATGGGATTAACATTTGACCTTCATCAGTCCTTCTGTTGGCTATTGTTTCTGTCTAATAAAAGTGAAACTGTGGAGTTGCTTGTGGCAGCAGTTCTTTTCGACTGTTGTCCCCCTGCTCCCAGTCTTTTGCAGCTGACTTGTTTGTGCCTAATTCTTCTCTCGTTGCTGACTGGAAGCAGCAGAGTTTGATAAGCTCTTTATAGATTTTGGATACTAGCCCTTTATCTGATAGATCGTTTGCAAATATCTTCTCCTATTCTGTCAGTTGTCTTTTGGTTTTGTTAACGGTTTTCTTTGCTGTGCAAAAGCTTTTGATCTTGATGAAATCCCAATAGTTCATTTTGCCCTTGCTTCCCTTGCCTTTGGCGATGTTCCTAGGAAGATGTTGCCCTGGCTGAGGTTGAAGAGGTTGCTGCCTGTGTTCTCTTCAAGGATTTTGATGGATTCCTTTCTCACATTGAGGTCCTTCATCCATTTTGAGTCTATTTTTGTGTGTGGTGTAAGGAAATGGTCCAATTTCATTTTTCTGCATGTGGCAGTCCAATTTTCCCAACACCATTTGTTGAAGAGACTGTCTTCCTTCCATTGGACATTCTTTCCTGCTTTGTCAAAGAATAGTTGACCATAGAGTGGAGGGTCTATTTCTGGGCTCTCTATTCTGTTCCATTGATCTGTGTGTCTGTTTTTGTGCCAGTACCATACTGTCTTGATGATGACAGCTTTGTAATAGAGCTTGAAATCTGGAATTGGGATGCCACCAACTTTGGCTTTCTTTTTCAATATTCCTCTGGCTATTCGAGGTCTTTTCTGGTTCCATATAAATTTTAGGATAATTTTTTCCATTTCTTTGAAAAAAAATGGATGGGATTTTGATAGGATTGCATTAAATGTGTAGATTGCTTTAGGTAGCATAGACAGTTTCACAATATTTATTCTTCCAATCCAGGAGCATGGAACATTTTTTCATTTCTTTGTGTCTTTCTCAATTTCTTTCATGAGTACTTTATAGTTTTCTGAGTATAGATTCTTTGTCTCTTTGGTTAGGTTTATTCCTAGGTATCTTATGGTTTTGGGAGCAATTGTAAATGGGATTGACAGCTTAATATCTCTTTCTTCTGTCTTATCATTGTTTTGTAAAGAAATGCAACTGATTTTATATCCTGACACTTTACTGAATTCCTGTACAAGTTCTAGCAGTTTTGGAGTGCAGTCTTTTGGGTTTTCCACCTATAGTATCATAACATCTGCAAAGAGTGATAGTTTGACTTATTCTTTGCCAATTTGGATGCCTTTAATTTCTTTTTGTCGTCTGATTGCTGAGGCTAGGACTTCTAGTACTATGTTGAATAGCAGTGGTGATAATGGACATCTCTGCCGTGTTCCTGACCTTAGCAGAAAAGTTTTCAGTTTTTCTCCATTGAGATATTTGCGATGGGTTTTTCATAGATGGCTTTGATAATATTGAGGTATGTGCCCTATATCCCTACACTTTGAAGAGTTTTGATCAGGAAAGGATGCTGTACTTTGTCAAATGCTTTTTCAATATCTATTGAGAGTTTCATATGGTTCTTGTTCTATCTTTTATTAATGTATTGTATCACATTGATTGATTTGTGGATGTTGAAACAACCTTGCAGCCCTGGAATAAATCCCACTTGGTCGTGGTGAATAGTCCTTTTAATGTACTGTTGGATCCTATTGGCTAGTATTTTGGTGAGAATTTTCACATCTGTGTTCATCAAGGATATTGGTCTATAATTCTCTTTTTTGATGGGATCCTTGTCTGGTTTTGGGATCAAGTAAGAAATACTGGCCTCATAAAATGAGTTTGGAAGTTTTCCTTCCATTTCTATTTTTTTGGAACAGTTTCAGGAGAGTAGGAATTAATTCTTCTTTAAATGTTTGGTAGAATTGCCCTGAGAAGCCGTCTGGCCCTGGCTTTTGTTTGTTTGCAGATTTTTGATGACTGTTTCAGTCTCCTTACTGGTTATGGGTTCAGGTTTTCTCTTTCTTCCTGTTTCAGTTATGGTACTTTATATGTCTCTAGGAATGTATCCATTTCTTCCAGATTGTCAAATTTGTTGGTGTAGAGTTTCTCATAGTATGTTCTTATAATTGTATTTCTTTGGTGTTGGTTGTGATCTCTCCTCTTTCATTCATGATTTTATTTATTTGGGTCCTTTCTCTTTTCTTTTTGATAAGTCTGGCCAGGGGGTTATCAATATTATTAATTCTTTCAAAGAACCAGCTCCTAATTTCATTTATTTGTTCTATTGGTTTTTTTGGTTTCTATTTCATTGATTTCTGCTCTTTATGATTTCTGTTCTCCTGCTGGGTTTAGGCTTTCTTTCTTGTTCTTTCTCCAGCTCCTTTAGGTGTAGGGTTAGGTTGTGTATTGGAGACCTTTCTTGTTTCTTATTTCTTGAAAAAGACTTGTATCGCTATATACTTTCCTCTCAGGACTGCCTTTGCTGTGTCCCACAGATTTTGAACCATTGTGCTTTCATTGTCATTTATTTCCATGAATTTTTTCAATTCTTCTTTAATTTAATTTCCTGGTTGACCATTCATTCTTTAGAAGGATGCTCTTTAGTCCCCATGTATTCAGGTTCTTTCCAAATTTCCTCTTGTGATTGAGTTCTAGCTTCAGAGCGTTGTGGTCTGAAAATATGCAGGGAATGATCCCAATCTTTTGATACCAATTGAGACCTGATTTATGTCCCAGGATGTAATCTATTCTGGAGAATGTTCATGTTCGCTAGAGAAGAATGTGTATTCTGTTGCTTTGGGATGGAATGTTCTGAAAATATCTCTGTTGTCCATCTGGTCCAGTGTGTCATTTAAGGCCTTTATTTCCTTGTTGATCTTTTGCTTGGATCATCTGTCCATTTCAGTGAGGGGGGTGGTAAAGTCTCCTAGTATTATTGTATTATTGTCAATGTGTTTCTTTGATTTCTTTATTAGTTGGTTTATATAGTTGGCTGTTCCCATGTTAGGGGCATAGATATTTAAAATTGTTAGGTCTTCTTGTTGGACAGACCGTTTGAGTATGATATAGTGTTCTTCCTCATCTCTCATTATAGTCTTTGCTTAAAATCTAATTTATCTGATATATGAATTGCCACACCAGCTTTCTTGTGATGTCCATTAGCATGGTAAATTTTTTCCCACCCCTTCTCTTTAAATCTGGAGGTGTCTTCGGGTCTAAAATGAGTTTCTTGTAGGCAGCATATTGATGGGTTTTGTTTTTTAATCCCTTCTGATACCCTGTGTCTTTTAAGTGGAGCATTTAGCCCATTTACATTCAAGGTAACTATTCAGAGATATGAATTTAGTGCCATTGTATTACCTGTAAGGTGACTGTCACTGTATATTGTCTCTGTTCCTTTCCGATCTACTACTTTTAGGGTCTCTCTTTGTTTAGAGGATCCCTTTCAATATTTCCTGTAGAGCTGGTTTGGTGTTTGCAAATTCTTTCAGTTTTTGTTTGTTCTGGAAGCTTTTTATCTCTCCTTCTATTTTCAATGATAGCCTAGCTGGATATAGTATTCTTGGCTGCATGTTTTTCTCGTTTAGTGCTCTGAATATATTATGCCAGTTCTTTCTGGCCTGCCAGGTCTCTGTGGATAAGTCTGCTACCAATCTAATATTTTTGCCATTGTATGTTACAGACTTCTTTTCCCAGGCTGCTTTCAGGATTTTCTCTTTGTCACAAAGACTTGTAAATTTTACTATTAGGTGATGGAGTGTGGACCTATTCTTATTGATTTTGAGGGGGGTTCTCTGCACCTCCTGGATTTTGAGGCTTGTTCTCTTTGCCATATTAGGAAAATTCTCTACAATAATTCTCTCCAAAATACCTTCTGCTCCCCTCTCTCATTCTTCTTCTTCTGGATCCCAGTTATTCTAATGTTGTTTTGTCTTATGGTGTCACTTATCTCTCGAATACTCCCCTCATTGTACAGTATTTGTTTCTCTCTCTTTTGCTCAGCTTCTTTATTCTCTGTTATTTGGTCTTCTATATCACTAATTCTTTCTTCTGCCTCATTTATCCTAGCAGTAAGAGCCTCCATTTTTTATTGTACCTCATTAATAGCTTTTTTGATTTAATCTTGGTTAGATTTTAGTTCTTTTATTTCTCCAGAAAGGGCTTTTATCTCTCCAGACAGGATTTCTCTAATATCTTCCATGCCTTTTTCAAGCCCAGCTAGAACCTTGAGAATCATCATTATGAACTCTAGATCTGACATATTACCAATGCCTGCATTGATCAGGTCCCTAGCCTTCGGTAATGCCTCTTGTTCTTTTTTTTGTGGTGAGTTTTTCCACCTTGTCATTTTGTCCAGATAAGAATATAGAAGAAGCAAATAAAATACTAAAAGGGTGGCAAAGACCCCAGGAAAATGTGCTTTAACCAAATCAGAAGAGACCCCAAATTGTGGGGGGTTTGGATAAAGAGGGTAAAAAGAAGTTCAGGAAAAAAAAATTTTAAAAAGAATACAAATAAAGAAAAAATATAAAAATGAAAAAAATATATATATACATTAGGCTGGTGACTAGAACCACGGTCACCCACTTAATTTTGGGAGTATTTTGGTCTCTTAGAAGAAACTACCTCCCAAAATTTTAAAGAATGAAAGACATGTATAAGGGTAAACACAATGAAGGGATGTAATATGCCTATAAAGATGAAAAAAAAAATTTTTTTTTATTTCTATAAAAGGGATGGGGAGTGGGAGGTGGGGGATCAAGGTGATGGGAATTATGGAGGACATATATGACATGGAGCACTGGGTGTGGTGCATAAACAATGAATTCTGTTATGCTGAAAAGAAATTAATAAAAAAAATTAGCCTAAAAAAAAGAGTTGATAAAGTAAGTTGGTTGGGAGAATAACAGGAAAGAAAGTAGAGAGAATTTGCTCAGGCTGGAGAACAAGCCCGGAGCTAGATTTAGGGTATATTTAGATCTATTAGAAGAAGTTGTACCCCAAATTTTTTAGAAGAAAAAACCCTAAGTGTATACAAAAAATAAAGTTAGATACAACGAAGGATAAAATATGACTCTAATAATGAAGTTTCAAAAAAGTTTATTTTTTTTATGAAAGGTATTGTTAAGATAGACTAGTTAAAAAATATTAAAAGAGGACAGAGTTGGGGCACCTGGGTGGCTCAGTGGTTTAAGCCGCTGCCTTGGGTTCAGGTCATGATCTCAGGGTCATGGGATCGAGTCCCACATCGGGCTCTCTGCTCGGCGGGGAGCCTGCTTCCCTCTCACTCTTTCTGCCTGCCTCTCTGCCTACTTGTGATCTCTGTCAAATAAATAAATAAGATCTTAAAAAAATTAAAAAGAAAAAAAAGAGGAAAGGGTAAAAGTTAAAAAAAATGTAGCAGAAGAAAAAAAAATTAAAAAAATTAATTAACTGCAAGACTAAAGAATCATGGGGAGAAAGCCATGAATTCCATGCTTTGCTTTCTCCTCCTCTGGAATTCCGCTGTTCTCCTTGGTAAGTCAACTTGGTCTTGCCTGGATTTCTTGTTGATCTTCTGGGGGAGGGGCCTGCTGTAGTGATTCTCAAGTGTCTTTGCCCGAGGAAGAATTGGACGGCCCTTACCAGGGACCAGGCTAAATAATCTGCTTGGGTTCACTTTTGGGAGCTTTTGTTCCCTGACGCTTTCTGTAGAGTTCTGGAGGACAGGAATGAAAATTTGGGCCTCCCAATCTTTGGTTTGGAAGAGCCAAGAGCTCAGGGTCCCACATCCTCAATGCGCCCTCAGAGAAAAGCACTCAATCACTCCCGTCTCCCTGGCCTCAGGCTGTGCTCCAAGCTCACCCAGCCTGTGACCAAGCGTTTCTGTCTCTAGCACACAGCTCCTCCTGGAGTCTCTGAACCCCATAGATTCCTGAGCTCCCCCAGGGTGTATTTCCCTGGATCTTGTGGGGACCTCACTTGGAGCAGTGGCCTGTGCCACGGATTATGGCTCAAGGTAACCCTTTGATGAGAGTTCACTCCTCAGCTCTGTCTCTGTAGCCGGCTTCCCTGCTCTAATATTTTTTAAAAAAATTACAAATAGTTTCAGTGTTACAACAGACCTGAAACTTAAAAGATGCTAATTTTCTTTATCATTTATTTGATATTTAGAGTGAATTTTTCCCATTTAGTATTTGACTTACTTTTCATTTTTTATTTTTAGAATTTATTAGACTTGACTTGTATAAATTATCAGTTAGAGATGTTGCAGATTACATATATCTCATATAAAATAATAAAATAAAATTTCTAGAGGACCACATAGGAGAATGTCTTCAGGGTTTGGGGTAGAGAAATAGTTCTTTTTGTTTTTTGGACACTTCTTAAAAAATTTATTTCCAGTATAGTTAACATGGAGTGTTATATGAGTTTCAGGCGCACAACATACTGTCTTAACAATTCATACAGTAGTGGCACCTTAGTGGCTCAGTCGTTAAGCGTCTGCTTTTGGCTCAGGTCATGATTCCAGGGTCCTGGGATCAAGCCCTGCGTTAGGCTCCCTGCTCGGTGGGAAGCCTGATTCTCCCTCTCCCATTCCCCCTGCATGTGTTCCCTTTCTCACTGTCTCTCTCTCTCTCAAAGAAATAAAATCTTAAAAAAAAAATTCCATACAGTGTTCAGTGCTCATGGCAAGTGCACTCCTTAATTCCTATCATCTGTTTTACCCATCCCCCTACCCACCTTACCTCTGATATCTATCAGTTTGTTCTCTACAGTTAAGAGTCTGTTTCTTGGTTTTCTTCTCTCTCTTTCTCTCTTTCCCCCTTTTCTTGTCTGTATTGTTTCTTAAATTCCACCTGTGAGTGAAATCATATCATATGGTACTTGATTTTCTTTTATTTTGCTTAGTGTTATACAATCTAGCTTCATCAATGTCTTTGTAAATGACAAGATTTTATTCTTTTTAATGGCTGAATAGTATTCTATTATATATATGTATCCTCTTTATCCGTTCATCTGTCAATGGACATTTGAGCTGCTTTCATAATTTGGCTACTGTAAATAACAATACTATAAACATAAGGTGCATGTATGCCTTTGAATTAGTGTTATTGTATTTTGGGGATAAATACCCAGTAGTATGGTTACTGGATCATAAGGTAATTCTGTTTTTAACTTTTTTTAAAAACTTTTTGAGGAAACTCTACACTTTTTCCCACAGTGTGTACCCCAGTTTGCATTCCCACTAACAGTGCACAATGATTCCTTTTTCTCCATGTCATCATCAATACCTATTTCTTGTATTTTGATTTAAGCCATTCTAACAGGTGTGAGGTGATATCTCATTGTGATTTTGTTTTGCATTTCTCTGATAATGAGTGATGTTCAGCATCTTTTCATGTGTTTATTGGCCATCTAGAAGTCTTCTTTGGAGAAATATCTGTTCATTTCTTCTGTCCACTTTTAATTGAATTATTTTGAATTTTTGAATTCTTTATGTATTTTGGATATTAACCCTTTATTGGATATGCCATTTACAAATATCTTCTCCCGTTCTGTAGGTTGCCTTTCAGTTTTGTTGACTGTTTTCTTCACTGTGTAGAAAGTTTTTATTTTGACGTTGTCCCAATAATTTATTTTTGCTTTTATTTCCCTTGCCTCAGGAGACAGATCTAGAAAAATGTTGCTACAGCCATGTCAGAGACCTTATTGCCTATACTCTCTTTTGTGATTTTTTTGGTTTTAGGTCTCACATTTAAGTCTTGGTCTCTTGAATTTACTTTTGTTTATGGTATAAGAAGGTGGTCCAGTTTCATTCTTTTGCATGTATCTGACCCATTTTCTCATTACCATTTGTTGAAGGGCAAATATTTCTTGACTGAAGGTAGAGGCTTAACCCACTGAGCCACCCAGGCGCCCCAGGGCAAATATTTCTTAAACAGAAAAAAAGTTACTAACAATAAAGGAAAAGATTTATGGAATGGATTTTATTAATTAAAAACTTCTGTTTGTTTCAGGTCACCATTAAGGGAGTAAACAGGTAAGCATGAGTGGAAGAAGATACTTTCAATACCCTGTCAAAAAATTTATTTTAAAATAAATATTTCCTATTAATATGAAAATAGGTAACACAAAGGGGGCAAAAATTTGAATTGGCACTTGACTGAAGAGGATATCTATTTGATTTTTTAAAAATATTTAATTTATTTATTTGACAGTCAGAAATCACAAGTAGGCAGAGAGGCAAGCAGAGAGAGAGAGAGAGAGAGAGAGAGGAGGAAGCAGGCTCCCTGCTGAGCAGATGTGGGACTCGATCCCAGGACCTTGAGATCATGACCTGAGCTGAAGGTAGAGGCTTAACCCACTGAGCCACCCAGGCGCCCCTCTAATTGATTTTTTAAAAAGATTTTATTTATTTATTTGAGAGAGAGAGACCATGTGCAAGCAAGATGAGAGGCAGAGGGGGAGGAAGAGAGAGAGTCCAAAGAGATTCCACACTAAGCGTGGAGCTGGATATGGGGCTCAGTCCAGCAACACACGGTCATGACCTAACCTGAAACAAAGAATTGGTCACTTAACTGACTGAGCCACCCAGGTGCCCCAACTTGATTTTTAAGGATATGAAAATGTGTGAACGATGATTAGTTATCATGGAAGTGCAAGCTGAAGGTATAATAAAATACCTATATACACCTGTTAGGATGACAAAATAAAACAAAGAAACAAAAACATTATTATCAAGAATTGGCAGAGGTGTGTGACAAATAGGGCTCTCATTTACAGCTGGAAGAAGTATAAATTAGTCCAACCACTTTAGGAAACTTTTGAATTCTTTACTAATACTAAATATTCATAAACTCTATGACACAGCAATTCTACCTTTAAGAAAAAAAGACATTCTATTCCTACCTGAAATATATACAATTTTTTTCTGAAAACACAATTACTACAATGGTCATAGCATCATTACTCATAATAATCTCAACCTAGACACAATCATTTATTTATCAATATTAATATATGTTTATACTTAAATATTTATATATATATATATAATTTTATATATAAATGTAAAACTACTTGGCAATGAAAAAAAATAAACTACTGCTACATGCAACATTGAAGAATCTCACCAACCTAACATATAATGCAAGAAGCCAGATACAAAGCAGTACATAGCCTGTAATTCCATTCATCTGAAGTTTAAAAAGGCAAAACTGATTTATGTTGTTAGAATTTTAAGTGGTTCTCTTTGAGGAAGTGACTGATATTTGGGAATGGGTGTGAGGAATGACTAACCTTGCTAAAAATGTTCTACCATACTTTAATGTAGATTGTGGCTACTTTGTGTATTTATATTTGAAATGCTTATGGAGCTATACACTTAAAATTTATGAACTGTATTTTATCTTATCAGGAAAAGATTTAAAAATGTATACTGCTAGTGCACTCACACACAAATAGAATTCCTGCCAACAGCACATAATTTACTGGTATCTAAAACTGGTTGTGAGCTTAAGAGAACACCAATAGTTTGCTCTCAAGATTATTATTTTTATGGAGTGCCTGGGTGGCTCAGTGGGTTAAGCCTCTGCCTTCAGCTCAGGTCCTGATCTCAGGGTCCTGGGATCAAGTCCTGAATTAGGCTCTCTCTCTCTCTGCCTGCCTCTATCCCTACTTGTGATCTCTCTCTCTCTGTCAAATGAATAAATAAAATCTTTTAAAGTAAATAAATAAATAAAAGATTATTATTTCTAAGGGATATCAAGGTTTCAAAATTCCTGTATACATTAATATGATTGTTATAATTCAAGGCTTCACATATTTAGTGAGCATCTGTGTTGTATCTAACATTTTTCTAGGTGCTATATTAAGTCATTTTGGGGTACAAAAATAATCAGTAATGTTTTAAACTTAGTTTTCAGAATAATAAAGCATGGTAATAGTTTACATACCCTTCTGTTTAGACAGAGTTGAGTGAAATTCTTGCATGTCAGTTCAGTATGCCTGCAGCTACTGCAGTTCTTTAGGCTAATAGGCAAATAGGGCAAATGACCCTGCCACGATGATCAACAAACTCTTTTAATCTAATGGCTTAGTGTCAGGCTAAGGATTGTTTTAATACATGGGTATGATTAATTTGGATTATGGTGTATGAAGCAGCTAGATGATAATCAAGTCTGAGTGAGAAAACAGACCTGTTTTTGAACTTTTGGCTTACTGAAGTAGGAACATTAGGTGGATAGGAGGTGAGTTACCTAGGGAATTTTACATTCTAGGGATAAATGGCTATGATATCATGGACAGATCTGATATTATGACTTGATAAGAAATATATATTGAGTCTTTGTTCATAGTTCCAGGCTATGCTCCCCGAAAGCTTGAACTTTCTCTAGTGTTGAGAATGATAAAGTGTCTTTTCTTATGTTAATGAGGTGATTTTGGAAAACCCCTAAAGATGGGGGCTAGTTATCAACAGAAATAATAATGTGTTTAGAGTATTGAAACTTTTCATTCCCAACCCATGGTTCATAGGAAGCACAGAGGGACTGGAGATTGAGTTATCTCCAGTGGTCAGTGAACTAATCAATCAGGACTAGGTAGAAGCCTCTATAAAATCCTGAAAGGACAGAGTTCAGGGAACTTCCAGGTTGGGGAATACATGAAAATGTGGAGAAAGTGGTGTGCCTGGAAAGAGCTCTGTGCCCTTTCCCCAACTTTTCCCAATATAACTCTTCCATTTAGCTGTAATAGTAATGTAGTAAATAAAAAGTTTCTCTGAAGTCTGTAAGCTTCTTGAGCACTTTGAACCCAAGAAGGATGCTGTGGGAAACTTTGACTTAAGCCAGTTGATCAGAAGTATGGGTAACCACCTGGACTAGCCATTGTATCCTTTGAATACAATACTGGGGTCCTTGGAACCTCCAGTCTGAATCTTGTGGTCAGTAGCATAGTTGACAACCTTGGCTTGTGACTGGCATCTGAAGTATGTTGGGAGAGGGGCAGTCTTACAGGATGGATTCCACAACTTGTGGAATCTGATGCTATCTCCAGGTAGATAGTATCAGAATCGAGTTGAATTCATGGACACCTTGCTGGTGTGTGAGAATTGCCTGGTGCTGTGTGGGAAGCTTCCCTAACCCCTCAAGGCTGTTTCCCATAAATTTAGTCTTCCTCATAAGTCTACTGTGAGGATTAAATGGGATAAAGTATGGAAAGCCATACTTAGTGAGTATACAATAAATGGCTGGCTATCTGGAATGATATCTTGGGTACACAACTTGCTCTATATATGACCTTGGATAAAAAACTACACTCCTCTAACTGTTCCCTTGGTTTTTCTTATCTATTAAGTGAAGAGTACTAACAGGACCTACTTCCAGGACTATTGGGAGCAATACATGAGGTGATGCACACTCATTCTCACCAGTCTACTTTGGCCATAGAAAAGACTTACCAAGTTTTAGCCACTATAACTATGTTGATTATACTTTTCTTGAAATAACTGAACATAAAGTATAGACTAGTCATCATTCCCTCTCATTCATCATCCTGTAACCCAAATTTCTGAGAATAACATTGGTAATTAAGATAAGGAAAGGTTATAGGTTAGAAAGAGGACCACTTCCTGGCTTTTTGACTTCAGGAAAACTACTTAATTTCCATTGCCTCTATTTTGTCATTTGTGAAAAACGAATAACAGTATTTATCTTCTTAGGCTATTGTAAAGCATAAATTCAGGTAAAGCTAATATAGAATAAAGTTTGATATCAGTAAGTACCTTAATAGTATTAACTTTAAAAACTGTTTTTACATATATAACTTCATTTTACAATGATAGTAGTTTTCCTAGGTGAAACTTATAAGTAGATACTGAGACATATTGGACCTTTTCTAAAACATATGCAAATAGACATTTTAATTGCATTGGTTTTGATTTGGCATGGCAGTGTAATTTTCAGTGGTTGAACTGTCCTCCTGCCCAAACATAATCCTTCTCCATCTGTCTGTTAGGCCTGAAAGTCAATAACTGCAGGCACTCCTGAAGTAGTTCCAATTTAAACATCAATCCTTTATACTTGAGTGTAGATGAATTTATTAAGACATTTCCTGAGAGTTTTGACAGGCTATGCAAGGGGATTGGATAAGACAAAGTGCCTGAAGAGAGAAACAAGGACACTAAAAAGGGGGAAAAAAAAAAGATCTAAATCAGGGAAGCAAAAAATACTAGATGGCACATGTCACCTGCTTAGGATATTTGCCTATGGCTGACCTCAAATGTCATCTCCTTCATGGTAGACGGACATCCTAACTTCATTGACAGCTCCCCTGAAGATGACTTGACTCCTTCACTGTATGTATGTATGTATATATTTAGAGAGAAGGCACAAGTAGGGAAGGGGTGGAGGAAAAGGGGGAGAGAGAATCTCAAGAAGACTTTGTGCTGAGCATGGAGCATGATGTAGGGGCTGATCTCATGACCCTGAGATCATGACCTGAGCCAAAACCAAGAGTCAGACATCTAACCCACTTAGTCACCCTCAGTACCCCCCCAAAACAAATTTAAAGTAAAATGAGGATGACTTTATTATGCCTGATGTACTTTGGATATATTGATTAAAATTCTTTATCTTTCAATTCTAAGAATTGAATGGCAAAAAAAGACGACTTCCAATAGTACTTTTATGTGACTTGGCTCAAGTGCTCCAGATTTTTCACTGGTAAGTATGTAGTGCTTTACTAGACTGTAGTGTGTATTCAACAGACAGCTGTAACCTGACAGTCTGTGTGGAGGATCCTTATGGAAATTTGCATCTGTTTTGTTTTTGCTATTATAGAAGAATCAAGAGAACCAGACGCGTTTTTTCCTTGCCCTGCATTTGCTACGCCTTTAGAAGATGATCCTTACTTAGATTTTGTTTGAAGAGAAGGACCACTCAGGAAAGGAGAGAGGAAAGAGTAAGGGGAAAAAGGCACAAAGGGAGAAAGTGTAAGTGTTTCCAGGTCAGGGAAGGGACCAGAGATTTGAGAGATTTTCATCTCAGATATAGTGTTCAGTATACTGGATGAAAGAGGGACAGAATTGCTTTGTTATCTGGGGTCAGTAGAGAAGACCACTTAATATAACCATAAGACCAGACATAACAAAGGCAGAAGGAGTCACCTAACAGTAGCATTGGTAGCAGAAAGAGTAATCATATTGACACCAAAGGCCAAGACTCAGTCCTTGTCTTCATTTTAGGTATGGTAAAATCTTCCCAAATTCTTTGGTGCCCCAAACATGACTGGAATTAGATTTTTCCACACTATGCTAAATGGACTCAATGGCATATTCAGTTTGATTTGGAAAACAATGATCATTCTTTCACCTGTGTTGTAGAACAGATGCTTACCCATGCTCCATGAGATATGTGTCTCTTTTTATCACTATATAATATTAATTGGTAGACTCTCAAGAAATACTAAGTATATTTGTTCAGGGTAGATTAGTGGAATAACTAAGTGGAAATACATTGAAATGTAAAAGACTCAGTTGAATTAAAAAATCTCATACAGAGTGAGGTTTTGGTAAGGGAAGAGTCTCTTAACCTTGGCACGATAGGCATTTTTAATCCAGATACTTTTTTTGTGTGGGTGGGGGCTTATCTTCCCTATTAGCAGAGTGTTCAGCAACATCCTGGCCTTTGTCCAGATTGTGTAAAAATAACCAAGCATCAGAATAATAGAGCTGAATTTTGTTTATGAAGTTGGTCTCCCACAAGTGGTTTTTTTGAAACTAAGGTTATTGTTATATGTGACTATTTGTTGGGTTTTTTTTTTTTAAGTTCATCTATCAAATAGCATTATAATTGAGTTTTATGTGTGTGGGATTTATTTATATGAGCTAATTATGTGTTAAAAAGAACACTGGACTCTGTAAGACAGAATTGAATTCAGGCTCTTGTCAGTATTTTTGTGACACTCTCAAATTTCTTTCTGTACTTGGGAAATAATTATAAATACCTCATGGATAGTTTAAAAATTAAACTATATGAGAATCCCTATTCCTTCTTTTTTAATTTTATGACTCAAATTCGTATTTCTCTTTTTTATCGAGGTATAATTAACATATAATGTTATATATTAGTTTCAGATGTATGACATAATGATTTGATATGGGAATATATTGAGAAATGATCATCACAATAAGTGTAGTTAACATCCATTACATCACATAGGTATAGATTCTTTTCTTGTGATGAGGACTTCTAAGACCTACTCTCTTTATAACTGTCAGATACACAATAAAGTATTATTAACTATAGTTGCCATGCTGTACATTATATTTGCAGACTTTTATTTTGTAACTGGAAGTTTGTACCTTTTGTGTACCCTTTCCCATTCATCTCCCACCTGACTTGAGCAACCAACAGCCATAAATCAGTTCTCCGTATCTATGAGCTTGTTTGCTTGTTTATTTATTTATTTATTTATTTATTTATGATTCCACATATAAGTGAGATCATACATAATTTATCTTCGACTGCCTGTTATGTACTGGATACTATTAAAATATAAATGTCCCAGGACACCTGGGTGGCTCAGTTGTTATGTATTTGCCTTCTGCTCAGGTCATGATCCTGGGATCCTGGCATCAAGCCCCATGTTGAGCTTGCTGCTTGGTGGGAAGCCTGCTTCTCTCTCTCTCCGACTCCCCCTGCTTGTTTTCCCTTCTCTGTCTCTCCCTGTCAAATAAATAAATAAAATCTTTAAAAAATTATATAAATGTCCCTGGGAGTGGTAACAGAAGAAGAAAAGGACATATGAAGACCATCTAAGGGAGAGGAGACCAAAACCAAATTTTTCCTTATTGCTCATAGTTCAACTATGATACAGATAAATACCACAGTATATAATATTTGCCACACAACCATAGAATTCACATGTAGACTTTTCAGGGAAGTTGGAAGGTTAAATAATCTAGAGTTGGGGGAGTCTAGGGACTCTAGAGTAGTCTACAAATCATGAAGAAGTGATATTTTCACGGAGGTGACATTTGGCGGAGGTGATATTTTCACGGAAGGGAAGATATCCTGATCAGCTTATAGCATATCTTGGGCCAAGCAAACACTTGTGGATAAGAAGAGCTCTAGCATTTTGAACCATGGCTCCATCACTGAAGTTGTGGGATGGTCCTGGAATAATACTCATTTCAATACTGAGTGAGTCCTGGCATTCTAACAAGGAAGAAGACATAGTTCTGTGTCATCAACTTTGGTGAAGTCTTGTTTAGTCTTATGGATAATCATATAACAAAGGCTTGATAGTAAATGAACAACTCCTAAAGTATAGATTTCTGGTTATATATCTTTAGTTTTACATATTGATTTAAGGTTCTGGTGAGCTTTCAAGAGACATATACTCCTATATAGTGATATACTGTATCATATTCTTCAGTCTTGCAGTTCAATTAAGTTGTTCTTATAAGTTAAAATTAAAAAATAAGTAGTATTCAAAACCTAAACCACAGCTCAAAAATTGTGGTCTGATAAATAAGAGTATTGTGCAACTACCATGTCATATCTAGAATGATCCAGTATATAAATGCCTCTGTCAGGATTTAAAAAAATACTTCTAAGGAATAAATCACTACACAAGCTCACACCAGCAAGGCCAGCTCATTAGAACTGTCTGAGAAAACTTTAAAACTATTATTGTACACATGACCCTGAAGAGATTCTGATTTAATAGATCTTGGGTGAGAGTTAGGATTGATCAATGGATTATTATTTATATCTATCTATCTATCTACCTATCTATCATCTGTCTATCTAAAACCTCCCAGGTGATTTTAATGAACACCATGTTTTTTTCAGAAGTATTATGGAAGAAAATTTTGGATGCCTAGAAAATTTCCTTTGAATGTATTAGATATTTCTTAAATGGCACAGTGACATTTTAAAAAAGTTTTCAGACCAGTGAGTTAGAACTTAAATTTCTACATGGCAGTTTTATTTTTCTTATGTACTTGAGAAATAAACCATAATCATTTGTCTCATTAATCTACAAATCTCAAAGCAGGAAGCTTGGTTCTGAGCTTCACATTGATGATCCTGCTTCACCTAAAATGCCTCTGATGTGATTATAATTCCTCCATCAATTGGCAGAGGACTAAGATTTTGGAGGTGGAATTTTCTGCTCCTATTTTGGGCACATTTTGTTCATGCTTATTATGGTGTTTTGACCATCTGTCTGCAACCATGGAGAAATACTAGGTACCACCTGCACTTTCAGTAGACAGTTTTTTCTTTTCTTCTGAAAAATGTGAAGAATCTGGTAAATTGGGGCTATAAACACTGTCATAACATCTCTGAATGTTTGTTTTGGGTCATCTACTCATACATAGGTGAATGATTATGATAAAGTGGAGGGATCATGAACTTTGGATTTATATTTGAATTCAAGCTTTGTTGTCTTGCTCATTCACTCAGCAAATATCTATTAAGTGTCTACTGTGCGCCAGAGCCTATTCTTAGATAGAGAGATAGACAACATGAGACTGTGTCTTCAAGCAACTCATAAGCTATGGGAAAGACAAATAATTGATAAAGGGAATGATGTGTTAGAAGAGATGGAAGCAAGAGTGGAAAGTCTGAAGAAGGAGTCATACATAACATAAATTTGGTGTTGGGATGGGCTTGGTTGGGAGGGTGTTAGAAATGTTGGAAGGTCTTGCTGGCAGGTTATTCTTAGATTAAGTTTTAAAGGAATTTTAAATTAGTGAGAGGGAGTGTGGGATAGTTTAAACAAATGAGTGTGGGGAGTATATTTGAGGAAATGCAAGTAGCTTAGAATCATTGAAGGAAAAGATGCAAAGAGAAAAAGGGTAACAGATAAGAATAGAGAAGTAGGCAAAAGCTAGGTTTTTAAAGCTGGTGGACTTTATTCTGAAGGCAATGAGGAGTGATTGAGTGGGAGTGACACTATCAGATTTGCATCTTAGATCTCCTTGAGGAAAACATGACTGTTAACAGTCTGTTGAAGCAACTCAGAGTGGTAGTAGTAATGTAATGGTAATGAGTAAACAGATTTTGGAGTTATTTAGGAAGTTCCCTTAATTGGGATTTTTTCCTTAATCACATACATATGTAAAGAAGAGGTGGTAATTTAGGATGCCTTGCAGCATAAATGGTGGTATCCTTCACCAATTTAGGGAGCACAGGAAAATAAGCACTTCTGGCAAGTTTGATGGTGGTGGTGGGGGGAGTACTCTGGTCTACTCCTCTTTGAGAGAACTTTTTCAAAGGTTTACCCTAAGCTACCAGTGGGTATGAGTTGAATTTCCCACTTTCTGTGCTTCTAAAGGCAAAAATAGCATTAACTCACAATCACAAAAGCCATAGATGTATTAAGATTATTCAGGTCGGTGTGCCTGGGGATTCAGTTGGTTAGGCAGCTGCCTTCAGTTCAGGTCATGATCTTGGGGTCCTGGGATGGAGCCCTGCATTGGGCTCCTTGCTCAGCAGGGAATCTGCCTTTCCCTCTCCTGCTTCTCCTCCATGCTCTTATGTGCTTTCTTTCTCTCTCTCTTTTTTCTCAAATAAATAAAATCTTTCTTAAAAAATTTTTTTTCAGGGCGCCTGGGTGGCTCAGTGGGTTAAGCGTCTGCCTTCAGCTCAGGTCATGATCTCAGGGTCCTGGGATCGAGTCCCACATTGGGCTGTCTGCTCAGCGGAGAGCCTGCTTCCCCTCTCTCTCTGCCTGCCTCTCTGCCTACTGTGATTTCTCTCTCTGTCAAATAAATAAATAAAATCTTTAAAAAAAATTTATTTTTTCAGATCAGATGTGATGCAGCAGAAATATAATATGTAGTAAATTGCACCTGATGTAATGCTTGAAGACTCCTTTTCTTATGTCACTACTACCCAGCTGTCTTCAGTCTGTATGTAACCTTAAGACATTAGCCATCAGAAAGAAGCAAAGAGGGGTCCCAGGGTGGCTCAGTCTGCCTTCAGCTCAGGTCATGAGCCTAGTGTCCCATGTCCTGCATGGGGCTCCCTGATCACAGGGGAGTCTGCTTTTCCCTCTCCCACTCCCCCTGCTTGTGCTCTCTCTCTCTCTCTGTCAAATAAATAAATAAAATCTTAAAAAAAAAAAGATTGTAATGTTTGGGCAGTACATGGATGCATCTTCTCAAAAATTATACTAGTGATGTGTGTGAATTTTCTTTTTTTTTTTTTTAAAGATTTTATTTATTCATTTGAGAGAGACAGTGAGAGAAAGCATGAGCAAGGAGAAGGTCAGAGGGAGAAGCTGACTCCCCACGGAACTGGGAGCCCGATGTGGGACTCCATCCCGGGACCCGGGATCATGACCTGAGCCGAAGGCAGTTGTCCAACCAACTGAGCCACCCAGGCGTCCCTGAATTTTCTTTTTAATGTTTTAAAATGTTTATGGAACTAAAGGATCCCACATGTCCATTGACAGATCTGAATGTGTATAAGGACGTGCCCAATTTCTCATGTACTGAGAGGGGGATTGTGAAGTCAGTTTTGGGCTGGGCATCATAGAGTCTGAAAAGTCTCATATTGTGACCCTGCTAAATGAGTTATGAGCCACATAAGGGTAGATAACTTTGCATATATGAGGTTGTACCTTTATCTTCATCAATCACCCTACCCTCACCTTGTTTCTGAGAGCCAGACTGATTCTCAAATATAACGGCCTGTTTTTTAGTATAAGCATTGTAAACAAGTTGGTTTATGGAGAGATCCAGAATGCAATTGTAGATACAGGTCTTCAAGATGTCTATCTGGTATAGATATTTAGGTGTACTTTTCTGTATGTCTTGTGAACTTTAAATCGACTATTTTGGAGATCTTGAACTTAATTTATTGTGTTTTAAATAATAGACATTCATCTATCCAGGACAGTGTTATAAAGTCCTTTGATGACCTTTAAAAAACAACTGAAGTTTTACAATTTCAGTTCAAGTACACTTAAGCTAGAACTACTAACCTTTGGATTTGTAAAAATATTTATAGATTTTTATGTTAATAGGCAGTAAAGAAAATTTCATGTGTTAAATGTGCTCTCTCTTTTTTTGAGAGAAACTTAATTATGTAGAAGATTAAACCTTTTCAAACTCTTATTTACCATGAAGTATTTGTAGGGTTTATATACTAGTTATTAAATTCTCCAAATGCAGGTACTATATTTTGTGCTATATATAAACAAGCAAAAATGCATGACCTAATCTTCTAGAACTTTATAGCCTAATATCAAGTAAAAGAAGATAAGACAATATAGAGATGTGTGTTCCAAATGAAAAAATATGAAGGGAATGTTAGATATACCAACATAGCTAGCAAATTGCTATGTGTTGGCCATTTGATAAATATTGCTAGTGTAATGTCATATATGTCAGGAATCTCAATCTTAATTATAGTAATAGATGGAAGATATATTATTACATAGTTACTCTGGTATTACTTCAGAATTTAAATAGCTCTATTGCAAATAGTCACAATAACAACAAAAACAAACAAAACTAAAACAAACAAAAAGCCCAACATCATGTTTTTCCAGTTTCATTTTATCTTCACCTTATTCTCATATCCACATGGGCAAGTGATAGCGTAACCTTTTAGATTAAGTTACCTTGAACTTTAATTAAATTTTAGCTGACAGTTGGCAAACTGCTTTCAAAAAGAAGAGGTCACCTTGCTTGAGAGTTCCCAATAGAAGATAGCCCTCCTCCACACCCAGGGCTATATATAGAAACCTTTAATGTTTAATTACATCCTGACAGCTTTGCTGGCAAACTGAAGATTATGATCTACCTTTTAGGATAGGCTTAATAATAGATTTGTAATGTAGCTTACGCAGATAAGGGTTTATCATTATGATTTCTTCAGTTCCTTCAGAGTTGTGCAAGGGGAGATCTTACTTCTAATTCATTTCTATTTGCATATGGTTTTCATTCTCATTTGTGATCAATAGATAAAAGAGTAAAAAATCTGTTTAACTATACTTTTTAAAGTGTCTGAATTAATGTGCCTGGGTGGCTCAGTTGGTTGAGTGTTCAACTCTTCCTTTAGGCTCAGGTCATGATGTCAGGCTTGTGAGATAGAGCCTACATCAGGCTCTGCGCTGGGCATGGAGCCTGCTTAAGATCCTCTCGCTCCCTCTGTTTTTGTAACCACCCCCCCAATAAACAAATAAATAAACAAATAAAATGGCTTAATCTACAAGTGAACTTGGGACTGTTGGTCAGGCAGAAGCATTCAGAGGTCTTTTGGACCAGAAAAAGGTTTTATGATATTCTCCGGGTACTCTTTGGCTTGATGACACTTACTGACAGCAGGGAGAGGTAAGATATGGAAGAGGAGCTCCACTGAGTACTACCTTCTCTGGGTATATAATGCTATTTGCTGGTGATATTTTTATTAGGAAAAATAATGTGACAAAACAATTTGCTTACTTATTCAGAGTTTTAGCCTACTTTTAGGGAAAAAAAGTAACTGGCTAACATGAATCAACCTTTTTTACTTTCCAGTTATAAGCATTCAACTAGTATTATTGAGATTCATTAATGCCAGGAAGTGGTTTAGATGCCAAGAATATAATGTTAAACAACATAGACAAATCCCTGTCATTATGAAGATTAGTTTCCCCAATAAAGTCTCTTTGACGTTGTAGGTTGTTCTTGTCATTTACTCACTTCTTTCCTTCCTTTCTTATTTTGTGAATGTTGTTGAGATTTGGTGAGGAAATGGGCATATGAATCATACTCTATATTTCTTCCCTACTCTTGGGAGGCTTCTGCCTGAAGAAAACACATTTTGTGCCACATTTTTAAAGGAGAGAGCCCCATGCTTGGGGTACTTGAGGTTGTTTAGTGTTGCTTGCAATGGGCAAAAGTCTAATTCTGAATTTTAGGACTAGGAAATCCATTTATGTTACATGTCTAAGCCACGTTCTATGACCAAAATTTTATTAATGATGTGTACATATCTTGACCTTCATCTATCTTTAAAAAATTTGGGGGAAGTCTTACTTCTCAAATGATTTAGAACTTGAAGCAGGAAAAATGGATGCTACTTATAGGCTCCCTTGAAACACCAACTGCTCATGAATATGTCAGGAATACTGAGAGATACGCAAGACCTGGGTTTTGGTGAGCAAAGTAACTTTGACTAGATTATTTCTAATTTGATGCTTCTTATTCAAATTGCGTTTGTGATGTTTGCCATGATTCATATTATTCTGTGTGACTAGATTTTGCAGTCAATGTTCCATTTTTTCTTAACTGTTATAACCTATACAGGCAGTTTTATTTTATTTTTATTGAAGTATAGTTGACAAATAGTATTATATTAGTTTCAGCTGTACAACATAGTGATTCAGCAACTATGTACATTATAAAATGTTCATCATGGTAAGTGTAGTTAACATTTCTCATCACACAAAGTTATTACAATATTATTGACTATATTCTGATACTGTACTTTTCATCCCCATGACTTATTTATTTTGTAACTGAAGTTTGTACCTTTTAATCTTCTTTACCTATTTTGCCCATCTCCCTAGCAATCACCACTTTGTTAACTATATTTATGAGACTATTTCTTTAAAAAAAATTTTTTTTATTCTACCTATAAGTAAAAGCAAATGGTATTTGTCTTTTCCTGACTTATTTCATTTAGAATAATACCCTCTGGTTCCATCCATGTTGTTGGAAATGGCAAGATCTCACTCTATTTTATGGCTGAATAATATTCCATTGTACTTTATACTATATCTTTATCCATTCATTTATGAGTGGACACTTGGGATGCTTCCGTATCTCGGCTATTGTAAATGATGCTGCAATTAATTATAAGGGTGCCTATCTTTTCAAATTAGTATTCTTATTTTCTTCAGTTAAATAATTCAAAAAATGAAATTACTGGTTTGTATATAGAGTTGTTCTATTTTTATTTTTTTGAGGAAGCTCCATACTGTTTTCTATAGTGGCTGCACCAATTTACATTCCCACAATCAGTGCACAAGGATTCTCTTTTCTTCATATGCTTGCCTATACTTATTATTTCTTATCTTTTTGATAACAGCTACCCTGAGTAGTCTCAAGTAATGTCTCATTGGGGCTTTGATTTTCTTTTTCATGATAATTAGTGTTGAACATCTTTTCATGTATCTCCTGACCATCTGTAGTTCTTCTTTGGAGAAATGTCCATTCAGGTTCTCTGTTCACTTTTTAATCAGATTACTATTATTATTTGGTATTATATGAGTTCTTTCTATCGTTTGGATATTTACCTCTTATTGGATATATCATTTGTAAATATCTTCTCTTATTCAGTGGATTGACTTTTTGTTTTGTTAACAGTTTGCTTTACTGTGCAGAAACTTTTTTTTTTTTTTTTTTTGGTGTTGTCCCAGTAGTTTATTTTTGCTTTTGTTTCCCTTGCCTAAGGTCATTTATCCAGAAAAATATTGCTAGCTTTGATGTCTAAGAGATTACTTTTTAACTTTTCTTTTAGGAGTTTTATATTTTCAGGTCTTACATTTAGGTTCTTAATCCAGTTTGAATTTATTTTTGTGTATGGTGTAAAAAAGTTGTCCAATTTCATTTTTCTGCATGTTGCTGTTCAGTTTTCCCAGCACTATTTATTGAAAAGACTGTCTTTTCCCATTGCATATTTTTGCCTCCTTTCTTGTCTAGGCAAGCAATTTTAGAATTAAGCACTCACCATCCTGGATTTTCACACTGACAGGTTATTTATTGCAGCTTAACATGCTTCCCCCCTCTCTCCAAGCAAAGAACATTTTTTAGCTGAGAAAAGGCTGTTATAGAATTGGATCAGTATTCATGAGACCTCGAGCAAATGATGCATGAGAAAACTCACTCTTTCAGTGGTGGTTTAGAGGGGGAAACACAGAACACTAAGACCCTCAAATGTGATGAGATTTATATTTGAAATTATTCTGAGGTGTGCATTTTCAGGTGTGCTGGTGCTGTTTGATCTTCATAGAAGTCATCAGGGGAAGGATTTCAAAAATTTGTGTCATGAATGTCATATGGTTAACAACGATTGAAATAAAGTTGATTACATAGAGTATTCTAAATTCAGAAAGGTAAAAATATGAAAAAATAGACCTTAGAATTGATAAAATATATAGATGCTTTGAAGATGATTGGAAGTGCAATAGGTGTTCATTTGGGCCTCCTGAAAGATTCACTGATGGCTGATTCACGGAAAAAGTTACTATCTCTAATATCGGACTCTTAAGGCAGGAAGTTACTACTACCACCACAAGTGCCTTTCTAGCTAAAGAAACTAGAAAAGGGACACTGAAATTATGCCTAAGGAAGCCTCCCATTTCCAAACTCATTTTGCCAAGAAATAACAGTTAAGAGCCATACATAGTAAGATAACCTCTGCCTCATGTTTATTTTCCTAGCATCACAAGAGTTCTTATAATTGGTGGAAACTCATTTGTGTCATGAATCGTAGCTTAAGGAGTTTGGTGGATTTAGGTCTTAGTTTTTCAACTTCTCCAATTAGCAGAAATATAGAATGGGGATGGGTAGTAAATCCTCGATATGAAGTACCTTAAGCGAAAAGTAGAAGTCTCAGGACGTGCTGAATAAGTGAGCGTTAGACTGTAGGTTGTCATTTTCAGCTTGAACTACTCATATGTGTATATGGGGCATCACGAGTACCTCAGTAGGGGTGCCTGGGTGGCTCAGTGGGTTAAAGCCTCTGCCTTCAGCTCAGGTCATGATCTCAGGGTCCTGGGATCAAGCCCCGCATTGGGCTCTCTGCTCAGCAAGGAGCCTACTTCCTCCTCTCTCTTTGCCTACTTGTGATCTCTGTCTGTCAAATAAATAAGTAAATAAAATCTAAAAAAAAAAAAAAAGAAAGAGTACCTCAGTAGATCTAAGTTAAGTGCTATAGTCTTAATAAATGAGTGAAGCAGGGGAGGGAGTAGATAATAGGGAAGAGATTGTCTTATGCGTGATATTATCCATCTTAAGAAAATAGAAACACACCAAGCTTTTGTGAACAATGGGTTCTTTTCACAGATGCAGGAGTGACCGATTTCATATTTCTCACTATGAAATATCTTAAAGACAAGTTAGATGACTACCACAGGCAAACAAATGCCAACTAGAATTGAAAAAGAAAGTAAGGGAAGGCAGGCTTTGAATTCCAGGAAGTAGTGCTGGCCTTTCATGTTGTAGAGAGGATCAATTTCAAAAGTAGTTTTAAATTATAGAAACTCATTCGAACCTCATTTGCCACAGGAGAAGAGCAGAGGGAAATGAAAGACTAGAAGAAGCTCATACATCCATGGAAAAAGAAGGAACAGAATGAAAAGCTCCTCAAAACTAGATATGTTACCAAGCATGGAAACCATGTGTATTGAAAAGCACATGGGGGAGGTATTAGACCCCTGTAGACTCGAAGAGCACACATTTCATAAGCATTAACAGCAGCTTCAGTTTGGCAGCCTCCTGGGGGTGATTCCAAGCCGAAAGAATAACAGGGATGAGGGACAGACCCTTCCCAGAAGGCCTACGCAATTCCAAAACAAGCAGTAATGACAGCAACCACTGTGGCATAGAGTGTTTGTACCCAATGTGACAATGTTGGCTTTAATAGTGTTAGATATCAAAACAGGTACCTAAAATAAGACTAAGCAAGTCAGAATGTCATTTCTGTAAACTTCTAAACTTTTTCGGAAGGCAAGCAAGTCACAGATGATACTATCAGAAAGTATACACAGGTTAGATGGCTCCTTAGACATGGTGAACACACATTAATTATTTCAATAGAAAAAATTTTTTAATTCAGTTTAAGTTTATAATGCAAAGACTCCAGATATTTGGAAGACTGGCTGTCAGCCTGACGGGATAAACTAATAAATCTTTTCTAACAATACAAATGCATAGATGTTATTTTTTAAATTTTTAAAATAAACTATTTTTTATAGCAGTTTCAGGTTTAGCCCAAAATTGACTAAAAGAAACAGATTTCCTCTATATCCTATGACTCCATCCATGTACAGCCTCTCCTTGTTATTAACATTTATAACCAAAGTGGTACATTTGTTACATTTGATTAATCTTCTTTGACATATCTTTATCACCAGAAGTCCATAGTTTACATTAGGGTTCATGCTTGGCTTTGTAACTTCTATAGGTTTGAACAAATGTAAAATGACATGTGTCCATCATTATAGTACCATGTAGAGTAGTTTTATTGCCCTAGAAATCTTCTGTGCTCTACACATTCATCCCTTCCTCCCTGTAAGCTGCTGGAACACACTGCCCCTCCCACCCACTGCCAAGCTCCTAGAAAGTACCAATTATCTTTTCTTTGTCTCTATATTCGTGCCTTTTCCAGAAGGTGATATAGTTGCAATCATATAGTATGTACCCTTTTTTAGATTGACTTATTTCAAGTAGTAATACGTATTTAAAATTCCTCATGTCTTTTTAGGGCTTGATAGCTCCTTTTTAAAGTGCTGAATGATATTCTATTGTTTGGATGTAGATAATTTATCCATTTACCTATGGAAGGACATCTTAGTTAATTCCAAGTTTTATCAAATACAAATAAAGCTGCTATAAACCTCTGTGTGTGGGTTTTTGGCTGGACATAAGTTTTCAGCTTACTTGGGTAAACACCAAAGAGCATGATTGCTGGGTCAGATGGTAAGAGTATGTTTACTTTTGTAAAAAACTGGTAAACCGGGGCGCCTGTGTGGCTCAGTGGGTTAAAGCCTCTGCCTTCGGCTCAGGTCATGATCTCGGTCCTGGGATCGAGTACCGCATCGGGCGCTCTTTTTAGCGGGGAGCCTGCTTCCCTCTGTCCCTCTCTGCCTGCTGCTCTGCCTACTTGTGATCTCTGTCTGTCAAATAAATGAATAAAATCTTAAAACACACACACACACACACACACACACACACACACAACAACTGGTAAACTATCTTACAAAGTGGCTGTGTCATTTTGCAACCCCACCAGCAGTGAATAAGAGTTTCTGTTGGGCCACATCCTTGCCAGTGTTTGTTTCGCATCCCTTTCTATGCATATTTTCCATCTGCATATCTTCTTTGGTGAGGTGTCTGGTCATATTTTTTGCCCATTTTTAAATTAGATTGTTCATTTTCTTATGGTTGAGTTTTGAGATTCATCTGTATATTCTGGATAACAGTTCTTTATCATATATGTTTTTGGCCCATGTTTTCTCCCAGGCTGTGGCTTGTCTTTTCATTCTCTTGACGCTGTCTTTCACAGGGCAGACATTTTTAATTTTAACAATGTCCACCTTATCAATTGTATCCTTTATGGATCATGGATTGATGGATCATTTTTAAAGTTCTGGTTTCTTACAAGATTTTTTTGTTATCTTCGGTTTCCAGCAGTTTTAATATGAAATGCCTCAGTGTAGATTTTTTTATATTTACCTTGCTAATTTTAAAATTATTATCTTTCCTTCCCAGTCATATTCAGGAGGGCTTTTTCTTTACTCTTCACTTGAGTACCTGGTGGGATTCCCAGTGGTAAAGCCCCCAGGAGTTTGTCACTATTATGCTGATCTACACTCTTCAGTCTCTAGCAGTTTTTTAGAATTGCCATCTAAGTGTTCCTAGTAGTTTGTAACTTTGGTGATTCTGTTCCTGGTAAGCCTGTCTTGTCTGTGAATCTTATATTCACCTATCCCTCCAGATATAACATTTGCAATTTTCCTTGCAACCCTCAGTCCTCTAATTGGTCCAGTAAAGTCATTAATTTTCAGTTTATTCAGCCTTTTCTTGTTAAATGGGTAGTTGTGATGACTTTCAAACTCTTTACTTGTTTGTGCTGAAACTGGAGTCCCTCCAATAGACTTTTATAGTTAACATGGACATAATATAAGATGGAAATAGAACAGGGAGCAGATTTTCAATCTTTTGTGTTCGTGACTTCAGAGTTATTTTGACTTAGGTATTATTTGGAAGTATTTTAGTACATTTTGGGGGCAAAATCAATATTGCCTAACAGTAGAAGTTTGCGTGGGCAGTAGCCTCATGAAGTTTTGTAAAAGCAGGATTGTTCAAAGAAACTTCTGATTTCCTCATGAAAAATGAAATAACCAGACCTCGCATGACCATCGTCTTAACTGTTGAGCTCAAATGGTTTAGAGATAAAAAATTGGGGAAATATTTATTCCCCCTCATTTCTATTCCCTTCCAGGCAGCCTCATTAGATTTACACTCTGGATTTATCTCTGCTTTCTCACTCTTCTCAAGGGCTGAAACAATGATGTACCCTTGAAGAGTTTGGGAGAGAAACCAGGCATACATAACTCAGCCCTTTTACTCCTCTTAGAAACAAGGTTTTTGTTTGTTTGTTTGTTTTGGTTAAAGATTTTTATTTTTATTTATTTGAGAGAGAATGAGAGCTACAGAGATCACAGAGGGAAAAACAAATTCCCTGCTAAGTGGAGAGCCTGATGCAGTGCTCAATCCCAGGATCCTGAGATCGTGACCTGAGCCGAAGGTAGACCCTTAACCAACTGAGCCACCCAGACACCCCAGAAGCCATTTATCTGTATAATGTATTTATTCTGTCTGCCCTACTTCCCAAGTTATTTAAAGGGTCAAGCCTTTACTTGAGTAGTCTACTGTGGTCCCATGTAACTCTGTATCTGTGACAAGTCTGCCTATTTCTGGTTGTGTAATTGAAAACTTGGTATCACTCCACACCTAAGCCACTGTATCCATTGTAGGCTATATCAGTAATAAAAGGAATATTTTGATTTTCATCTTATTGACTGTTATTTTTGATAAACTTTATTTTTGCATAGTTTCAGATTTTTGGAAGAGTTTGACAGATACTATAGAAAGTTCCTGCATATATCTGACACAATTTCCCTACATTAACGTCTTCCACGACTTTGGTAGTTTTGTCACAGCCAAGAAACAGACATTGGTACATACATGGTAACTACATTCCAGAATTTACTCAGATTTCACTAGTTTTTTTTTTAGTGCTCATTTATTATTACAGGATTGATTTAACCATCAATTGGTCTAGAACCATTTCTCAGACATTCCTTGTTTTTTATGGCCTTTACAGTTTTGAGATGGTCATGTATTTTAGAATGGTCAATTTGAGTGTGTCTAATATTTCTGTCATAATCAGAAGGAGATTATAGATTTGAGGAAGAATGCCATAGAGGGAAATATCTTTCTCGTCCCCTAATAACCAGGGCTGCTATCAACATGACTTAACACTGATGATACAAATCTCAGTCACCTGACCAAGGTAGTGTTTTCCAGGTTTAACCACTGTAAAGTTACTTTTCATGCTCCAACTCCTACCGCCTGCCCCCGGCTTCCCTCCTGTAATCACTGGAAACAAGACACTAATCACAGTTCATATTGAGGGGGGGTACCTAAATGTTTTTGGTCCAATTTTCAATTAATTTATAAATCAGACAGAGAATGGATATTGATCAGGCCACATGAAGTACCAGCATGAATAACTATCTACCTGCATGTTTAGTAAAGGGAACGGATCCATTAAGTGGATGGAGGGGCATCATGGTGAGAAGAAAGGAGTGGGTTTCCTCAGCAGAGGCATCTCTGTGGTTGGTAACTGGCCAGAGAGTGGCAAGTAGTACAAAACAGGGTCTGGAGGCTAGAACCAGGGGAGAGGCAGTATGTTCCACCTGGAGGATTTTAGTACACTGAGCATTAAAGAACACAACATTTACCTAAACATACACTAGACAATCAGTACCTCAGTGAGTTCTGCAATTGAAAAAAAAATAAATTTTCCTGTTTTGATTTATATGAAAACCCAATGTTCTTTTGCTTGTTTCATCACATGCACATGTGACTGATGGCCAGGGAAAACCAAATGAATTAACATTTAAGGACAACCTCAGCCCCTGGGTCATGTTTGCTAAAGAAAGACAAGTGGGTGGGTGAAAAGACAAATTAAAAACCTTCAACTGTCAACAGCGTTATCTCAGTTTAGATCAAATACCAAGGAAACTAATTTAATTTTATGCTGTTTCCATTCTAAAGCTCTTTCACTCAGTAGGTTATTGCTACTATAAAATTGACATTATTTATAGCCTCTTCAATCAATAAAGAAAATGGAGGTTTAAAGGTGGGTCACTGGCTTGTTTGTTGTAGAATTCTTACCATATTCCTTTCCAACTAAAATGACCTTAATTTTTATACTTTTTTTCCAAGTATCATACATTAGTTTTCTTTAAAAATTTTTATTTATCAAAATGTACATCTGAAAAGGACACCTTCCTAGACAAGAGAGAAAAATCATTCATGTATTTCAAGATAACAAATGAATAGTTTGAGGTGCTAAACTTTGAAACATTAAGTTCTCTAGACCAGGTAATATTTTCCTAGATTTTTCAACTTTATTTCTAATGCTGCTGAAGAAAATAATTATATGTACCTACATGAGTTTTCTTACAATGATTTTTACCGTTTTTTTGATTATTTAAGTAATTCATGTCCATTGTGCAAAAATTGAAAAATGCAGAATATTAGAATAAAGTCTATCCCGAAACCATTTTCAACACATATTTATGAAGCATCTATTGTTGGCACTCTCTTCAGTGCTGGAGTTACAGCAATTAACAAACCAGGGAAATGCATACCCCCATGTAGCTTTCGATCTAGCGGGAAGAGATAGATTTAAAAAAAAAAAAAAGTAATATGCATGTTTTAAAGGATGTAATAAATGCTATGGGGAAAAAAAAAAGGAGATTGCAAGAGGGGAAGTATAACATTTTTACGTAGGGCTTTAGGGGAAACCTTACCTAAAATCTAATATTTGAGCAAAGAATTGAAAAAGTTGAGGGAGTAAGGCAAATGTAAGCCTGGAACAAGAGCATTCTGAGCAGAGTAAACAGCAAGTAAAAGCCCTGTGGTGAGGCTTTTACTCTGATTGAGATGGGAAGCATTAGAGGGTTTTAACAGAGGAGAGACTTGATGAGTTAACTTTTTAAAGTGTCACTTTTTCTGTTCTGTGAGACCAGACTTAGGATACAGATGAAAACAAGGAGATCAATTTTATGGTTCTTGACTAGGGTTGTAGCTTGGAAGTGGTAAGAAGTACTCAGCTATTAAAGATGTTGATGGTGGAAACAAAAAGTTATTGGAGGATTGGACACAGAGCATGAGATTAAGAATCAGTAATGGTTCAGGGTTTGGTATAAAGAACCTCAAAAAATGATGTTGTAATTTAGGAAGACATAAAAGATTGCAGGAGGTAAAGGGTAAAGATCAAGTTTGATTTATCAACATGTATTCTTATTTTATTTTATTTAAATTCAGTTAATTAACATATAGTGTATTATTAGTTTCAGAGTTACAGTTTAATGATGTATCAATTGTATACAACAACCAGTGCTCATTACATTACATGCCCTCCTTAATGCTTATTTCGCTTAGCATAATTCCCACTTGTTCCATCCCCATCATTGCAGATGGCAAGATTTCACTATTTTTGATGACTGAGTAATATTCCATTGCATATGTTTCTGTGTGGGTGTATGTGTATATATAAATATATACTATATCATCTTTATCTATTCATCTGCCGTTGGATATCTGGACTTTCCATAGTTTGGTTATTATGGCTATTGGAGTGCATGTGCCCCCTTTTGATCACTACATTTGTATCTCTGGGGAAAATACCTAGTACTGCAATTGCTGGTAAATACTTAGTACTGTAATTGCTGAGCCATAGGGTAGACCATTTTTAACTTTTTGAGGAAACTTTATACTCTGTTTACAGAGTGGCAGTGGAACCATTTTGTGTTCCCACCAGCTCTATCCCTTTCTCTGCATCCTCACCAACATTTGTTGTTTCCTGACTTGTTAATTTTAGCTATTCTGAGTGGTGTGAAATGGTATCTCATTGTGGTTATGATTTTTTTCCCCTGATGCCAACTGATGTGGATTATTTTTTCACATGTCTGTCATTTGGATGTCTTCTTTGGAGAACTGTCTGTTCATACATTCTGCCCATTTCTTGACTGGATTATTTGTTATTTGGGTATTGAGTTTCATAAGCTTTTTATAGATCTTGGGTACTAGCCCTTTATCTGATAAAACATTTGCAAATATCTTCTTCCATTCTGTAGGTTATCTTTTTTTTTTTTTTTTAACTATTTCCTTTGCTGTGCAAAAGCTATTTATCTGGATGAAGTCCCAAATTTTCCTTTGTTTCTTTAGCCTTTGGATACCTGTCTAGCAAGAAGTTGCTGTGGCCAAGGTTGGAGCAGTTCATGCCTGTGTTCTCTTTTAGGATTTTGATGGAATCCTGTCTCACATTTAGGTCTTTCATCCATTTAGAGTTTATTTTTGTGTATGGCCTAAGAAAATGGTCGTTTCATCCTTCTGCACATGGTTGTCCAATTTTCCCAATACCATTTGTTGAAGAGACTGTCTTTTTTCCATTGAGTATTTTTTCCTGCTTTGTAAGTTAGTCATTCATAGAGTTGAGACTGCATTTCTGGGCTCTCTATTCTGTTCCATTGATCTATGTGTCTGTTTTTGTGCTAGTACCATACTGTCTTGATTATTACAGCCTTGTAATAGAGCTTGAAGTCTGGTATTGTGATGCTACCAGCTTTGGTTTTCTTTTTCAACATTCCTTTAGTTATTTGGGGTCTTTTCTGGTTCCATTCAGATTTTAGGATTGTATGTTCCAACTCTGTGAAAAATATTGATGGCATTATGATAGGGGTGTCACTGAATATATAGATTGCTCTAGATAGAATAGACATTTTCACAATATTATTCTTCCAATCCATGAGTATGGGACTTTTTCCTATTTCTTTATGTCTTCCTCAATTTCTTCCATGAGTGTTCTGTAGTTTTTCAGTTCATCTCTTTGGTTAGCTTTATCCCTAGGTATCTTAGAGTTTTTGGTACAAATGTAAATGGGATTGATTCCTTAATTTATATTTCTTCTGTCTCATTGTTGATGTGTAGAAATGCAACTGACTTCTGTGTATTGATTTTATATTCTGACATGTTGCTGAATTGCTGTATGAGTTGTAGCAATTTGGGGGTGGAGTGTTTGGATTTTCCACATAAAGTATCATGTCATTTGCTAAGAGTGAGAGTTTGACTTCTTTCCTGATTCAGATGGCTTTTATTTCTTTTTCTTGTCTGATTGCTGAGGGCAGGACTTCTAGTACTATGTTTCACAACAGTGGTGAGAGTGGACATCCCTGTTGTGTTCCTGACCTTACAGGAAAAGTTCTGTTGGGCTCCCCGCTGAGGGGAGGAGGCGCCCGGGCCAGCCGGAGGCCTCTCCTTGGGGCTGAGCGGGATGGCGAGTGTCGCGAACCCAGAACGCACCCACAGAAGACACCGGGCTCGGGGGATCTGTCGAAGCAGGATCTCACTTTATTGTGCGGGGGCACACCTTATATAGAGCAGCAGAAGGGAAGTGAGGACAGAGGGGGAAGAGCCAATAAGATTATGCCAAGTAGAAGTTGCTGGGTAAGGCGTGTTGGGCGAGAGGAGGAAGTGCCATAGGTTTCAGGAACCGAAACTGTGAAATTGGCGCCTTGTTGGCCGGAAGAGACGGCAAGCCGGCACCATCTTTATTCTGGGCCGCACCCTGTGGAGGCACCTCTAGTTATGTGCCTTACATTTCCCCCTTTTGTTTTTGTAGGCATGACTTCTGTCTTAGGTTGCCAGTGACAAGACAACAGGCTTACCCGTCATTGAGGGTCATACAGCATAGGTATGTCCTCTGTCTTAGGTTGCTCTGTGTCTTTCATTGGTCTTATCCATCACTGAATATCACGCTGCTACGAGGGGCATCTCTTTTAAGGCCTGTCTTTGGTCGCTCCAACCGGTATGGAGTCTTACCCATCATTGGCCAAAAGAGATTAGTGATATATCTCTTCATCGCAGGTGGCCAGCCTTTGGTAATGTACTTGAACGCTCATAAGCTGAATGGCTTCCATCCTCTTTTGTATAAATTGAGTTAGCTTATTGATAAAGCAGGGGCCAAAGGAAATTACAAGGAGCAGAATTAAGAGGGGGCCCAGAAGAGGAGCGAGGTATGGGAGGAGACCCCCGAATCCGGTCCAGAACGGACTGTTCCATATCTCTCGGCGTCTTTTTTCCAGGTCTTCTTGTAGTTTTCTAATCTTATCTTGAACTATGCCCGATTTGTTGGCATAGAAGCAGCACTCTTCCTGTAAAAACAAACAGATGCCTCCCTTTTCGGCAGTTAAAAGATCAAGACCTCTGCGGTTTTGGAGTACTACAGCGGCTAAGGAGTCTAATTGTTCCTGGAGGTTTAAGATGGTTCCCGCTATTGTTTGGAGATCATCAATCATTTGTTGGGAGAGTGTTTTATAAAAATGGAGAGAGGTGCCCAAACCGGCCGACCCAGTGGCTACCCCGGCAGTGATGCCGAGCCCCAATAAGAGAGGGATGGCGGGATTGGCTCGAGCATTTCTCTCTGCAATTTGTTGTCATTCCTCCTTGTATAGGGCTGTCCACTTTATATATAAGGCCCCTGGAAGAACGGCCCTAGCTAGCGACCGCCAGTCAGCTGCTGTACATGGGGCATGGGCCAGACCTCGGAGGATGGTTTCTGTCCATGGGGCATTGGGCCCATCCTCTAATACTGCCTTTTTGAGCTCCTTAAGGTCCCCAGGTTCCCATGGGTACCAAGGAGCCGGACGGTTGCCTCCTGGGTTAACGTTTACGGGGAAAAGAGAGCAGCTGGAAGGCTCAGGGGAGGTATGCTCCGGAGGGGGGGGCAATAAGGAGGCGGAGGAGTGGGTGCCAATGGTTGGAGGAAGGGGTTAGTAGAAGGGGGGAGCATAGGAGGGCCTTCAGCCCAAGATTTGGGTTGGAGATCCGGGGGCCAAGGAGCTGCATCAAAGGGATCTAGCGAGGGATAGAGCCTCTTTGGTTTAACAGGGGGGTCTCCAGTGGTGTTTGAGACGGTGGAGGCGGGCTCCTTTGAGGGCTGGTGGGATTCATTTGGGGCAGCTGCTTCAGGAGGGTCCTTAGTGGCCTCAGGTTGTGTGGGGAGAGGAGTTTGGGATCTAGGGGGGCAGGATGTCTCCTTTGATCCCTTGGGAGGTCGGGGAGGAAAGCAACTTTTTAATGCTGCAAGGGTAGGGTATGTACCCAGGGGGGGGACTTCACCCCTGTTGACATGGGCTTTGCGAACTAATTGTTTGATACAGTCCCAGGTGTCCCAGTCAAAGAGATTACTTTCAGGCAGCCAAGGGGCAGCTTTAATAAGGGTTTCCCATGTTTTGAGAGCCTGGGAGTCGGTGAGGGAAAGACCGTGGCTCTTCAGAAGGAAGCATAGGGATTCTAAGGAAGGGTCATTTTTAGAAGAGGACTGCCCCATAGCTTATGGGGGTACACTCACCCGTAGACCGATTGGCCCGTCAGCGAGAAGAGCGAGGTTCCTCACACGGGGCACCAGTTGTTGGGCTCCCCGCCGAGGGGAGGAGGCGCCCGGGCCAGCCGGAGGCCTCTCCTTGGGGCTGAGCGGGATGGCGAGTGTCGCGAACCCGGAACGCACCCACAGAAGACACCGGGCTCGGGGGATCTGTCGAAGCAGGATCTCACTTTATTGTGCGGGGGCACACCTTATATAGAGCAGCAGAAGGGAAGTGAGGACAGAGGGGGAAGAGCCAATAAGATTATGCCAAGTAGCAGTTGCTGGGTAAGGCGTGTTGGGCGAGAGGAGGAAGTGCCATAGGTTTCAGGAACCGAAACTGTGAAATTGGCGCCTTGTTGGCCGGAAGAGACGGCAAGCCGGCGCCATCTTTATTCTGGGCCGCACCCTGTGGAGGCACCTCTAGTTATATGCCTTACAAAGTTCTTAGTTTTTCATCATTGAGAAAAACTAATACTGTGGGCTGTGGGCTTTTCGTGTATGGCTTCTATGAGACTGAGGTATGCTCCCTCTATCTCTACATAGTGGAGAGGTTTTGTTTTGTTTTGTTTTGTTTTAAGATTTTATTTATTTGACAGAGAGAGCAAAATCACAAGTAGTCAGAGAGAGAGAAAGAGAGGAGGAAGCAGGCTCCCTGAGGAGCAGAGAACCCGAGGTGGGGCTCAATCCCAGGACGCTGGGATCATGACCCTAGCTGAAGACAGAGGCTTTAACCCACTGAGCCACCCAGGCGCCCCTATATAGTGGAGAGTTTTAATCAAGAAAGAATGCTGTACTTTGCGAAATGTTTTTTCTGCATCTATTGAGAGGATCATATGGTTCTTGTCCTTTCTTTTATTAATGTAGTGTATCATACCTGATTGATGTTGAACTACACTTACTGCCTAGGAATAAATCCCATTTGGTCGTGGTGAATAATCCTTTTAATATATTATTGGATCCTATTGACGGAGTATATTGGTGAGAATTTTGACATCCATGTTCATCAGAGATATTGGTCTATAATTCTCCTTTTCGGTGGGGCCTTTGTCTGTTTTTGGGATTGAAGTAATGCTGTCCTCATGGAAAGAGTTTGAGAGTTTTCCTTCCATTTCTATTTTTTCCTTCCATTTCTATTCAGAAGAATAGGCATTAATTCTTCTTTAATTGTTTGGTAGAATTCCTCTGGGAAGCCGCATTCAGACACCCCCATTATTTCTGTGACCCTGGGTATCCCGAGACCACACTGTCCCCCTCCCAGGTTTCTGCTTTGCTTCCCCACCTGAACTTCTTTCAGGCAGAGATGTCCTTCACTGGAGCAGACTTCTAAACTTCCAGTTTTGCACTCTGCTGCTATATCACTTTCCAGTAGCTGGCTTCCAGGTGTTCCCTTCTTCAGGGTTTATCTTCTGATATATCACTTTGGATTCACTTCTCCACATTTCCTGCCTCGCAAAAAGTGGTCACTTTTCTATTTGCAGAATTGCAGCAATTTTGTTTTTAGATCTCTGGTTGAGTTCATGGGTGTTTAGAATGATTTGATAGCTATCCAGCCAAATTTCAGGGACCAGATTAAATTAGCATCCCTGACTCTTCTGCCATCTTCCTCCTCTCTCCCTCAACATATATTTTTATTAGAGTTTTCTTTCTTTCTATTTTTAGTTTTCATAAGTAATATCTTTTTTCACAAAGGAATTAACACTCTATTTCAAATACACTTGTTTTTTTAGCTGTGAGGTGGGGAGAAACTCACTATGACTGTAGATGGTAAACACAATGTAGACCCTCCCCTCCAAAACTATATAGTCTCTTAATATGCATTTTATTTTTTCATGTCTAAAAACTTCAATGAAATAAAAGAAAACAAAGATCACATCCTATGGAAAATCTGCCTACAGATACTGATGGAATTCAGGTTTAATGCCAGTTCTCCTGACTCCTAGATTTTTTGCTTTTATAATAAATCATACTGCTCTTCCAACATTATGCTTTATGGTTTATAATATTGCTTAGACAAACATTTCTAGTGTAGTTTTAGGTAGTGATTTTTTGTTTTGTTTTTGGTTTTTTGTTGTTTTGTTAAATAGCCTTGAACTCATGACTGAGATCATGGCCTGAGCCAAGATCAAGAATTGGATGTTCAACTGACTAAGCCACCCAGGTGCCCCAGCTCATAACTTTTAATTTTAGAGCATTTATTCTTGGTTCTTTCTTTCTTTTTTTTTTTTTTTTTAGTTAACTGAATTTTTTAGTCAACTTTTTTCCCCATTTAGGGTTATATGGTATATTTTCTTTGTTCTTATATTATTGAGAATGTTTTTTAAGTATGAAGACAGTGCAAAGCTAATTTGGCTGGACATACTATTTTTTTTAAAGATTGTATTTATTTATTTGACAGAGACACAGCAAGAGAAGGAACACAAGCAGGGAGAGTGGGGGAGGGAGAAACAAGCTTCCCGCTGAGCAAAGAGTCCATCCCAGGGCTCCATCCCAGGACCCTGGAGTCATGACCTGAGCCTAAGGCAAACACTTAACAACAGAGTGACCTCCGCACCCCAGACATACTATTTTTTAATCACTGTCTTACCACTTAAAAATTCTATACAGATGTTGTTGTATTGACTTCTTGGCAAATGATAATTTTGATACAAACTGACTCTTTTGTTCCTGTGTGTGTGTGTGTGTGTGTGTGTGTGTGTGTGTGTTTGGCTTAAATATATATAGCATTTTCTTTTATTCAGAGATTTAAAATAAATTTCCAGTATACTTCTAAATTTAGTCTTCTAAAATTATATTTAATTGGAATTCAGTAATTCCTTTCAATCTGAATTTATTTATCTATTTATTTTTAATAATTTTTTTCCCTAAACAATCTGATGTATTACTTGGACCTGTGGTCTTGGATTGTCACAATTAAACCTCATTGTGTTCTCCTCTCTGTTAGTTTTACTATTTCTGGGAGAACTCACAAAATTTGCCCTCAAGGGAACCACTAGATTTTTAAATTTTTTTCAGTATCAGTTTTACTCTCTGTTTACTGAAGTTTTAAATGCCACTATAGCATTTATAGTTTCTTTACAATATGTTTTTGGGGCAGACTTTTTTTGGCTCATGAGCTATTAGTTTGGACCTAGAAGATCTTGGACAAAGACTCTCATGGACATTGCTTAAATTGGTAAATATTTACCCTTCTTTACTTTACCCATCTCCACATACAAAAATTTCAAGTCCCTAAGTAAAAAGGAAACAGAACAAACAAACAAACAAACAAACAAACAAAAAACCCAAACTGTTGTGTGATCAGTAGTGGTAAAGGCACATATCCACTAATAAGGTCCATTTATTTTGCTAATTTATACCTCCAAAAGACAACAGCAGAGGAATAAATGCAGGCCTGAATGGAGAAGCATATGGTTGGTGAGCCTTTCATAGCCCTGATCACTACCATTTCTCAAAGAGCTGCAGGGTGATTTTATAGTACTTTCAAAATTAGCAGAATGAGGACCTGGAAAATGACTTCATTTTCCTGTGGTTTTCCCTATGCAACATCTTTTATTAAAGAGAAATTTCTAAACATAGATATTTCCCTGAAATCAAGTGATAAAAAATGATAGAAATATCTGCACAGAAAATGTCCAGAATTACCTCAGAGCTGATTCAACTATTTCATGAGCTTGTGTCAGAAACAATATTTTATTTGTATTTCTTATTTATTTTACACATGTTAGAAAGAGGAAATGACAGTACAATTCAGTCAAAAGAAGTATTTCCATTATTTATAACCCTGCATCTCACCTGTCTCCTATTGATCTAATGCTTTATTATTTTCATCTTTCCTCTTGGTTTTCTGATTCTGTTTTAAGAAGGCCATGTATTTTATAATTGAATTGAAGATGTCAAATATTTTTCTAAAGTTTTCTATGTACATTTCCTCTTTTGGCTCTCTTTTCCCTGTCTGTAACATTAGGTATGTTTTTGTTTAACTCATCCAAAATAATAAATCTATTGAGCCTGAGAATTTGCCAATGGAAGATGTTTCTGCAGAGAGTGCCAATGAATTGCCTCGGGTGCCCCTCTGTCTACTTGGCTGAATCAATTCCCTACTCATTCCACAGCTGGAAGGCAGATAAATGGGCTAGCTCCTAGATCAGTATCTGGTGATCTTTTATTTGTTTTAACTTTTCTGGTCTAAAATGAGGTGATGATCTTCTCCCTCTATTATCTGAATGGATGGGATACACAAAATACCACAATTCTAGTATTCACATCTTTATCCTTATGTACCACTCTTTATTTATGGGTAATGCACATTTCAGGCTATCATGTACCACTATATGTTTCATACATAATCTTACATATTGCCATTTTTCCAGATACCAGCATCCCTGGATATATGTGGATAGGGGGTTCATGTGAGAGAAGCATAGGTCCTTGACTGTCTCCATGAACTAAAGGCACATAGGCTTTTTTCTACGTGTTTGGGTGCCTTCTAAAACAGTATGGCCCTCTTTTTCTGTGTTGCTCATGGCACCACACACTGGAGCACTTATTTTTGCACACACTTTTTACATAGCCACTGCTTGAAAAATGTTAAAATAGCCTTGTAAGTGTGGTAACTTTGGTGATTGCTTCAGTGACATGTTGCAGAGGCAAAATTGGTAGGAAGACCACAGTAGGCCATCTGGCTCTCTTGTCCTTAACAAAATGCTTTTCTAAACCAAATACCTATGTGGTATATACTCCTTAAGAATATAACATTTATGTATAACTTCCCCAATCTGTGTTTCCAATGGAGACAGTGAGGGCTTTAGATATTTTTCATTCTTCATTTCCCTCCCTAAAACTTACCAATAGAAGAATGCTATGAAAGAAATCATATAGTATTCATCTTTCTCTGACTTGTTTCACTTAGCAGAATGCCTTCAGGTTCCATCTGTGTTATCACAGATACCAGGATGCTCTTATTTTTTATGGCTGTATAGTCTTCTACTATCAATATAGTAGTATCAACATCACATTTTCTTTATTTACCTGTTGATGAACACTTAGGTTGTTTCCATGGCTATTGGCTTAGTTTGTTTACTTGGCTATTGTAAAATAATGTTGCTTTGAATATGAGGGTGCAGATATCTCTTCAATATAGTGACTTGATTTCCTTCAATGATATACCCAGAAGTGGGACTGCTGGATCACACAGTCATTTTATTTTTTAATTTGTTGAGGACCCTCCATACTATTTTTCACAGTGGCTGTAACAGTTTACATTCCCACCAGCAGGGTACAAAGGTTCTCTTTTTTTCCACATCCATACCAACCCTTGTTATTTCTTGTCTTTTGATTCTAGTTGTTCTGACAGGTATAAAGTGGTATCTCATTGTGGTTTTGATTTGCATTTTCCTGATGATTTAGTTATGCTGAGTGCCTTTTCATGGCCATTTGAGTATTTTCTTTGGAAAAATGTCTGTTCAGGTCCTTTGCCCATTTTTAAAATTGAATTCGTATACTTCTTTTCTTCCTTGCTTTCTCCCCCTTCCTCCTCTCTTTCTTTTCTTCTTTTCTTCCTGCCAAGTTTGCAGTTATTAAATTCTAATTAGATTTGAGTGGTGTTATGAGGTTTCATCTTTTCAGGTGTCTTCCTAGTTATACAAAACAAAAGACTCCTCAGTGGTTACCTTCATAGTTTTCATAAAGGAATTAAAATACACAGCAAGCAAGTTTTCATTGTCCCCTTTAAGGTTCATATCCAGATATGCTGGCTAACTTTCACTTCTGCCCAAGGGAATTTTTTATTTTTTATTTTTTAATTTTTAGATGTCTTCTTCAGGTCAGAACTATTTTGCTTAAATACAGAGGAATCCCACATCTTATGATTTCATTTGCCTCTGGCAGAAATCAGGTACCATTTTACTAAATTTTCTTTCCAGAAACACTTCTGCTTTGGGTGGGAACATTGACTTTTCTATAGCGAAAAGTGACTTTTCTATATTTTCAAAATTTTCTACTGGATTACCTCACAGCAGTTAGTTTATAGTTTTCTACCCTATATTGAGACTCCTTAATTTGGATGAATTCATTATTCCTTTGTATTCCTAGTTTATTTAAGCTAATGATTCTCAAAGTGTGGTCCTGGACCTGTGAATTTATAATACAGGCAAATTCTTGGGCCCTACCCCAAACTTACTGAAGAAGAAACTCTCAAGCAATTTGTGTTTTAACAAGTGCTTCAGGTGATTCTGGTATGCATGGAAGTTTGCAAATGCACACTCTTTCAGGGTATTTCAGTTTTGTTGGGAGGCAAGAAAAGGAAGAAAGTTGGTTGGAAAGGCAAACATTTAAAAAAAAAAAAGTGGCCTCAGGGTTTTGATACGCTAGTCTTGTTTAAGAACCATGACTCCAAACTGTTTCCCTTTTTTCAGCTTTAAGACTCTATCCCATATTACCAGCTGGCCTTGTTATTAGTAACCATCTGTCAAGTTACTGTGTCATTAGCATTTCCAATATGTATTTTTACTTTGGATAGGCTATCATCTACCAGGGGATACAGATTATCATAAAACAGGATGGGTGAAATTTGGTGAGAGGAAGTATTTGTGCTCATAGTTTTCTCCCTTTGTAAAATTTGGGAACATGGGCCACCAGAGGCATCAAACTAATTTATATCTGGTTGACATTTGCATTTTATAACCTGATGTCACAGAGTTAGTGAGAAATAGCTTTGCCTGCTACTTGGCCATTCTTTTTTTCTTGCAGTATTTATGTTTGCTTTTGCAATGAAGAAACAAGAAATTGTCTTAAATCTCTTAATCTTCCCAAAGACTTTTAATGATCAAGGTAAGTCTTTCAAATAAGAAGTCTAACAAGCATTCTTAATTAGAAATTTCAATTCTGTTAGCATGAATTTTTTTTTTTTTTTTTGACTGATGGAGAACAACCTTTCAGCTATTGGTTTTATGTTGATTATACAAAGTATACAATTGTTACCCAGCAACATACACACACAAAGCTAAAAAAAAAAAAACTGGACCAGTTGGTAAAAAAAAAAAAAAACAGCCATCAACCCAAGCTGAGTGCTCTGCATGCAGTCTTTACATGTCTTTTTCACCTTCTCTGTTTTCTTTTCCTTACTGATTTTCTACCACCTGCAACATAATGTTGTGGAACAAGAAAATAAAAGCACTTGCTCCGGAACGTACTGCCTTTTAAAAAAAAGATTGATTTATTTTTTATATAGAGTGCATAAGAGAGTGTGTGAACAGGGGGAGGGGCACAGAAAGAGGGAAAGGAGGAGACAATCCCACAACCCTGATCGAGATCATGACCTGAGCCAAAATCAAGAGTCTGATGCTTAACTGACTGAGCCGCTTAAGTGTCCTGAATATACTGCTTTTATATGTAAAAACAGTATGTGGAAACATTTCAAGGTCATCAGTGCCTAAACACAGTATTCTATAAACTGACAGAAAGGCTTATAGAAAATGTCTTTTAAGTTTCCTGTATCTGGAGTTATCAGTGTGATTGTTGGGTAACTTAGGGCCTCTCTCATACAAAGAGTTTATTCTCAGATGGTTCTGTTTTAGCTTTTAAGTCACTCAGAGCTGAAAACAATTCCATTTGCTAAGGATGACCTTCGGTTTAAAGTGAAGTGATAACAGACTGAAATTTATATTTAAATGAAGGAATAAAGAGAACCAGAAATGGTGAATAAGGAGGTAAATATAAAAGACACGTTAAATCTGAGTTTTGAAAATGATCTGTATTTGATAGGAATATAGATTACGTGGTTGTATGTATTTGATATATTTGCTAGACATCAGAAGAGTCATGGTAGAACAACCTTGCATATATAGAGATTATGTATAAAACCTTCTTTGCCGGGAAGCTATTAACAGAGTATTCTGCAAGAGAGCAAACAACTGCATAAATATTCATTTCTTATAGCAGTACCTTGCAATATTGCTATATAAATATCCCTCAAAATAAATAGCCCTAGCTGTATCCTACAAATTTCATGCCAAGTTTCACATATTTACATAGACTCCATTACAATTTTAATGTTTTTTCTATTTCATTTATTAATTTTTTATAAACTCTCTTGGCTTATATACACAATATACATGTTGCCAAACCAACCAGAATGAACCTCGTCACTCTGAAAAATAGCTCAGGATGTGCTCTACTATAGAAAAGGACTTTGCATACCATATTGTAAATTAGAATCACCAAAAATAACTTATTTCTAAAAATGTGTTTATTTGGAAATATCCATAGATTCTTATTTGGTAGATCTCTCTGAGTTAGGGTCTAGTATTTGTTCGCATTTTGAATCGCTCTGTGGATGACACTCATTTCTATAATTTGGGAACCAGAATTTAAACACACACCTAGAGAAATAAAAGTAAAAGACAAACATGTCATTGTGGAATACCAACAAAGATTTCAAGCATGTTAAATCCGAGCATATCCTGAGCTATTTTTCAGAGTGACAATTTTTAACATTTTGAGGAACCTCTTCACTGTTTGCAGAGTGGCTGCACTAGTTTGCCTTCCCACCAGCAGTGTAAGGGTGTTTCCCTTTCTCTGCATCCCTATCAACGTCTGTTTTTTTCTGAGTTATTAAATTTAGCCATTCTGACCAGAGTGAGGTGGTATCTCATTGTGGTTTTTGCCTTGCATTTCCCTCATGCCAAATGATGTTGAACATTTTTTCATTTGTCTGTTGGCCATTTGTCAACACCATTCATCAGTTGTTTTGCATTGCGTCTGGGCTGGCTTATCACATAGTGACCATCTATTTATATAATTTCATAGATCAAAGAATTTCATGCCCATCCATAGTAATTCACTTTTTTTCTGGTATTGATTGAATTCTGCCACCTCCAATCATCCACACTCCTTCATTAAAGATAAAGCTTAAAATGTAAATTTCCCCATGAAGAGAAAGGTTTTGCTTTCCAAGAGAGGTATGGTAAATATATAAAGGGAAAAGGGAAGATTCACCAAAATGGACTTGGATATGGTGGAGGGTGGGTGCCTACAGGGTAACTGAAGTGCTAAATACAGATTTTTTCCCATCATAGTTTTGCCATAGGCTGGTCTGTTCAGCCAGGCAGAAAACATTACTGAACTCAGTCTGTTGTTGCAGAGAAGGGAGAAGACACAGTGTCTGCTTCCAGGAGTTTATGATCTAGTATAAATGAAGGGCTTCTATGAGCTATGGGATTTATAGAGGTAATGTGGGCTCTCTGATTGGCCATTTTTTCTTGAGGATCTGCAAAACCTGTCTCCATAGTCCATGGAGCTTTGTCTGGAAAGATTTACTCTGTCCTTTGTAACTTGTCTGTCGGGAGTCACCCCATGTCTAACACAGTAAAAGAAGATTAAAATACAACAGAATTCACTGGATAGTATGTAATTAACTGGAGATCTGAGGGAGGTTTGTTTTGTATTTAGTGTCTGATTAAGTACAGGTCTATCTATCTTACCAAGCAAAGTGGATGTCTCTTTGTTTCTAATTTCTAAAACCATATAGGAGATAAAATAGTTTCTGAGTGTAGTTTGAGGGTTAAAAGTGGAAGTAGAGACTGATCAGAGATTTCCTGATGACAAACCACGTCTGTCATTCTTAACAGTGGTCTCCAAAGTGAGAGACTGGTAAAGTGTTAGAAGTTTTATTTACATTTATGTTTGTCTCAAAAAGAAAGTATGCTTTATGATAGTAGTGAATGTATGATACAAATAATGTATAAATGTTTATACATTGGAGGGCATGTTTAAAAAGTTTTTACTGATGGGAAACATCAAAAAATTTAGTGACTTAAATTTATTTTGAAGTACAGTGTTTTATTTTGGGAGGACTAATTTATATATTGCTGCCTTTCATGATTATGACCTAGAGTGAATGGAAGCAGGCTAAAAGTGCCATTTGTGATGTACTCACTTCTCACCTAGAACGTAAATGAGTTTTTTCCTGTGCTTTGCAGCTGTAGCCATTTATGGTGGCCTCTGTGTCTCATCCGTGGTCTGATGGTTCTGCTCATTAATCTTTCCTCATTAGTAAGAGTCTCAGAATGTCACAGGTGAAAGATACTTTAAAGATTTGTTTTCCCTACTTATTGTAGAGATGAGGACACTGGAGCCAGAGACAGTGAAAAGATATTTGCAAAGTCATTCAGTTAAGTCAAGAAGGTGGCTCCTTGATACCAAAAATAGTGCTGTTTCTGTTTTCCTAATAGTGCCCAATGTGTTTGCCAGAAGATAATCATTATTAGTGCTAAAGGGGCATGTGTTTCTACATAACCTGACAAGATGAAATATGAGGTATGAGCTCTGCTTAATATTTCAGACAATGATAATTGCCATCTGGTTGGCAGGACTGGAAGGAATCTATAAATATTAAGCTATTTATTAAGAGGGAAGGGAAACATAAGTTTATTTTTTGTCTCTAGTGGAAAATAGGAACATTTTACACAGAGATTTCCATTCACTCTAAGTATTCCATATTATATATGTTTATGGATATAATGAGAACTGTATCTGTAGGCTGCTTCTTCATTAAAAGCTTGCTATTCCAGTATTTTTCTAGCATTTACATTGACATGGAAGGAAGCATAAGACATCCTTGGAGAATTAAGGGTAACTTGAATTAAGTAGCTATTTGAGAATGATATGCCCAATTACATTCTAATTTAGAAGGTATAGGTGATGTATAATATAGATGTTGTTAGAAATCGGTTTTCCTTTCAAATTAATGGTTCATCAGAGAAATTTAGAGAAAATGCTATAACATTTCATTTCCTTGGCCTCTAACTCTGGTAGCTATTCAGCCAGGCCTTCTTCCAACAGCAGGTATTTCAGCAGGTTTTAAGTTACTCCTTTGATTCAGGTTCAGTATTAGTTTCCTTCAGAAAGATTTTGTATCCTGGCTTTCCCTAATCATCCTTTCTTCCCATTCAGGCATTGAATATAGAACTCCTGTGATGGCTGTGCACCTATATTTTCCCAAGTTGAGCTCCTTCCAGTCCTGTATAACAGTTTCTCAAACTGAAATCTGACTTAGTTTTCTTCACCTCCATCTTGTTTTGATAGTTGCTTTTCCAAGGACTGCAATCTGACCCAGGAATCTCAGCCTTAGCTGGTGTCAGGTACTGCATGTTCATAAGGTTACAATCTGCAGATTGATCATTAGAGGCTCTTATTCATCATGAGAGATTCGTATAGTCTCATCCATATTATTAAGAGGCACTTGCTAAATGTCTATGATGTTCCCACTCCATGAGAGTCTTTAATGTTCTTTCCAGAAGGAAGGATGGAAGCTTGGTTCTTCTTGTTATAAAAACTGGAGATTTGGCTCTTACATGCAAGATCACTTTAAGGGAAAGTAATTAATACTGGGTAAATGGGTTTATTGTTTATACCTCCTTTAAGTCCCAGAAACATAAGGCAGAAGTAGAGGTTTTAGCATGAAACATAAAACACAATGGAATGCACTTCTAGACTCTCACTATTGATGCAGTGGTCTGAGAAGAAAGCATCTGGCTGTCCTGATATGCTAGTTGCTGGGTCCTGGGTTTTGTAGCTGGATGAACGTAGGGCAATGAATTGGTCTGCAGCAAAACCACCAAGTAAATGCAAGCCTCTGTCAAAATAACAGTCTAAATAAATAAAATCTTAAAAAGTCTATTAGATTTGAACTTTTTTCTTTAAATAATACCGAATTACAATAAATTTAAATGAATAATAAACTCTCATATGTCCTTTATTTATTTTCCACATTTTTTTTTATCATAACATTTTAGGTCTTAGTACTTCAGTGTGCACTTCCTATAAAAAAAGATTCATTTTCATAACCATAGTTATGGTTATAGTACACCTAACCAGTTCAGGGAACTTGATGCTAATAAAATAATTATTGTCAACTTTTCATATACATTAAGCATACTGTGGTGTTTGACATTTTTCTATAGCTGAACCTTATTGTTTCTTCCGTTTGTTTATTTATTTATTTACGAAAGTCTTTTATCATTAGCATCATATTGTTTATTTCTTGCATCTCCCCTATTTTTGGCTTTATATAGGTGGTTTCTACTTTTTTTGTGTGTATTTGTATGTAGCTATCCATAATTTCTGCATCTTCATTATAAATTGTACTATTAGCCATTATAAAATAATCTTCTTAGTCTCAGGTATTGATTTTTTGGCCTGAATTTTACATTGTCCAATATTGAAATCATAACCTGTGCTTTATTACTGCTATGGTACATCTTTACTTATCCCTTTTTATTCTGCCTTTTTGAATCATTCTGTTTTAGGTATATCTTTATTGAAGAATAGTGTTGAATTTTACTCCTTGAGTTAATTTAAAAATCTTTTAAGAGTCAAAGTAAGCCTTTTAACATCTTCTAATGTGACTAACAGGCTTGGTATCAACTCTTTTAAAATTGTTACCATTTGATATGTTATTTTATGTTTTAATTACCTTATATATTATATATACAGCACTTACCTAAGAAGAGAGTCGTCTTCTCTCTTTTAAATAACATTTCTTTTGGCATTTAAGAAGGACTGCATTTAAACTTTCTATTAGTCCCCTGAATCCTGCTTTCTTAGCTTAATCTTTCACTCTTTGGTCTGTCAGTTTTAAATGGTGTATCTTGACTCCAGCCTATTACTCATACAATTACCATGATTTGTGTTTACTCTACCTCCTTTCCCCCCCATTTTTTAAAGTTGCATTCTTTCCAGTTTTCCCTTTTGTAACATTATATATTTTCTTCCACCTGTGTCCTCACTCTTGTTTTAATCTCCAGTGAAACAGTTTAAGAGAACTCTAAAATTTTAAGCATCACTGACTAAAAAATAATGATACTAATATTTTAAAATGAAATGAACTCCTGAATGAAGCAAGATGACATATCTAATCCCTAAAATCCAAATGTGGCAAAAATATTGGATTTCCTTGAATATGTGTGTGTTTGAATTTGTTTTATAGATTATTATCTGTATCTCTTCCCTTGATCTCCTGTTTTCATACTTAATTTCCTGCTTCTTCAACCCTCAGGTGATGAGTGAGCACAGTGATGGTACCCACCATATCTGTTCAGTGTCCTCTCACAACAGTCTTTGTGCTGAATGCTACAGTGGATTGACAGAGGCCTTCCCGGAACTGAGGCCTTTCCTACTAGGTCTTCCTCATCATTTCCCATCTCCTTTCACAGGAGTCGGAACTGCTTTGCCATCTGAAGGTTTTACCTGTCAACTATTGCTCTCTTAATCCTTTACATCTCCTAGCCGTTTCCCCAGAGATTTTAGGAGAGTGTTGCGGGAACCTCCGATTTATAGCTGATGGATTGGAAGTACAAATGACCAGACTGGAAGTGGGGTGGGAGGAGAGAAGTCTTGCAGGACTGAGCCTTTAATTTGTGGGGTCTGATACCATCTCCAGGTAGATGGTGTCAGAATTGTGTTGAACTGTAGAACACTCAGATGATGTGGAATTGCATGGTAGTTGGGAAAAAACAAACACACACATCATACATACCTCCTTAAAGAGGGCTCCCTTGTTTTTGTACTGTACCCAGTACAAAATAGAACTCAATAAATACTAAATTTTTAAAAATCCAACTAGATGATTCAATATATTTTTTCTTTGTACTATGAGTTCCAAAGCAAAGATATTATTTATCTTGAGATGAAGTTAAAAATAAAAAGAGATATGGAACATTTGGGGGGTTCATTCAGTTAAACATCTGCCTTCAGCTTGTATCATGATCTCAGAGTCCTGGGATTGAGTCCAACGTCGGGCTGCCTGCTCAGCAGGGAGGCTGCTTCTCCCTCTCGCCATCACCCCTGCTTGTGCTTGCTCTCTCTCTTTCATTCTCCCTCTCTCTCTTGTTCTCAAATAAATAAATAAATAAATAAATCACAATGAGTCATGGAAAACTACAGCAAAAACTAATGATATACTGTATGGTGACTAAGAAAACACAATTAAAAAAAACCCATAAATTTAAAAAATAAAATGAAAATAAATGAATAAATAAAAAGAAACAGGCAAGAACACTATAGCATAGCAGAAAATGTATTAGAGTCCACAGCTTTGATTCTGGCTTTAACATTATTCATGTGATTTACCTAAAATTTTGTATGAAGATTTTGACCTTTAAGGTGTCTTTTAGATCTAAAATTCTGTGATTGGTAGATTTTTCATTCATTCATTCATTCAGTCAGTCAGTCAGTCAGTGAGTTATTCAGTCTGTCATTTTTTACTTCAAACTATGCCCAGGAATTGTGCTTATTACGGGGGATACCAGGCAGCATGAGTCCAACAACGTATGTCCTTTGTGGAATTTACATTGTAGTGTTTCTTTTTTTCCCTTGTCCTTAAGGAAAAAAAGAATAAGTGAAAGAATTTTGAAACGATTTCTGTTGATTTTTATGCAAATGTATCAAATTGAATGTGAAAGACAAATACAGTTTTTAATTATTTTTATTAACATGTAATGTATTACTTGCCCCAGAGGTACAGGTTTGTGAATCATCAGACTTACACACTTCACAGCACTCACCCTAGCACATACCCTCCCCAATGTCCATAAACAAGTTACCCTATCCCTACTCCCCCACACTCTAGCAACCCTCAGTTTGTTTGGCAAAATTGAGAGTCTCTTATGGTTTGTCTCCCTTCCGATCCCATCTTGTTTCATTTTGACAAATACATTTTTAAAATCAAGAAGCATTAGTGTACTTTGTGGTTGCTTATTTTCTATGAGAGATAGATACAGAGCACAGCCCGGGGCAGACTGACCATGTACATTCTGCCCATTTTATAATGTTCTGCTGGCCCTGCGTTCTTAGCCTAGTGACTGTCTAATTAGGTTTTGAAGAGAAAGTTAAAGTATGCCTCAGATACTCATTTCTCTTCCTTTTATGAGTCCTAAATGAAGGCATCACTGGTGAATACATTGCTATCCCAAAGGTATGAATTCTACACTATTCACATCTTCCAGTGTAGTGCTGCTATGCATTTGCCCCAGCAGCGATCAACCTTCTCATCAGTTTGTTGAAAAATGAACAGTATGAAGGTGTACAACTCTAAAACCTGTGACATATCACAATTTCATGATTTCAAGGTGGCCTTTCTAGAGAAATGGAAGATTTATTGAATAGTACAATTTCGGAATGGAAGACTAGTTAATTCTGTGCCACTAAAAATAATGTTAGTATGCATCAGTTTTACTAGCTGACTTTTTACACATTTTAAAAGTTCAACTAATTCTTTTCTAGTAGTTTGGGCAAGGTTTATGAAAAAAGTTGAATTAAGGACTGACAAGCAAGTAGAAATATTCAAATACATGTATCAAATGAAGTCGGTAACTGACATTGAACACAGAAATGAACCTAAAATCATGGACTTTTACATTCAGAAGAGGTTTTAGAGATGATCTGATTCAGTTCTTACTAAAGTAGGCAAAAAAAACCAACCAAACAAAAAACCCCTAAAAACCTGGAATCAGAGAACTTTTTAATGAAGAGATGATTCTTTCCTACCTCTACTCCCTGCCACCATCACTATAGTCAGCAGTAAGAAAAGGAAAATAAAATTATTGCTTTATAATTTTATATGTCAGAAATAACAAAGATGATTATGGTTAAATAAAGAAATAGAAAATAGAATATTCAGTTGCTTGCTGTCTGTGTTATATTCTACTCTGTGTTTGTTAGAAAAATATATGAAATGCTTGTATGTGGATGGAAAGAAAAACATGTTTCTGGGTTCAGAGAAAGACAAATAATAACATTTCTGCTCACAAAAGAAACAAAGTGCACATTCATTTAACAATATTTGGCAAAAAACTCAGCATGAAATCTCTCAAAATGACTACTTTTTTCATACTTAGTATGTATGCTTTCATTGTTTTCTACATGTCTGTTTTACATAATTGAGCTCATACTGATACAGTTCTGTTTAGTATTAAGTTGTGATGGTGCAGACTCTGTGGGCATGTGTAGTGTGACAGTTTATGAGGGTGTAGGTCACATAACACATTCACCAGGAGAGACAATCTAGGCTATGGTCAGACCACAGAGAGCCTTGACCAGCATACTGTTGGGATAAAGCTATGAGATACTCCTTAATTTGAGAAGATTGTAGCCTCTGTTCTGTACTGCCCCTACTCCTTTCTCGGCATGCTGACTTGGGGCCCATCCCCTTGGGCCACCTGTGCAACACTTACTAATTAAGCCATGAAGAGCATGAGCTTGTGATGTTCCTTGAGTGCAAAACTGTTGTACACTAGCTCATTCATTCACCCTGGCACAGAGTCCTTGCACAATGCATCAGAAGATAACCCAAATGATGTTCCAGTGCAGAACCTCCCTTCTATAACCACACTCTAACCTAGGCCAACTTTGTATTTCTTTCCCTAGGAAAAATGCAATATGGGAAGACAAGAGGCTGTCATTGTTTCCTTACCATAGGCGTACTCAACAGCGCAACAAAACCTGCCCAAATTTTCAGCTGACTTTGTTGCTCTATCAAACTTTTTACAAAAGGATCATTTTAAGCACCCTTCCTCCCACACAACTGGGCAAACTAACAAATAATCTAGTTACCAATAGTCCTGTATAAAGCAGAGAGAATAAACCATTAAAGATATTAGAATTTAAAAGGGTCATTACCGTAGTTCTTTTTCAATTTTGAAAAAATTAAATTGAAAGTTCTTAACAGTCAGAATTATGAAGCAATACAGTATGGGCCATGTCTTTAGCAATTTTCACATTTTATCTTAAAACTGTATTTAAAGGATGCATTTTAAATATAGATCCATGGTTTTATTTGAGATAAATTATGACTTAAGCATTTCCTACGCTGCTCAATATATTCAAGTCAATAGACAAAGCCTCATTTTACTTATCATATTTGTATTGTTACTTTTTTAAAAAAAATTTATTTATTAGAGAGAGAGAGCATGCATGCAAGGAGGGGGAGGGGCAGAGGGAGTGAGTGTGGAGCCCAATGCAGGCCTCAGTCCCACAATCCTGAGCTCATGACCTGAGCTGAAATTGAGAGTGAGTGGCTTAACTACCTAAGCCACCCAGGCACCCCTATATTTGTATTTTTACTTTTAAAGAAAACTCTCTGTAAGTTCTATCCTGGAAACCTTCATTTTCAATCTTCAGGAAGAACTGATTATGTCCATACAAACATTTAAGTGAGTAGTCAGAAGCTATGGACTGAAGGGAGTAGGGCAGAAAGAGTTTAATTCACCTACAGAACTTACTGCTACTTAAGGAATGGCATTTTTCCATGGTCTGAGGACACATATGGAAATTATGTAATTATGTAATTATTTTTGATGTTTTAATACTTGAGGCTTTAAGCATCAACCCACTTTTCTTCATGATGAGAAACCAATTTCATTCTTAAGCCACAGCCTGGTATATTGTATATAGAATGTATATGCAGAGTAGTGGCTCTTAGTTTGATTTTCTCTGATACAGGTATGTTCCTGCAGTTTGTGTTTTGAGACGGTCAAATTGGCAACCAACAAATTAATGTAAGAAATCCATTACTTCTACTGCATTCCTTTCAGGAGGTCTGAATTGCTCTAAAACTTCTCTCTTGGGATTCTTTGGAATCATTTTGCTATAAAACAGCTTTGATTTGATTAGAGAAATGATTTTAGTGCCAGAAAGTATTAGTTGCAGAGAATTTACTTATGAGAGTTGTAAAAGTTTAGCAGGTGTTGGGACCCCAGGATAAGAACAAGACTGATAGTTAGTAGTAATTTTCATGAATATTAATTTCATTCAGCAGGATTTTTAGGGAGCCATTTATCATTTAATTTTTTAAGCCTGGTAAATGGAGGCAAGTTATGCTCAAGAGACAGATAAAAGCACCAGGAAGCCTAAATCAAATTGAGGAGCTACTTTCAAACCCATTTTTCACATTAAACTTAATTGCCAACACTTTTCAATGGGAAGAATTACATCCCAAAGTTAATTTTAATCATTACAGGTTGAATCTATAATACCTGGGAAATTTTTTGCTTTCTTTCTTTCTTTCTTTTTTTTTAAGATTTTATTTATTTGGCAAAGAGAGGTACAGCGAGAGAGAGAACACAAACAGGGGGAGTGGGAGAGGGAGAAGCAGACTTCCTGCCAAGCAGGGAACCTTAGCCAGATGGGGGGCTTGATGTGGGGCTCGATATGGGGCTTGATCCCAGGACCCTGGGATCATGACCTGAGCTGAAGGCAGACACTTAAATACTGAGCAACTCAGGTGCCCCATTTTTTGCTCTCATCTGATGCATCACATAGTTCATGTTTAATTAAAAGAAATGATTATCCTTTTTAGGAACTCAAAGTGGGGACATTTGCAGAGAATTTTTATCCACTTAAGAAGGGGCACTAACCTGTTAAATGGGCAACGACTTGGAGTTTCCAGAGTAATCAGTGGTTCAAAGGACATCCTGTGGCAATGCAGGAGAGGAGAGAAGGATCTTAGAGCACTAATGAGATGATGCAAGAGTCAGTAAGTTGAAACTTTTCTCATGGGAAAGAAAATGTTGCCCGCAAAAAGGGAAGTAGCTATGTCTCTTGATTCCAGATTTCCTGATTATTTCATGATGCTTTCAGTTTTTTTTGTTTTGTTTTGTGTTGTTTCATTTTTTAACATTTTAATTTTTTTATTAACATATAATGTGTTATTAGCTCCAAGGGTACAGGTCTGTGAATCACCAGGTTTACATACTTCACAGCACTCACCATAGCACACACCTTCCCCAATGTCCATAACCCAACCACCCTCTCCCTACTCCCCTACCCCCAGCAACACTCAGTTTGTTTTGTGAGATTAAGAGTCTCTTATGGTTTCTCTCCCTAACAAGCCCATCTTGTTTCATTTATTCCTTTCCTACCCCTCAACCCCCCCACGTTGCCTCTCAACTTCCTCATATCAGGGAGATCATATGATAGTTGTCTTTCTCTGATAGACTTATTTCACTAAGCATAATACCCTCTAGTTCCATCCACATCATCGCAAATGGCAAGATTTCATTTCTTTTGATGGCTGCATAGTATTCCATTTATATATATACCACTTCTTCTTTATCCATTCATCTGTTGATGGACATCCAGGTATTTCCCATAGTTTGGCTATTGTGGACATTGCTGCTCTAAACATTTGGGTGCATGTGCCCCTTCAGATCACTACATTTGTACTTTTGGGGTAAATACCCAGTAGTGCAATTGCTGGGTCATAGGGTAGCTCTCTTTTCAACTTTTAAGGAACCTCCATGCTGTTTCCCAGAGTGGTTGCACCAGCTTGCATTCCCACCAACAGTGTAGGAGGGTTCCCCTTTCTCCACATCCTCGCCAGCATCTGTCATTTCCTGACTTGTTCATTTTAGCCATTCTGACTGGTGTGAGGTGGCATCTCATTGTGGTTTTGATTTGTACTTCCCTGATGCCAAATGATACAGAGCACTTTTTCATGTGTCTGTTGGCCATCTGGATGTCTTCTTTGCAGAAATGTCTGTTCATGTCCTCTGCCCATTTCTTGATTGGATTATATGTTCTTTGGGTGTTGAGTTTGATAAGTTCTTTATAGATTTTGGATACTAGCCCTTTATCTGATATGTCTTTTGCAAATATCTTCTCCCATTCTGTCAGTTGTCTTTTGGTTTTGTTAACTGTTTCCTTTGCTGTGCAAAAGCTTTTGATCTTGATGAAATATCAATAGTTCATTTTTGCCCTTGCTACCCTTGCCTTTGGCGATGTTCCTAGGAAGAAGTTGCTGTGGTTGAGGTCGAAGAGGTTGATGCCTGTGTTCTCCTCAGGGGTTTTGGTGGCTTCCTTTCTCACATTGAGGTCCTTCATGAGTCTATTTTCGTGTGTGGTGTAAGGATATGGTCCAATTTCATTTTTCTGCATGTGGCTGTCCAATTTTCCCAGCACCCTTTCTTGAAGAGACTGTCTTCTTTCCATTGGACATTCTTTCCTGCTTTGTCGAAGATTAGTTGACCATAGAGTTGAGGGTCTATTTCTGGGCTCTCTATTCTGTTCCATTGATCTGTGTGTCTGTTTTTATGCCAGTACCATACTGTCTTGATGATGACAGCTTTGTAATAGAGCTTGAAGTCTGGAATTGGGATACCACCAACGTTGGCTTTCTTTTTCCACATTCCTCTGGCTATTCGAGGTATTTCTGGTTCCATATAAATTTTAGAATTATTTGTTCTATTTTGCTGAAAAAATGGATGGGATTTTGCTAGGGATTGCATTAAACGTGTAGATTGCTTTAGGTAGCATAGACATTTTCACAATATTTGTTCTTCCAATCCATGAGCATGGAATGCTTTTCCATTTCTTTGTGTCTTCCTCAATTTCTTTCATGAGTACTTTATAGTTTTTTGAGTATAGATTCTTTGCCTCATTGGTTAGGTTTATTCCTAGGTATCTTATGGTTTGGGGTACAATTGTACCCCAAAGTGGCTTCTTAATTTCTCTTTCTTCTGTCTTGTTGATGGTGTATAGAAATGCAACTGATTTCTGTGCATTGACTTTGTATCCTGATACTTTACTGAATTCCTGTACAAGTTCTTGCAGATTTGGAGTGGAGTCCTTTAGGTTTTCCACATAAAGTATCATCATCTGTAAAGAGGATAGTTTGACTTATTCTTTGCCAATTTGAATGCCTTTAATTTCTTATTGTTGTCTTATTGGTGAGGCTGGGACTTCTAGTAATATGTTGAATAGCATTGGTGATAATGGACATCCCTGCTGTGTTCCTGACCTTGGCCAAAAAGCTCTGTTTTTTTTCCATTGAGAATGATATTCTTTTTAAAGTTTTTTTTTTTTTTTAAGATTTTATTTGTCAGAGAGAGAGCGCGAGCGAAAGTGAGCACAGGCAGACAGAGTGGAAGGCAGAGTCAGAGGGAGAAGCAGGCTCCCTGCGGAGCAAGGAGCCCGATGTGGGACTCGATCCCAGGACGCTGGGACCATGACCTGAGCCGAAGGCAGCTGCTTAACCAACTGAGCCACCCAGGCGTCCCGAGAATGATATTCGTGGTAGGTTTTTCATAGATGGCTTTGATGATATTAAGGTATGTACCCTCTATCCCTACACGCTGAAGAGTTTTGATCAAGAAAGGATGCTGTACTTTGTCAAATGCTTTTTCAGCATCTACTGAGAGTATCATATGGTTTTTGTTCTTTCTTTTATTAACGCATTGTATCACATTGATTTGCAGATGTTGAACCAACCTTGTAGCCCTGGAATAAATCCCACTTGATCGTGGTGGATAATTGTTTTAATGTTCTGTTGGATCCTATTGGCTAGTATTTTGGTGAGAATTTTCACATCTGTGTTTATCAAGGATATTGGTCTGTAAATCTCTTTTTTGATGGGGTCTTTGTCTGGTTTTGGGATCAAGGAAATACTGTCCTCATAAAATGAGTTTGGAAGTTTTCCTTCCATTTCTATTTTTTGGAACAGATTCAGGAGAATAGGAATTAATTCTTCTTTAAATGTTTGGTAGAATTGCCCTGGGAAGCCACCTAGCCCTGGGCTCTTGTTTGTTCAAAGATCTGTGATGACTGCTTCAATCTCCTTACTGACTATGGGTCTGTTTAGGTTTTCTGTTTCTTCCTGGTTCAGTTGTGGTAGTTTATATGTCTCTAAGAATGCATCCATTTCTTCCAGATTGTCAAATTTGTTGGTGTAGAGTTGCTCATAGTATGTTCTTATAATTGTATTTCTTTGGTGTTGGTTGTGATCTCTCCTCTTTCATTCATGATTTTATTTATTTGGGTCCTTTCTCTTTTCTTTTTGATAAGTCTGGCCAGGGGGTTATCAATATTATTAATTCTTTCAAAGAACCAGCTCCTAATTTCATTTATTTGTTCTATTGGTTTTTTTGGTTTCTATTTCATTGATTTCTGCTCTGATCTTTATGATTTCTGTTCTCCTGCTGGGTTTAGGCTTTCTTTCTTGTTCTTTCTCCAGCTCCTTTAGGTGTAGGGTTAGGTTGTGTATTGGAGACCTTTCTTGTTTCTTATTTCTTGAAAAAGACTTGTATCGCCATATACTTTCCTCTCAGGACTGCCTTTGCTGTGTCCCACAGATTTTGAACCATTGTGCTTTCATTGTCATTTATTTCCATGAATTTTTTCAATTCTTCTTTAATTTCCTGGTTGACCATTCATTCTTTAGAAGGATGCTCTTTAGTCCCCATGTATTCAGGTTCTTTCCAAATTTCCTCTTGTGATTGAGTTCTAGCTTCAGAGCGTTGTGGTCTGAAAATATGCAGGGAATGATCCCAATCTTTTGATACCAATTGAGACCTGATTTATGTCCCAGGATGTAATCTATTCTGGAGAATGTTCATGTTCGCTAGAGAAGAATGTGTATTCTGTTGCTTTGGGATGGAATGTTCTGAAAATATCTCTGTTGTCCATCTGGTCCAGTGTGTCATTTAAGGCCTTTATTTCCTTGTTGATCTTTTGCTTGGATCATCTGTCCATTTCAGTGAGGGGGGTGGTAAAGTCTCCTAGTATTATTGTATTATTGTCAATGTGTTTCTTTGATTTCTTTATTAGTTGGTTTATATAGTTGGCTGTTCCCATGTTAGGGGCATAGATATTTAAAATTGTTAGGTCTTCTTGTTGGACAGACCGTTTGAGTATGATATAGTGTCCTTCCTCATCTCTCATTATAGTCTTTGGCTTAAAATCTAATTTATCTGATATATGAATTGCCACCCCAACTTTCTTGTGATGTCCATTAGCATGGTAAATTTTTTCCCACCCCCTCTCTTTAAATCTGGGGGTGTCTTCGGGTCTAAAATGAGTTTCTTGTAGGCAGCATATTGATGGGTTTTGTTTTTTAATCCCTTCTGATACCCTGTGTCTTTTGAGTGGGGCATTTAGCCCATTTACATTCAGGGTAACTATTGAGAGATATGAATTTAGTGCCACTGTAATGCCTGTAAGGTGACTGTTACTGTATATTGTCTCTGTTCCTTTCTGGTCTACTATTAGGGTCTCTCTTTGTTTAGAGGACCCCTTACAATATTTCCTGTAGAGCTGGTTTGGTGTTTGCAAATTCTTTCAGTTTTTGTTTGTTCTGGAAGCTTTTTATCTCTCCTATTTTCAGTGGTAGCCTAGCTGGATATAGTATTCTTTTTTTTCTCATTTAGTGCTCAATATATCATGCCAATTCTTTCTGGCCTGCTAGGTCTCTGTGGATAAGTCTACTGCCAATCGAATATTTTTACCATTGTATGTTACAGACTTCTTATCCAGGGGCCGCTTTCAGGATTTTCTCTTTGTCACTAAGACCTCTAAGTTTTACTATTAGGTGATGGGGTGTGGACCTATTCTTACTGATTTTGAGGAGGATTCTCTGCACCTCCTGGATTTTGATGCTTTTTCCCTTTGCCATATTAGGGAAATTCTCTACAATAATTCTCTCCAATATACCTTCTGCTCCCCTCTCTCTTTCTTCTTCTTCTGGAATCCCAATTATTCTAATGTTGTTTCATCTTGTGGTATCACTTACCTCTCTAATTCTTCCCTCATGGTCCAGTAGTTGTTTGTCTCTTTTTTGCTCAGCTTCTTTATTCTCTGTTATTTGGTCTTCTATATCACTAATTCTCTCTTCTGCCTCATTTATCTTGCAGTAGAGCCTCTATTTTTTATTGCACCTAATTAATAGCTTTTTTGATTTTAGCATGTTTAGATTTTAGTTCCTTTATTTCTCCAGAAAGGGCTTTTATTTTTCCAGACAGAGTTTCTGTAATATCTTTCATGCTTTTTTTGAGCCCAGCTAGCACCCTGAGAATCGTCTTTCTGAACTCTAAATCTGACATATTACCAACGTCCGTATTGATTGGGTCCCTAGCCTTTGGTACTGCCTCTTGTTCTTTTTTTGTGGTGAGTTTTTCTGCCTTATCATTTTTGTCCAGATAAGAATATATGAAGGAGCAAATAAAATACTAAAAGAGTGGCAAAGAGTGCAGAAAAATGTGTGTTAACCAAATCAAAAGAGACCCGAAATCATGGGGGGAGGAAAGGATGCAAAAAGAAGTTAAAAAAATATTTTTTTTAAAAGAAGAAAAAAAAAATATATATATATATATGTTAGACTGGTGAATACAACAGAGCCATCCACCTAATTTTTGGTAGTATTTTTGTCTCTTATAAGAAACTACCTCCCGGGCGCCTGGGTGGCTCAGTGGTTAAGCCGCTGCCTTCGGCTCAGGTCATGATCTCAGGGTCCTGGGATCGAGTCCTGCATCGGGCTCTCTGCTCGGCAGGGAGCCTGCTTCCTCCTCTCTCTCTCTGCCTGCCTCTCTACCTACTTGTGATTTCTCTCTGTCAAATAAATAAATAAAATCTTTAAAAAAAAAAAAAAAAAAGAAACTACCTCCCAAATATTCAAAGAAAGAAAAACTTATATATATATACATATGTACATATATACGCATATATCCGTATATATGCGTATATATGTACATATGTATATATATGTATATGTATATATTTATATACATATATATACAAAAAATACGTACAAAAATAAGGGTAAACATGATAAAGGGATGTAATTTGACTGTAAAGATGAATATTTTAAAAAATTCTAAAAAAGGAGTTCATAAGGTAAGTTGGTTGGGAAAAGAAAAAGAAAGTAGAGATAATTTGCTCAGCCTGGAGACTAGATTAAAGCCCTGTGCTAGATTTAGGGTATATTTTGATCTATTAGAGGAAGTTGTATCCCAAAATATTTTAGAAGAAAAAACCCTTTGTGTATACAAAATATAAAGTTAGATACAATGAAGGATAATATATGACTATAATAATGAAGGTTCAGAAAGATTTTTTCAAAGAAAGGTGTTGTTAAGATTAACTAGTTTAAAAAACATTGAAAGAGGAAAGAGTAAAAGTTAAAAAAATTAGAATAAGAAAAAAATAAAATTAAAAAAATTAATTTTGCAACACTAAAGAATCATGGAGAGAAAGCCATGAATTCTTTTGAGGGGAGGGGCCTGTTGTAAGGATTCTCAAGTGTCTTTGCCCGAGGCAGAATTACTCTGCCTTTGCCAGGAACTGGGCTAAGTAATCTACTCGGGTTCACTCTCAGGAGCTTTTGTTCCCTGAATGCTTCCTGTAGATTTCTGGACGATGGGAATGAAAATGGCGGCCTCCTAATCTCCAGACCAGAGGAGCCGAGAGTTTGGGGCCCCACTCCTCAGTGCACCCTCGGTGAAAAGCGCTCAATCACTCCCATCTCCCTCGCCTTCAGCCACTCTCTGAGCTCACATGGCCTGTGACAGAGTGTCTTTGTCTCACACACACCCCCCCCTGGAGTCCCCAAACCCAACAGATCTGTGTCACTCTTCCAGGGGGTCTCCCCAGATCTGCCACTTATAGGTCCCTGCTCACAGAGCAGTGGCCTGACTCTTCCACAGATCACAGTTTAAGGTAACCCCAAGTTGAGAGCTCACTCCTTGTCTCTGTCTCTGTAGCCGGCTTCCCCGCTCTAATACCTGCAAACTCTGTGACACTCAGACAGCCCTGATCCTTCTGTATCCCCGCGGGACCTGAGACCACACTATCCCCACGAGGGCTCCACCCCTGCTTAGCTTCTGGAGCGATGTCCCTCAGTGGAGCAAACTTTTAAAAGTTCTCATTTTGTGCTGCGTTGGTCCACTGCTTGCCTGGAGCTGGCCCCACCCCCCGTGGTCTGTCTTCCCGTTGCCTCAAATTCACTTCTCCACATGTCCTACCTTTCAGAAAGTGGTCGATTTTCTGTTTCTAGAATTTCTGCTTTTCTTCTCATCAACCTCCTGTTGGATTTGTAGGTGTTCGGAATGGCTTGATAAACTATGTAGCTGATCTCCTGCTACCTGATGTCATCATCTCAGTCTGCTACTCCTCTGCCATTTTGACTCCTCCCCTGATGGTTTTCAGTTTTTGAAACACTAATTTTTAAATTCTTTATAGAACATGTGTAAACTATATGAAAGGTGTAAAGAAAATGAATCAAACACCATTGCATGTCATTATATCTTCCATCCAGCTTAAAAAGGAGAAAATTGCTATTATATTTGAGGTATTGACTTCTCTGGTGGAAGTAAAAGTCTGTTAGTTTGAGTGGGGAGCTGTGGTAGATTGTTGAGCAGGAGAAGAGATAGTTGAGAGAGGTTTTGGCTGTGTGCAGAGGAAATCACTTCTAAATTTTATGCTTATCATTCTTACTTTTTTTAATAGTTTTTTTTTCACTTATATTTGTATCCATAAACAATAGCTGTTTCCATTTTGTGTATTTTAGAGTCTTTTTTTTGTTGTTGTTGTTAAAGATTTTATTTATTTATTTGACAGACAGAGATCACAAGTAGGCAGAGAGGCAGGCAGAGAGAGACTGAGGAGAAAGCAGACCTCCCGCTGAACAGAGAGCCTGATGCCGGGCTTGATCCCAGGACCCTGGGATCATGACCTGAGCCAAAGGCAGAGGCTTTAACCCACTGAGCCACCCTGATGCCCCTTGTGTATTTTAGAGTCTTATATAAAAGAACGACTAATCTTCTCCGACTTTTTTTTTCTCTTAATATTATGTTCCTGAGGTTTATTCATGTTGTTCTGTGTAGCCACAATTGATTCAGTTAATTGCAGTAGTATTCTTTTGTATGAATATACCACACTTTGCAGTAATGGGTTTGATTTTTAAGGGTTTTAAACTTTTTAAGGGTGAAGAGAAGTTTTGTTTATCATTGCAGAATTGACAGAGGCTTGGCCCCAAGAATTGGCATGTTACAGGTTGTTAAACAAATGCTTGTTTAATGGTAACTTTTTAACAGGGCAATAAAAATGCGAAAAAAAGTTTTCTGACACCCGAGAAATATAATTTTAGACATTCATACCTCTAGTCCAATTACAGGACAGTTGTCAAAGCAAAAAAATTCTGGGACCATGCATTTGTATTTTTTGGATTTGATATCTTTCGCAATAGTCTGACAGGCATGGCAGAATCAAATGTTTTGTTTTTTCATTTGAATAGGGATTTTTTTTAATAAGTTTGAAAAAGAAGAAGGTGAAGGTTAGACTTAAACTGTACTTGTTTCCTCAAGGAGATTAGCTAACATGATGTTGCATAATCTGAGCAATTAAATGTTTTAACAACACGACAGGTAATTTGCTACTCTACAGAGCAGGTAATTTTTCAGGTTCGTTCTTTGTATAAAGAAAAAAATCACCTCTGGGTGTATTTTTTGTTTGTTTCTGAGCTACTCTCCTTTATTCTTGTAAGTGGGATGGAAAACGATTGGGCTGCTTTTAGGACTTTATGTCTTTCACACAGAAACACTCTGAAAATCATCACCTTCATTATCATAGACTTGGTCATATTACTCTTTCCCCAGGAGATACCATTTTTATAATATATTTCATTAATCACAAAAAATAAGAAACTGTGTTTCATAACCTGTTTTTCTGTGAACAATTACTATAGTTCCTTTTCCGTTAGGCCCCACTGAGTTAAAATTTAAGATTTAAAATAATGCCTCCAAACTAGTGAGCTCTGGAATCCTGGGAACCTGAAGTGTTATTGCCAGAGTTGTGGAAATCCAGTATGTACATAGATACATACATTTTTTTTTCTGTAGACTGTTGATAATCTATATATGTAAATTATATGTAAATGTTCAAATATAGGTAGATACAATCATGCTTCATAAAATAAAATGAATTTCAAAGTCGTACTAAATATATTAAAGCCATTTCTGGGGTGCCTGGGTGGCTCAGTCATTAACCTTCTGCCTTCAGTTCGGGTCTTTGGATTGAGCCTTGCATCCGGCTTCCTGCTGGTTGGGAAGACTACTTCTCCCTCTCCCACTCCCCCTGCTTGTGTTCCCTCTCTCATTGTGTCTCTGTCAAATAAATACAGTCTTTAAGAAAGAATAAAAAAATAAAGCCATTTTTCATTATTTTTCTCTTTAAAGAACTTTTTTTTTGTTGTTAAATACGTATGTGCACATAGTTTTGAAAAGTCAGTGGACTTATACTGTAGCAAGAAAGCTTGTGCTTCAGACTTGTCAACCCCTCACTCTGCCTCTTCATCAGCAATTACTTCATAGCTTTTATTTTTCTCTGGTATTCATCTTCTAATTTCTAAATAATACACAAAATGTCACTATTTTTTGAATTTTCTAGTTTGAGAAATTACTCATTGATTTCTCAGTAAGGAAGCTGAGGATTTAGACCTCTTCCACCCGATCATTTGCACATTTAAAAGAAGGTAATTAGATATTAGTAATAAATATAAATCTTAGCTGAGCCATATAATGATTTTTATGATATAGTTCCTCTTTTGAACAATATATTTTGTTTTTGTTTTTGTTTTTTTGGAATTAATAGTTATTCTTTTTTTTAGTATTCACTGAATTAACTCTATGCTTAGCACTAATAATACATCCCTAATTTGCCACCAGAAATATGTGCCTGATATTCAAAATGTCAGATAATCTTTAGTTTCAAATATCTATCATGTTTATCTGTTATCTATCATGTTTATCAGTTCCCATATAGATTTTTCTCAAAAACTGCATATTACTGGGTGCCTAAGGGGTTCAGTCGGTTAATCATCTGCTTTAAAAAAAAAATCAACTGCTGTACTACTGACATCATAATGCTTTCCTTCTCCACTGCTTTAGAAATCTTATATATTGGGTTCTCTCTTTCCTGGTGCACAGGAGGTAACATTTTTTTAGATCTTGCATATTTGAAGATATTTTCATTCTCTGCTCAAGATATAATTGGTTGGTTGGGTTAAAGTAGTTTGGGTATTAATATGGAAATTGTTTCATTAGGAATATTTAAAGGCATTCCTACATTTTCTTCAGTTTCTATTTTCATCTTGCCCAACACCATTCTGATTTCCATTCCATCATAGGGAGCTGTTTTTTGTTATTTCCTCTCTGGAAGGGTCATACCCAATATGTGTTAGTGTTCTAAAATTTTGTACTGAAATAACTTGATATAAGTGTTTTGTATTCATTGCTCAGGGTATTTTGTGGTGCTTTTCAGTACATTTTTTTAAAAGGATTTTATTTATTTATTTATCTATTTATTTTTAGAGAGCAGGGGGAGGGGCAGAGGAAGAAAGAATTTCAACTAGCCTCCCCACTGAGCCCAGAGCCTAATACAGAGCTTCATTTCACAACCCTGAAATCATTGCCGGAGTCAAAATCTAAAGCCGATGCCTAACCAGCTGAGCCACCAGCTGAGTCTTTTATAGTTAAATATCCAAATACCTCACTTAAACATAGTTATAGTTTTATTTTCTTTTGATAGAGTAAATGCATGCAGGTGGGAAGACATGTTTCAGTAAATGACTAAGTAGCATCCCCACAACTGCCAGCGGTCCCACATGATTCAGTTTCATTTGGTTGAATGATTATTCTGATGGAGAAGACCAGAGAGTTTCCAAATCAAGACATTAGACTTTAAGTTCAATTCTTAGGCTCAGGCTTGGTCACATCAAAATGTTACATTCTGAAAGCCTTACTGAAAAAGTAATAAAGATGCTTTTAAAAAAATTATAATTTGGGACAAATTCCAAAGTTACAGAAGCATTGCAAGAATCCCAACTGTACTAAGAACACATACATACCATTTACTCAGACTTCACTTTTTTTTTTTTTAAGATTTATTTATTTATTTGGAGGAATACCTGGGTAGCAGTTGGTTAAGTGTCTACCTTTGGCCCAGGTCATGATCCCAAGGTTCTGGGATCAAGTGTAGCACAGGGCTCCTTGCTCAGTGGGAAGCCTGCTTCTCCCTCTGCTTTCACCTTCCCCTGCTTGTGCTCTCTCCCTCTGACATATGGATAAATAAAATCTTTTAAAAACCTAAAAAAAGATATATTTGAGAGAGAGGAAGAGAGAGTGTATGCGTGGATGGGGTGGGGAAGAGGAGAGGGAGAGAGAGAATCTCAAGCAGACTCTGCTCAAATGTGGTTTGCTCTCCCACAACCCTGAGATCATGACCTGAGCCAAAACCAGGAGTCGGATGTTTAACCTGACTGTGTTACCCAGATGCCCTCCGGCATTGGCATTTAAAAAAATACAGTCTTAAAAAACAATGGAATGTTTCTCAGTTTGGGTTTATCTGATGTTTCTTCTTGAATATATTCTTATTATGCCTTCTAGGCCAGAATACCACATAGATGATGTGTCCTCAGAGTATCCCCTTTGTAGGTGTACATTGTCTATCTACCCTCGCTTGTAATGTCAATTTTGATCATCTAATGAGGGTATTGTCTAATTTCTCTCTTGTATAGTTGCTATTTTTCCCTTGTAACTTACAAGCCATATGTAGGATATACTAAGATCATTCAAATATCTTGCTATTCATCAAAAATTTCCCTTTGATTTATTATTATTATTAATTATTATATACATGCTTACATTTTATTATGTGTATGTTTACACTTTATTATGTACTCATTACACTTTAGACTGAAATTATCAATGAAATGCTATATTCATAAATTACTTGAATTAGTTCCTCCTTTTTCCTCTCCCTCCTGTATGGTTACACTATTCTTCTGAAGCAAAGGCATAGAAAATTCTACACTTTAAGCTGCAAAAAAATCTTCATTCAATATTCATAGTAATTCAGGCTTTCAATCTTATTTGATGGTAAAACTTTTCATTCTTTCCCCAATCTGGAATCTCTTGTAGGTTGGCATTTTCCTTCAGGAGATTAGGGTACAGAAATCTTTATTTTTCAGTTCATGCCATTCCTACTTACGAGCTGAAATTACAAACTCTTCAGAAAATGGAGAATGGGTTAAAGATATAGAGGTAAGAAGAGAGAAAAATCTTAGTTGATGGCACTATTGTAAGATGGTTTTGACCCTCCTGGATCTTTTCTTTTTTTTTAATTAAAAATTTTTTAAAGATTTATTTGACAGAGAGAGACACAGTGAGAGAGGGAACACAAGCAGAGGGAGTGGGAGTGGGAGAAGCAGGCTTCCTGCTGAGTGGGGAGCCTGATGCATGCATGGCTCGATCCCAGGACCCTGGGATCATGACCTGAGCCAAAGGCAGATGCCTAGTGACTGAGCCACCCAGGTGCCCCTGACCTTCTTGGATCTTGATTGTACTTAAATCTGACTCTCTTCTGGGGCATTTGTATATGGATATTAGAGTCCCTCCTTCAATTGCTGGTGTTCTATGTGGAGATAATTTTGTAAGGGCAAACATGATCTTCTAAGCAGCGTTTCCTCAGCTTTCAGAGGACTTTTTTAATGGTGAGGACGAATTTTACTTTTATGCTTTTGATTGTGCCTTTTGAAGAACCCTGTAGGATTCCTTTCCTCCCCTCCCCCCCTTCCCTCCTCGCCTCCCTCCCTTCCTCCTTCCTTCCATCCCTCCTCTCTTCCTCCCTCCTTTGTTTTTTGTTTCTTTCTTTCATCTGTCTGTCCATCCATCCATCCATCCATCCACGCATCCATTGCTGTTGTGGGTACAGGCTAGGCAAGTCTGAAATCCATAGGACAGGCCATCAGGAAGGCCAGACTTGAAACTCTTGGGCAGAAGTGGATGCTGCAGTCTACAGGAGGAATTTCTTCTTTTTTGGAGAGAAACCTCGGTTTTGCTCTTCAGGCATTTTAATTGAATAAATGATACCCATTTTACATTTTCAAAGATAATCTTCCTTTTTAAAAAAGTCACTTGATGGCACATGTTAATTACATCTAGAAAACCTTCACAGCAATACTTAGATTAATGTTTGAATAACGTTGGGACTATAGCCTAGCCAAACTGACATGTAAAACTAACCACTACAGGCAAGTACTCCAAAACAGGCCTAACACAACAGCTGCATAAGAAACTGTTAAGTGCTTTAGAAAAAAAAAATATCGAGTCTGGTTTGGGGCATGTAGACTTTTCAGTGCCCCTGAGTCACTGACATGTTATCTTCATTCTTTTGCACAAAGGGATTGTTCTTGATGATTTTGAGGCTATTTTCAGTTATAAAATCATTGCTATTATGTGCGAAAAGAGCAGAGATGATTAACAAAAGGCAGTTGCCATTGCAAAGACAATAGCCTTGTGGAATTGACAGTCTTTCTTATCTCTTGCCTCTCCCCCAAAGAAAGATAGTGCAATTAATAGATTATGGCAGAGAAACAAAACATTCATAGCTGTTTACTCAACAGACTATGGGCTATATGCTAGGTTAGATGCTGCAGACATAAAGCAGAATGTGATCCAGTCATGGGCATGAAATGTGGCCGTCATCTAATGATTATAAGCATGTCAGTCATTTCAGGACAATGTAGTAGTGCTATGGTAGAGATTTATATAACACTGAGGAGTGGCATCTGAATCAGGCCAGGGATTCAGGGAAGGCTCCTGGGGAGTCACACATTTGGAACTGAAATTGAAGGTCAGGATTTAGATAGATCCAGAAGATGTCCACAGAATGCCCCTGAGAACTGTCCTTGAGGGGGATAAAGAAACCTTGATAAAGCCTCTGCCACAGGTGGGTAAGGCAGATAGAAAAATTGTCATAAAATTTGATGGGCTATTTAATTTCTTGCAAAATGCTATAGGTTTGCAGGATTAGGAGTTAGTATGTTTGGGGGTGGTAAGGGAAGTCATGCATCTTGATCAAAGTCTTGAGAAGGAATTTCTAGGTATAGGGTGGTTGGGGACAGGCACAACTGCACTGGGCATTCCAGTTGGGAAGGGAGAACAGAGCTAGTCTGGGGGCAAGAAAGAGGCTGGATAATTAGTTTACTTTTGGGTATGTTGCATCTCTCTGAACATTTATATGGTAGAGAGAAATAGCCTGATTAGATATACACTGGTCAAAATCCAAAGCTCATGTGTTGTGTAACAATTAGTTTGATGCTATTTCTATGAAAGTTCTAAAGAGATAATTTTCCCCTAGACTTATTCTTTAGGTCTCAAACAAAAGTTAAAAAATTCTTTTGTTTTTCTCCATTGTTTTGATTTCTTTGTCTTTCAGAGTTTTCTGGTTGTATTCTTGTTCCCTTTGATAACAGTCATGTTCAATTTCTTCAGCATATATAATGTTAACTTTCCAAATTGTTGCTTGACCCCAGCAGTTCCAGTAATTCTTGTTTATGCTTGCCATTTTAAAATGGTACTTGGAAGCAGAAATTTTACACACTGCTACACCCACACATTCTCATTCTTTGGGAAAGTCATTCGTTTATTTATATAAACCTTAAATTGTTCAAAGGCTTTTTGAATAATACAAATTTTATCTGTTCAGGATGTATTACCATGTTTTTTTCCTTTATAGAGCTGTGAACGGTCATTGATTAGCACAACCTCAGAACATCATGATGAAGCAGGTGGGAGACTGTGGGGTTGGACAGCTAGGTCGTGTTCAGTTATGATTCTTTGGGTTTGTGTGTGTGTGTGTGTGTATGTTCAGTGGACTTTCCAAGTGAAATAATGAAGATGGCTTTCTCCTTAGTTTGTGTTTAAATGCTTCCTGTCCTATATATGAAATAATGCATAGGAAAGCCGTTAGTGTAAATAATGTTTCTTATTCAGGTGAAACACTACTTCCTTTTATTATATTGGAAAAAAAACCTTAGGACTTGGACACAATGAAGCTGTATTGGCTGGAAGTCCCTTTTTGCAATGGGAATTTATTTGTCCATATTTAGCATTAACAAAACCTTAATGTAACTTTTTTCCTTCACTTTAATATTTTCCAACTTCCATGCTGCTTTTTTCCTTCCTTATCATTTCGTTAGCTCAGTGATACCATCTGTCCAATTCCTCCTACAATGTTTATTCAATATTTGTCTTACTACATACAAGGCTACATTCTTTGTGTTGTAAAAGTCATAATGACAAAAAAAAATACTAAAAATGATTAAGCACTTTTAGTGCTTATTACCAGGCACTCTACCATGTATTTCACATATATTAATTTATTTAATCTTCACAATAGGGGCGCCTGGGTGGCTCAGTGAGTTAAAGCTTCTGCCTTCGGCTCAGGTCATGATCCTGGGGTCCTGGGATCGAGCCCCACATCGGACTCTCTGCTCTGCGAAGAGTCTGCTTCCCCCTCTCTCTCTCTGCCTGCCTCTCTGCCTACTTGTGATCTCTGTCTGTCAAATAAATAAATAAAATCTTCATATAATCTTCACAATAATTGCTGGAGAAAAACACTATTATCACCCACATTTTACATATGAGGAAACTGTACCCTTATAAAGTCCAATAATTACCCTAGATCACATAGGGGTAAGGGAGCAGAAGATTTAAACTCCTAATTTAAATCATATCCTTACTGTTTCACCTAATAAAATCTAGTAAGAAAAGTGATAGATATAAAAAATAAATGAAAAAAATAGGATGGAATAGGGTAAGTGCCAAGAACGGTGTTCATACAAAGTGCTAGTAGGGCTCAGAATAGGGGAAAAGCCATGTGGGTGTTATCAGTTTTTGTGGAACTTGCTGAAGGGGAGCATTTTGAGAGCGAAAGATAAAGGGGATATTTCAGCAAGAATGAATGCTGAGTTATTTCAGTTGAGTGAGTCGTTGTGTACATAGAAGGCAGTGGTCAGAATGAAGCCTAAAAGGGTGACTCTGCGCCATACATAAAGCTATAGATACAAACAGAGAAACTGGCGTTTGATAGGTGAGGTAGGAGGAAAATGGCTAAACATTTTGAAGAAGAGAATGACACGATCAATGTAGTGATTTGTGAAAAATCACTTATTAACATTCTGTAGAATGGATTAATATGGAAGATTTCAGAATCTCGGAAATTAGATAAAAGTTTGGTAAGAGAAACCAAAGGCTTAAATTCAAGTATTGGTTTGGGGAACGGAAAGGAGAAAAATATAGGACAGAAAAGAGGCTTTGTAGATGCATACTAGTATTTGTTAATCTCTTAAAGGAATTGTTAGGGACGTCTCCATGATTTCTAAGTCGGCAGGGTAGCTCTGGGAGAATGGTGATTCCATTCCTTTGCATAGGAAGGCAGCAGAGGGGTAAAGGTTTAGAGGAAACAGAGTGGAGATGCATTTGTGTTTCTACTAGAAGTGTCCAAGGAGATGTTCTGTTCTTAATAGGAAATAAATATGTAAGGTCAAGGGCAAAGACTTTCAAGAAGCTTTCAGTGCTCAGCCCAGATTATTCCATTTTTTTCTCTTTCCTCTCTGTGTTCTTTCACATTTGGCCTCCCTGCCATTTGGAAAGTTTCCCAATGCCTGAACTGACTGCTCACCATTTATCTTCTCCTTCCAATTTCTCTCCATTGTCATAATCAAATTCACAAAATTATACATCTTAGTTGTTTATGTCTGCATGGTGCTGAAATTTCGCTAACAAAAAAGCATTTGTGCTGACCTTCAGCAAAAACAAAATGCGCACACACAGTCTCTCTCAAACAAAATCAAAGCCAAGCCAAGCAAAATAATACAAATAAATGTACAGCCTTTAACTGAAAGAAACAGAAACCATGCAGAAATAAATTTTACAGCAAGGGAGCAGAAACTGCCACAGAAACAGTCTTGCCTACCTACATTTGTCCCCATGGATTTTATCTCAGGTTCTGCCAATGAAAACCTGAAAGTAAGCCTTTTACATTTAGTTGTTTATTTTTTAAGATTTTATTTATTTATTTGACAGACAGAGATCACAAGCAGGCGGGGTGGAGGCGGGGAGCAGACTCTCCGCGGAGCAGAGAGTCCGATGTGGGGCTCTATCCCAGGACCCCAGGATCATGATCCGAGCTGAAAGCAGAGGCTTTAACCCACTGAGCCACACAGGTGCCGTCCTTTTACATTTATTTATAGGGTCTGTGGTCGACAGATGAGATTGAGTTAAATAAAACACTTGAGTAAGGGAGAACAGAAAAGTTTGGCTTTCTGGACTGGACAAACAGAAATTCCTTAACAGTGTGGAGAGAGGCTGAAATTGGTTAGTCAGAGTAAAAACACTGAAACGTCATTTTGAGAGTTACATTACAGAATGCATATTCAGGATGCTTAAGCATAGCTTTATTGTATTATACTCCTCTAAATCTCATTTACTGTGTGCTAATGGCATTAATGGAAGAAAAAATATATTTTAATTCTCTCAGTCAATCTTTAGTTATTCCTATAAGAGTTTTTAGTAAAATTACTTCCTGGCAAATATTTTCTAGAAAATCATAATTGGCAAACAGATTTAAGAGCAAGTTATTTGATTCATTCTGATATCAATTTTGAGATGCCACCAGTCAAACATCTCGTTCTTGTCTTTTATCCCAGATGTGCTGTAGTTTAGAATTAACTCCACATTTCCCTGTGGTGCTTTGTCAATGGCCTATTTAATATCTGCTTCTGTCTTCTGGAACCATCTGAATCCATCACGTATCTGCTTTTATTTTGTGCCCCCTGTATCAAGTGTGTCGACTAGCCACGTCACTAACATGTACAAATTTCTGAATTCACTTCTGGTACCCTCTTTAAGTCTATGAACTTCTCAGAGAAGAGACTTCTGTCTTTAACCATATCTTCCTTTTTCCTCTTCCTCTGCTTTGCAAACTCAAGACAGGCCTCTCTGACCCTCTTTCTCCTCTGAATCTGTTAGCCATGGGCTCTCCTAGACCTTTATGCTTTGGAATCTTAGCACTTTTTGTAATTCTCTCTCTCACTGAGTATGAAGCTGTGTCCTTCACTTTTTTTAATCTTTAGAACTTTGCATTGTTTTTAGCACATGATGGTTTCCTCAGTAAACATCTTTGGAAGAGAAAAAACCCACAAGGAACCATTTGTATCTGTTAAAAAAATGTAAACTTTGAAAACTGGATTCAGATATTGCTACTAGTATAGTTACAGATTAAACTCATTTTCAGCCTTTTCCTAACTCCTCTTCTGAAGCTTCTTCCTATGTGTCAGTCTACCTCCTCAGGTATCCAATGTCTTCACATCACATTTGGCATTGTTTTAGGCTCAAAAGTGTCCATTTTTTCTTTGCATTGATGTTTTTACTCTTCCGTTCCTGTGATAATAGCTAGTTGTCAGTGAAAGAAAACTATCTTTTAATTCACACAAAATAACAAAGAACTAATACTTTAATGATTTAACTTTCTCAAATCTTTTTTAATTTAATGGTTATATACTTATACAAGATGAATAAATTCCAGAGATCTGCTATACAACATGGTGTATAACATGGTGCCATTATACACTTGTTAAGAAGGTCAATTTCATTAAAGTGTTCTTACCACACATACACAAAAGCTAATCTTTTGGAAGTAATAGAATATTACCTGTGGTAATGGTATCATGGGTATATGCCTATGCCCAAACTCATCAAAATGTATACATTAAATATGTGCAACTTTATGTATATTAAGTATAGCTCAGTGATGTCAGAAAAAGTAATAGTGATAATCCTGAGGAGTCAGTCTCTAGTGGTAAGATTTAGGGCATCTCTTGAAAAATATTTTACAACCTATTAGTCTATCTGCAAAATCCGATCTGCACACTACTGAAGTTTACATTGGAACAAGGCTATATGGGTTGATATGCATCAGAATATTCATATTTTAGCTATGATCTCTAGCCCCCCACATTCTGGGTTGGAGCTAGCATATGTTAAGTGCCTAGTGCAATGTCTGGCATGGGAAGGGGACCCAAATTCTTCATTTGGGCTCATTTCCTATTCCTCTGCACTTTCTATGCTCTAGCCACAATTGCTTTTACTTAGCTTTGTATGTTTATGCAAGACTTTTCTGGCCTCAGAATATATTCTCTTCCAGGGTATGCCATCTTCCTCCTCTTCACCTGGCTAACTTCTACTCATGGTCTCCACTGGAACATCACATTCTCCTAAAAGCCTTCTCTGAAGTCTCTAGATTACATAAGGATATTTTTTTTTCTTTATCCCCATGTGCTGCTGCACCACCTCACTCTTCTGTCCTCATACTGGGTAGGAGAGGCACAGATAGCAGCATGTTAAGGACATGGACTTGAACCAGACTGCCCGAGTTCAAATCTAAGTTTTGCCAATACTAACTGTGTGAACTTGGGCAAATTTTATTTAACTTCTCTATGTTTCAGTTTCCTTATCTGTAAAATGAAAATGATGGTAGTACTTATCCCATCTGGGTTTAATGAAAATTAAAAGAGTTAAAACTTTTAAAGAGTTTAGAATAGTGCTTGCCACCTAATATGTATTATATATTAGTAAAATAGGTATTATTTTAAATATACTATACATACAATATTCTGATATTACACATTTAATATATAGATATTATATTTATTATATATAAAGTATATGCTATATATGCATATATATGTTTAAGTTCAATGTTTTTGTAATTATCTTTTTCCCATAGGCAGTGAGTTTTTCATAAAAATTTTAGAACTATGTCTATTGTCCTCACTATTACATACCTAAAAACTTGTGTAGCACATGTAGACAAATGACCTCCGCAGTTGCTGGAACCCGGATTCCACTGTTAGCAGGGCTTGGGTTTAGGTTCTACTGATGGGAGGCATCGTGTTTGAGACCTGGAGGTAAAATAGAGTTAGAATTTCTTTGGGCTTTTGCAGCTGTGGAGGCAGCTGACTAGGGCAGTCTCCTTTGGAGTATACCCCTGTAATAGCAGGTGATAAAAACGGGTTTCTGAATGGCTGCAAGGCAATGGTGTTCATATAAATGCACTCACCTGCAGTGATAGTAGTATTCTCCTATATTCCTGATTTCTGTAGAACATCCCCTTTTTCCCCCACCCCACCACCCCATTTCTAGTCCTGTAGTCCTCCAAAATTTAGGTAAGAAGAAGTCTGCTACCTTGCACTGAAATATCTAGAATGGTGTCTGTTTTCCTAGCTAAATCCTGACTAATATAGTATTACAAGTACTAACTTGGAGATTACTCAGAATTTTAAAAAAGCAGCTAGATAAATGTGGTATATTCATTCCTTGAAGAGACTATACACTCCTGATTAGGTAAGACTATTTATTCAGCAATATTTATTAAAAAAGCACCCCACATTGAGATACCACCTTATACCAGTTAGAATGGCCAAAATCAATAAGACAGTAAACAACAAGTATTGGAGAGGATGTGGAGAAAGGGGAACCCTCTTATGCTGTTGGTGGGAATGCAAGTTGGTGCAGCCACTTTGGAAAACGGTGTGGAGATTCCTTAAGAAATTAAAAATAGAGCTTCCCTATGACCCTGCAATTGCACTACTGGATATTTACCACAATGATAACAGATGTAGTGAACAGAAGGGCCATCGGTACCCCAATGTTCTTATCAGCAATGGCCACAGTCACCAAACTGTGGAAAGAGCTAAGATGCCCTTCAACAGAGGAATGGATATAGTCCATATATACAATGGAGTATTATGCCTTCATCAGAAAGGATGAATACCCAACTTTTGTATCAACATGGATGGGACTGGAGGAGATTATGCTGAGTGAAATAAATCTAGCAGAGAGAGTCAGTTATCATATGGTTTCACTTACTTGTGGAGCATAAGGAATAACACAGAGGACATTGGGTGAAGGAGAGGAGAAGTGAGTTGGGGGAAATCAGAGGGGGAGAGACTGTGGCCTGGTGGTGGGTATTAAGGAGGGCACATATTGCATGGAGCACTGGGTATGGTGCATAAACATTGAATCTTGCAACACTGAAAAAAATTAAATAAAATTAAAAAAAAAAAACAACCAGAAAGGAGTTTTTGGAAAATAAAGGTAATTTCCAAAAGAAGGGCAACTAAACAGAAGACAAAATAATAAAATATATACAGCTGGAGACTTTAATCAATAGTCTGGAAGATAAAAACTGAGGGTATTTTCAAAATTTTGAGCAGCAAAATACAATATAGCTTCAGGAGACTCAATATCTGTCTAAATAGAGTCCTCAATGGAAGAAAGAGAGAAAACATAAGGAAAGAAGCAAAGAAACAGTAAGAAAAAAAAAGCACCCCATACCAGAAACTATTTTAAGCTATAATCTAATCATATATGATATTTTTGGGGTGTGTGTGTGTGTGCATGTGTGCTTGATTTCAGGGTGTTCTGGATTATATCATAAATGTAACTCCCAACATAGCTTTCTCCATTATCCTATACAATTGTTAAGATTACTGTGAACCTCACATACGTGGAAACACTCTCTATTTCAGTAGAGAAGATATTTTCTCTCTTCTTTTTTTGAGTTCATCTATATTGTTACACCTATTTTATGTCCTTACTCTCTCCAGTGGGCCATAAGACTGATATAATTTCACATGTAATGTCAAATTAGTTAAACTTGTAGGTGTATTAGAAACTTTTTCAGAAAAATTAGCAATATTCTTCATGGGTTTGGAATAACAATATTTTGGGGGTGCCTGGCTGGCTCAGTGGGTTAAGGCCTCTGCTTTCAGCTTGGGTCATGATCTCAGGGTCCTGGGATTGAGCCCCATGTTGAGCTTTCTGCTGGGTCGGGAGTCTGCTTCCCACCCGCCCCTCTCTGCCTGCCTCTCTCCCTACTTGTGATCTCTGTCTGTTAAATAAATAAATAAAATCTTAAAAAAAAGAAATAGCAATATTTTGTGGTAGAAATCTACCAGCACTGCTGTTGCATTATCAGAATGATGTTATGACTTTGGAAAGTGGTAGCTTGTGTTAGAAGAAATTCATTTTAAGTCTTTAAACATAGTAGGGAATTTTCTTTAGTTACTTTCAAAACTAAACAATTAAATATTGTTCTTACTTCCTTCAAAAGAAAATTTTCCTTTAAATTAAACTTGAATATATTCTATAGTTCACTAAAAAAAAGTTTGTCTCTTAAGACACCAATTTTCACTTTGTTTGCACATCCTTCCATCTTATTAAGTCAACTTTGTTTTCTATGTCTTACTCCCTTTACTCAGAAGATGGTTCCCTCCTATATGCCACCTTCCCAGGAAATGCTATGCAGAACTTTCAACAGTTCTACATGAGGAAAAGCAACAGCAACAAACCATAGACTCTTAGACAAGTTATAACTCAGTCATGGCCTAGGAGTAAGGAAGAGGTATTATAATTCTACATCTACTCCTTACTACAGAAAAGACCTCTAACAGCTAACCTCTCTGAACTTCACTGTCCTCATTTATAAAGGGATTATTTTTCATATCCTCTTGGGCTCTATATTTGAAATTATGTGACTCCATGATATATGCCTGTCCTGGTAGCTCCACAATATCATCAAGGACCCAGTCTTCTAGTTTTATCTACCAACATCCTTGTAAGTGCAACATTCCCAACAGGATGAAGGGGAAAGAGAAAAGGAAAAAGGCAAAGACAGGGAAATATAGATTTTTGTCATAATGATGCCTGAACTGTAAACTGGGATTCTGTTTGTGAGGAAAAGTACAGAATGGATATTGGATAGGCCTACTGCTGGGGGCTCATAATAGTGCCATCTCATTCTTCATGTATTTATTCAGCTAGCAGGTCTTTACTGAGGGCTTTCTTTATGCCAGGCATTCTCTTTAAGTATGGTGCATTTGGTGGTAAATAACACAGGCATTGCCCCTTCCTTCAAAATCTGTACATTAAAAATAAACCCCCAAATAAGTAGAAAATACACCTTAGGATATGTGATCTGATGGGGAAAAAAAATGATCATTATAAGAAAGCAACAGAGCTGCTAAATTTGGATTAAAAGTTCAAATGCCTCCTGAGAAAGTTATTTATATAGGAGTTGGATCCTCAGAGTAAAAGATGGGGTGGGAAGAAGAGTCTTGGAACAGAGGGAATCATGTGGTTAGAGGCCTTGTGGCCTAGAGACTCCACAAATGCCAGTGTGGCTGGAAAGTGCTGATGGAGGGGAAAGAGTAGCACGAGATGAGACTGGCCAGAAGCACAGGGAGAGAAAGGAGTGCTGTATGAGCCAAGGAATGGCAGTGCTAGCTTTCAAGGGAGTTGAGTGTCAGTGAATTATGAAGGTTGCAGCAAGGGGAACTGAGAGACTTGACAGCACTGGAAGGCAAAATCGGGCTAGCGGCCATTACTGGTTATGCTAAGAATATTGAATTTATCCTAGTTGATGACAAGTCACTGAAGTGTTGTTTGAAATGGTGTTTGGTGGTGGTGGATATACAAATTGCAGGGAGTTCAAGCAGGTAGCTGTGTGGTGGATGAATTTAAAGGAAGCAAAATGAGAGGGAGACATAAAGAAACTATTGAAAAAGTCTAGGTAAATGATAATAAAAGCAAACTTAATAGTATTAATTGCGCATTTTTTCTTTCTGAATTAAGAGACAAGGGCAATATTCATCCAACAAAGACAACAAAGCAGAACATAAGTAGAATAATAGTACATGACATTTCTTTGAGGCTGGGCAGAGTTTTAAGTTCTTTCTTTGAATTAATTTAATTAATATCTTCAACAACCTTGTTATACTTTTATGCTTATAATATTACATGGTTTTATAAAGAAAATAGTGTAAGCATAGGATCATTATGCTTTCTTTAACAAAGTGGAGGGAGCTAACTATGGCCAATTTTATCTTCCTTAGTGTGTTTACTTGTATATAATAGGCCTAAGAAGAGGCCAGACCTTTTGAGCTCACAAGGCATAATTTTGGACCTTCTAACCCTTGGAACTGTGAACATCTCCCTCTAAGTTAATTCTTCTGAGTTAATTCCAAGATTAATTTAGTAATCCTTCATGAGGTATACAGGAGACAGTCAGAAAGTGAGCCTTTCTTGTCACTCAAGGAGATAAAAAAAAGTTTAATTGCTCCGTCTTCTACTTTCCTGTATACATTTGTGTGAAATTCTCTTCAGACTTTGTGGACATTTACATCTTTTAATGCATGTAAATGTGTAACGTGTATTCACCAATACTCTCATACTCTTCTATACTGCCACTGGGGAGTTTTCTGTAGTCAAGATTGTCTAATTTCCCCAGTAATAGGCACAGAGAGGTTAAATGACTTGTGTAAAATCACACAGATAGTTATTGCTGGAGCCAGGAATTCAAAAACAATAAAGGCATTGTGATGGTTAATTGTAGGTGTCAACTTGGCTAGGATATAGTACCTAATTATTTAAATAAACACTGATCTTTTTTTCTTTTAGATTTTATTTATTTATTTGACAGAGAGGGAGAGATCACGAGGAGACAAAGAGGCAGGCAGAGAGGGTGGGGGAAGCAGGCTCCCTGCTCAGCTTGATCCCAGGACTCTGAGAACATGATCTGAGCCAAAGGCAGAGGCTTAACCCAGTGAGCCACCAGGCACCCCATAAACACCAATCTAAGTGTTGCCTTAAAGGTATTTATAGATACAGTTAACATGTACAGTCAGTTAATTTAAAGAATGCATTTCAGAAGTAAATTTTCTGTCATTTTCTTCATCTTCATATTTTAGAAATCTGACTGCTTCATATTAGTTTCAGTAAATAATTCTCTTTTCAAAAATCAAAATAAAATCGCTTGAATGTCAGCAATTTTATATGGTTTACCCTATTATCGGTTTTGAAATTATCTCAGAAACTTCACTAAGGGCTGTGTTCCCATGGGTGTTGTTTCTTATTGCTACTAGTATTCCCATTTGCCTCTTTCACTACTTTCCTTTGCAATTAGAATTGAAGCTTGTAAGTATTAGAAGAAATAATGCTAGTAGGGGTGATAGTAAGGAATTTAATTTTTAAGTCACTTTTGGTGAGTAACATCAAAGACAACTTATTTCTAAGCTTCTTTCTCTCTAATTTTGAAATCTATAATTCTTTCTTTTCAATAGCTTTGATAGAATATCTGGCTTCTGAAATATTAAGAAATATTAAGATAGAAGATTCAGTTATTGAGGCTTTCTCTTACTGGGCTTCTTGACTGTAATATTTTTAGTGCCATAATAAAATTTTGTTTTACCACCATTAACAAGTATGGTTTTTGACTCAAAATCACACACACACACACACACACACACACACACACACACACACACAGAGCTAATCTGTCAAACTATAATGGAAAATCAGAAGAATGGATTCATATCCTAGATTCATCACTGACTACCTGTGTAATCTTAAAATATCTTGATGTCTCCATCTGTTTGCTCTATTGCAATGTTGGAATAACAGTATATACTTATGAATTAATTTTAAAACTCTAAAGTTACTTCTTCTGAACTTAAGTGGAATAAAACAGCATTCCCAACAGGGAATATGCATTTTGAAAGTCATTGACAGTAGCCCTACAAGAATACTGAGCAACTACTGGGCTCAGAACATTGTAACTGGTGTGGAGCCAGGAGGGTTTACAAGCTCAAGAAGTAAGACTATAATTTAAACAATGTGATCAACTCATTTCTAATTTACTAAGGGATTCAGAAACCCAGTGTGGTCTAAAATGCAGGTGCCTGAATTGGATGGGTGCTATGGCTCCTTAAAACCTTTTCTATCCTATATGATTCTAAGATAAATATGTGAGGTAATGGGAGAGCCTCAGACGGATGCATTGGCAGAGTGACTTCCCTTGGCAGAATGTGTAAGAAGTTGTTTGCAGCACGAACACCCCAAAGAACAAATTGATGTGGATCTCAAAGTGATTATTCTTATAGGAAAGAAGACTGGGACTTTGTAAAACATATACCTCTTTAAACAACTCTTGGATTCTTACGCTCTACAGCTGCAATATTGAGAAACATCCCCGAGGCGTGAGTACTGCATAACATCACAACACCAGCCCATATGTCCCCGTAGAGAAAAGTATCCTCCTGATTAAGTAAAATGTACTTTGTGCTTATTGGCTTTCATTTATAATAGTCTCTAACCTGTCCATGCCAATTTAAACATCATTTTAGGTATCTGTGGTAAGCAGAACAATGGCTCCTCCCAAAGATGTTGTCTGTAATTTCTGGAACCTGTCAATATGTCACCTTATATGGTAAAAAGGAACTTTGCAGTAGTGATTAATTTAAGGACTTCAAAACCAAGACATAGGTCTTCAGAAGAGGCATCCCAGCTGGCATCCCAGCTAACTATTGAGTAATGGAAAAAGAGCAATGTTGCTGACTTTGAAGATGGAGTAAGAGGTCCATGACTCAAGGAATGTGGGTTGCCTCCAGAAGCTGGAAAACACAAGAAAATAGAGTCTCTCCTGGAGCCTACAGACAGAACCTGGATTTCATCCCAGTGAGACCTATGTCAGACTTGTGACTTATAAGCCTAAAAGTTGATAAATTCATGTTGTTTTAAGTTACAAAGTTTGAAAGTTTGAAAACATTTTCCTATAGGAGCAATAAAAGCTAATACAGCCTCTTGGTCTGATTTCCTGACCACAGTTCTTCAACAGTGAGGTATATGTTCTATGGAGATAATTTTCCTAAAATTTTGTCTTCTATTCTGTTATATACTGCCTTTTCCCTCTCCTTCTAGAGTCAGTGCCTCCTATAACCCCAAATGGTAAGATACCCTTCAAAAAAAGATAATTGTACATATAATCAATGTATATATAGAATGGTGATACAGAATATAGATACATATATATATATTATATGTATAAATAATATGCATATTATATATGAAGTAGTGAATGGTGACACTTAGGAAAATCTTGTTGAGTCATTAAAGGGGTAAGGAAAGTTGTGGACAGAACATGTCCACAACTTTGGAGAGGTAGATAGGAACTAGATGATGGGGACTTGCGGGGAGAGGAAAGTTGTGGATAGAACATGTCCACTACTCCATGTTCCTTTGGAGAGGAAAGTTGTGGACAGAACATGTCCACTACCTTTGGAGAGGTAGATAGGAACTAGATGATAGGGCCTTGCAGGGCATGGTAGGAGTTTAAGTTAAATTTAAAGAGAAATAGGAAATCGTTGAAATGTTTTGAGATGGGATGTCATTGTCTTCTGTGAAGTAGCTAAGACTTCCCTACTTGTTAACAGTCAACCATAGTTTCGAGGTTGTTAGCAGAAGACATGACACTTGTGGTTCAGAGATAAATGACTTTACTTCTCATGGAAGTAGAAGTGCTGTTTACTCAGATATAGGACCCTGGAGGAGCAGAGAGGGTGGGACTTGAAATCAAACACGGAGCCAGACTCTAACGTAATAACATCTGTCTCCTAAGTTGTATAAGCCTAATGTTAAAACCTTTTTGCCTTCAAGATAATAAATCTGAGACTATACTATGAAGAAGAAAATGTCATAACATAAAATGGTAGCCCGTAGAAAAAACCCAGAGCATTTGGTTGGTAGTAATTATGGCAGAGGGCTTGGTGTTTCAGACTGAAGAGATAAAATGTGAATATAAAAATCTTTTCCTATATTAAAAAAAATTATATTATTATATATTTATCTCTTATTTTTACTACTTCACTATTTTAAAATATGTCTTATTATTAAATTAAGGTGATTTTCATATGTTACAAATTTCCTATGAATTCATTTACTAATTAATTACTCATTGCAGGTTTTCTAATAAATTGTTTACTAACCACATGGTTGGACTTCTCACAAAAAGTGCTTTTGCTAAAGGTATCACAGAGAAAAGAAGCTAGAACTTTGAATTGAAAGGTCTCATTTGTAATTTAAATCTGTAACTAAATTAAGATAGGAGAAATAATATGACTAGAATAGATAATGGAAAGCTAAAAAAATGATAACTGAGAACATTTAAAAATATTTAATATATTTTTGATTGATTTTAAAAAAATGCTTGCCAATGGAATTTTAGATAATAGGGTTGTTGTGTTTTATGGCAGGTGACAGAAAACTATCGTCTGAAGGCCAAATCCAGCTTATTGCCTATTTTTGTGCAGCTCATGAACTAGAATAGCTCTTATAATTTTAAGTGATTATATTTTAAAGTTATGTAAGTATTTATATAATATCCTTGGTTTTGCTTCTTGTCTTACAAAGCCTAAAGTATTCACTATCTATTTCTTTACAGAAATATAATTTGCAACCCAGTTTAAGGAATAAATTCAATTCAAGGCTCATATTGGCCTGGAACTTTTGAGAAATAAGCAAAATAGTTAGAATTTGAGGAACAACATGATAAGGGAAAATCTGTTCAGGGTGGTATGTTTAGAACCTTGCCTTATAATTTGTGGAACATTATTATCTTATCTTTTAGAGGCTTACAGAGAACCATGCAGAGAAAATATAGTTGACTTTTAACTATCATGGCTAGGGCAAGTCTTGGTCCATGAGGTCTTCTTAATTTGGTATCTTCATTCATAATTGATTATTTCCACAGAAGCAAGGCCTCACAAAGAAGGTCTGAATCAAAGAAGCAAGGACCTCAGCAAAGTTATGGGAGTAGTAGCCTTCACTAAGGGCAAGCATACCACACCAGTAGCCTGAGCTACTGGTGTAGAGTAGTCTGGTTTCACAGGTGAAGGTACCGTGCATCCTGCTGTAGCTTGAGCAGCTGTCCTTAGTCCATATGTGCCGGTCTGTGGAAAAGATGCTGGTAGGCCTCAGAGGTGTGTTTAAGAAGGAGAAGCAGAAACAAGGATGTGATTATGTGAAAAAGAGAAACTTTATTTAAGCTTGGTATTTGAGGGCAGAGAAACATTGTTTTTCAAATGCAACATAATGGGTTTTGCATATACCATACAACAAAGCATACTAAGTAGCTGCTGCCAATACTGCATAGGCAGCGTTTGCTCTGTTGCCCCAAATTCCATTCTGTTTCAGCATCAAGGAGTACTTGTGGAGCTGCTGCCTGGTTTCATGTACTTGTGCCTAGGCCCCAAAACTCAGCCAGTAGATAATTCATATTGGCTGTATTTGAAGAATTCTTTCGAGGGAGGCAAGTTTCTTAGATGTAAGCACTTCTTTAGCAAGGCATAATTACTTTTATTTTATTATTATTTTTAAAATTGAACCTCTTAATTCTCTTAACCTATTTCTCCTATCTCCTACTATCCCTCCCTTTGGCAATTGTTAGTTTTCTGTATTCGTGAATCTGGTTTGGAATGTTTGTTTTGTTTTTTAGATTTTACATGTAAGTGCAATCAGTGGTATTTGTCTTTCTCTGTCTGACTTACTTCATTTAGCATAATACCCTCTAGGTTGATCTATGTTGTTACAAATGGCAACAGCTCATTCTTTATTATAGTTACATAATATTCTGCTGTGTGCTTATACACTACATCTTATTTATCCATTTATCTATTGATAGACACTTAGGTTGCTGCTGTATCTTGGCTATTGTAAATAATGCTGCAATAAATATAGGGGTGCATTAGTTTTTTTTTTAAATTAGTGGGGTTTTTTGTGCAAATACCCAGAATGGGGTTACTAGTTCATATTGTACTTCCATTTTTAATTTTTTGAGGACTCTCCAAACTGTTTTCCCCAGTGGCTGCAACAGTTTACATTCCCACCAACAGTGCAAAGAGTTCTCATCTCCACATCCTCACTAATACTTGTTATTTCTTATCTTCTTGAGTCTAGACATTTGTATAGGTGTAATGTTTAAAGTAATATCTCATTGTTGTTTTGATTTGAACTTCCCTGGTTATTAAGGATATTGAATATCTTTTCATGCATCAGTTGGCCATCTATCTGTAAGTCTTCTTTGGAACAGTGTCTATACAGTTCTTCTGCCCATTGTTTAGTTGCATTATTTGTCTTTTTGGTATTGAGTTGTATAAATTCTTATATATTTTTGATATTAACCCTTTATTGGGTATATTTTTTGCAAATATGTTCTCCCATTCAGTAGGCTGCTGTTTCATTTTGTTAATGGTTTCATTCACTGTACAAAAACTTTAGTTTGCTGTAGCCTCAATGGTTTATTTTTGCTTTTGTTTCTGTTACCTGGGGAGACAAATCCAGAAAAGTATTGCTACAGCAAATGTCCATGAGTTTACTGATTGTGTTTCTTTTAATATTTTATGGTTTCAGGTCTTACATTTAGGTTGTTAACTCATTTTGAGTTTACTTTTGCATATGGTGTAAGAAAGTAGTCTGGTTTCATTCATTTTCATGTAGCTGTCCAGTTTTCCAATGCCAAGCAACTGTGTTTTCCTCATTGTATATTCTTGCCTTCTTTGTTGCAGATTCATCAATCATATACAAGTGGGTTTATTTCTGGGCACTCTGTCCTGTTCTCTTGATCCATGTGTCTATTTTTTGTGCCAGTATTACACTGTTTTGATTAGTATAGCTTTGTGGCATTTCTTGAAATCTGGGATTGTGATAACAAAATATAATTTTTTAGCAATATATAAATAGTCAATATGACACCAGGCTGAGCACTCCTTCTGACATGTTCCACTTAACTTAGTACTGGGGTGCCAAAGGGAAAGAAAATGAAGATCTTTAGATGGTTATAAAAGAAAAGTATCCCAAATATATATAAAATAAATATATTATTTTCACCATACTTCATATGCAACCCTCTGATCTTTGGGGGTCACAGAAAATATAAATCCCTCAGCCACTTTCCAATGTTGTGTGCTTCTTTTCCTGACTTCTTACCAGTTCTGCCCTCACTCCTGAAACTTCTTGCTCAATTCTTTGCAATGTCTACAGCAAATAAATTCCTTAGACCCTCTAGTCATGAAATGTTCTCTTTTCCTTCAGGAGCCTGATTTTCTTCACAGATGCTGCTTTGTAGCCTTTGGGCTGAGGCTGCATGTTCTCCAAATTTCCTTTGCTTCTGGGTTGAGGGCAGAGCCAGCATTCCCCTCCTTCCCCAATTCCAATCCTAATTCATGGCTTCCCTACTTTGTGTAAAACTTCCTCCTGCTTTGGAGGCTTATGTTATCTGCCTCTACTCCCTATGTCTTCCATAGCTGCTATCAATAACTTTTTACTGACCTCTTGAATATCTGGACATTCCTTACATTCTCCCCATGATTCATAGTCTTCCCTTTCTTACTGCATATTTTGTTAATGATTAGACAATTTCTGTGTAGTATGCATCAACTGTCCAACATACTGATGCCAAATATTTGGCCTGCTGAAGTTCATTGTCCTTTCCATAATCACTCCCTGGCAGACCCATTATCATCCTGACAGACAGGCCTGTGCCACCTGTATTTACTTAAATTACATTAATCCCCATTTTTTTTTTTTTTTTAGCTCCCTCACTTTCTAATCTTGACTTCCCAGGCTTTTTATGATCCAGCACATTGATGTTTTAATTTCTCACTATCTTCAGATTACTTATTTCACGTTATTAATTAAACCTTTTTTCAGGTAATTACAGGCTCATATACTGTTGTAAAAAATAGTGTGAAGAGATCCCATGTAATCTTTACCCATTTTCTCCTAATGTAACATCTTGCGAAAGTGTAGTACAATATCAAAATTAAGATATGAACATCAATAGAATCAAGGTGCCGAAGAGTTTCATTTTCCAAAAGGATCCTTCATGATACTCTTATAGACACATTCACCTCCTTCCACACTCATTCACTCATCGCTGACCTTCGGTAATCACTAATGTTTTGATTTTCTTAATTTAGCCACCTCAAAAGAATATTATATAAATGAAATCGTATACTATGTGGTCTTCTGTCTTTTTTTTCTTTCATTCATTATAATTCTGTGCAGATTCATCCAACTTGTTCTGTGTATTTTTTTTTTCTATTGCTGAGCAGTTCTATTTTATGGATATACCACAGTTTATCTACACATTCATCTGTTTAAGGACATTTGGTATTTTTTCTAGTTTTTAGCTGTTATGAGTAAAGCTACTATGAATATTTATATGCAGGTTTTTATGTGAACTTAAGTTTTTATTTCTCTGGAATAAATACCAAGAGTGTGACTGAGTATGGTATCTTTAGTTTTATAAGAAACTGCCAAACTTTTTTTCAGAGTGACTGTACCATTTATATTCCCACCACCAAAGTATGATCCAGTTCTTCTGCATTTTTCCCAGCATGGTATTATCACTATTTTTTAATTTTATCTATTCTGGTAGATATGTTGGGCTGTGTCATTGTGGGTTTAATTTGCATTTTCCCAATGAGTAGTAAAGTTAAACATCTTTTTATGCACTTATTTCCTTCCTTATCCTCTTCAGTGAAATGTCTATTCATGTCTTTAGGTCTTTTTTTTTTTTTTTTCTTTTTTTCTTATTGTTGAATTTTCAGTGTTCTTTATATATTCTGGATATGAGTCCTTTGCTGAATATGCATTTTGAAGATACAAAGAAACTGGAAGACTATAGTCATACTAAAGATGCTCAGAACCACTATTAATCAAATAATTAAAAATTAAGTAAGAATTACCACTATGTAACCATTAGACATGCAAAGTTTAGAAAAGTCTGGTTAATGCCAAATATTGGTGGGAATATACAGACGTAAGAACTCTCATGCACAGCAGGAGGTAGTGTAGAGGTCCAAATCAGAGAGTAATCTGGTAATATGTAATCAAACTGAATACAGTATAGATATACACATTTAGTTAACATACTGGTTTTGCATATACACCCAAGAAAATTCCCACACAGTTTAATACAAAGAGAAGTACAAAAATATTTATTGATTTTGGTGATGGTTTATTTGAGGGTACTTGGTTACCTGTAGAAACAAGAAACAAGTAGCTGAGAAACAGCTTAGGAAACGTTTTAATCCCCATGAAAAGAATGAAATAAACATAGGTTGCTGGCTTCTTTCTCCATATAAAACCCTGAAAGTTGTGAGAAACATATAAAAAGACAGATCAAGAGAGAGTCACACTAAAAACTTGTAAAAAACTGTAAATATCCCAAGGGGTGATATTTACTAAACTCCAGGAAATATAAATGAGCACATAGTAAAAAGTGATGAGATCTTTAAAGGTACTATTAGAAAAACAGAACAAAGAAATAACATGCCAAAGGAAGCACTACTAATGGAACAGACACAATGAAGTAGACTAAAACAATAATATATCATCTGAGAAATAAGGGTAACTACAACAAATAAAAAATAACAACAGTTATTTATGAAGAAGAATTAACTGGAAATATTAGACATGAAAAATATGTTTGTCAAAATAAAAACACTAATTTGGAAGAAAGGTAATATTTGAATAGTAATTTTAAATCATTTTTTTAGAACTAAAAAATAGATTTAATTCTATTCTGTGAAGCAGAATTAAAAAAAAAAACCTTCAAAATTGGGGACATTAAAAATGACAAGAAAATTTTTTAAAAATTCCATAGGGAAAAGTGTATCATTTTCACAGAAATGAAATTAGGCATTTATTTAACAAAGGTTTATACAGTGTTTATTATGGACTAAAAATTTTCTAGGTTTTTGGGATAATTTGTGTTCCAACACACAAAGATACCTGCCCTTGTAGAACTTACATTGGGATATGTGGGGTAAGTTCACATAACAACATAGTATCTGAAACAGAGAAAAGGGATTAGAAGAGCTATTAAGAATGGGATGGGGGATGAGAAGACTGCAGTTTTAAAATATGCTGATCAAAAGTGTCCTCTTTTCCTTCTAGTCATTATCTTCGTAAAGGTAACCATTACCCTGACTAATAAGAAAATAAGTATATTTTTCCAGTTTGTGCAATTTATTTATAGGTAGTAATTAGATGCATATTTAATTTATTAGTTTAGCAGATCCAATAGGCTATTTTAAGTTTAGTGACTGATAACTCCAGTGACAACTGCTGTTCCCAGTAATGGTCTTATTACTGGAAAAAGTAAGCATCAATTCTGGTACCTGATAGGCAGCTATTAAAATATGTTATTTTCCTCTCTACCAATAAATTGAGAATTTCAAATTTCAGAACAGCATGCTTTCACCAAAGAGGAACAGTCCATCTTTTACCTTCTTGGTTCAGGTTTACATCAAATCTAGCTCTATAGTATACTTCAGTCATGAGGAAACTCAATCATCTGACTAGTCCAGGGCATTACTCTGCTTCACTACACTGATGGCCTCATGCTTGTAGGAATTAACTGACAGAACAAATGTAGTAGTACCTAAATGCTTGTTAAGATACTGATATAGCAGAGGATAAGAGATATACCCTGTAAAAATTAATCTCAATCCTTTTGTTCTGAGAGGTCAGCATGTTTAAGTTACTCCAAGTGTCGGTGACTAATTGGAATGCTATATGGAGCTCCTATCATACTTCTGTGGAAAATCAGTGAAAAATCTTTTAAGATTTTGAAGCAAAGCTGTGATTTCTTTGACAAATAACTATTTTGCTCTTGTGAGTCTGATTTGGCTTGCTTTGAATATCTGCTGGAGAATACCAAATGATCATCTGACTTGAGTTTCCTGAAATGAACTAAATTTTATATAGTTTGTCAGGCTACAGAATTAGAGATACCAACAAATTTCCATCATCAAGTGGTAGCAATTCAAATGAGATTGGGCCCCAGGTAGTTCTGAAAGGACAAATAAGTTGCATGATAAACTCATTCCCATTTTCAAGACACCTATTTCTTTTACACTGTCACTTCTCCCCGGTGGACAGACCAAGGAAAATTCCTATGAGCATGTGATGGAGGAAGATGGGTCATAATACAGATTTGTTTATCCTGCCAGCCATGTTTCTTCCAGCAACACCATTGTTGAATTTAATGAATATTTTACTGACCATTGTGATATCTCACACAGTCTCACTTGTGTTTTAAGGCAATCATTGCATAGGAAAAAAGAAAAGAAATATAATGGGCTGATTTCCATAATATGAATTCATCTTACCATGTACCAATCATGATCTTAAAAAGTGGTGGATTAAACTATTGAAGGCATTAAGTAAGGTCTATTGAAAAAATGCTTTGCCAAGTTAAAGTCTTCCAGAAATATGATATTTTCTGTGATCTATGACAAATATATGGTACTTGTTCTTCTAAAACCATAATAGGTGGATCTGGGAATCAAGAGATGGAAGTGAAAGTGACACCTTTCACTATTACATCAAATTACTCATATGAAAAATACTTGCTCCCCACGTTTTTGTTTTAGGGGTCTCAGTTCCTAAGGGAATACTTTCATCAAAGAGAGCAACAGAGATTTTGCTGAACTGGGAATTTGAGGTTGCCACTTGCTTGTTTTGGTCTCCTCTCAAATTCAATATTAAAATAATATGTTGATGCTCTATTGATAGGGTGATTAATCTTGATTATCAAGGGGCTAGAGGATGGCTACTACATAAAGAATATAGAAGTGTATGTCAAAAATCCAGGCAGTCCTCTCAGAACCTGCAAGTAGGGTAGTGGTAAAATGTAATGAAAGCTGTAGCAATCTCATGGGAGTAAGACCTTTAAGAGTTGAATACCTCAGGAGTGAAGGGTGGGATCATATATCAAGTAACAAACACTGATCAGACAGGTGCTGACTGAGGCTAAAGGGAATATCAAGTAAGGAGCAGAATAATGAAGTTATAAATACTCATTACAGTCTCTGTCTAGTTGTAGAAACAGACTTCACAAGGTACATATTTTTCTTGATTTATTATGTTTTTATTAGTATAAACCAGTTTCCCTTTATTCATTTTTCCCATATTTTATATTTGTGCATTGGTGGTAGACAAATTTGTTATTTAGTTAATAACAAACTCAAAATGTATCAAGGTAATATTGTGACTGAAGTAGAGGAGGTAAATACACAGAGGAGCAAAGAATAGCTCTCAGAGAAGGATGTAGCGATTCACAAGATGCTACACTTCCCTAAAAGAGAGGATATTTCCATTTTCTTTACACAAGGGATAGTTGATACATTATGTTATGTGGAAGCAGATTATTGTTTATTCCTTTATTTACTAATTTTTAATTTTTTTTACTGAGCACTTACTATTTGGCTGATGCAGTTGTAGGGACTGTAGATATCACAGTAACTAATATAATTTCTGCACTAATGGCTCTATAGTTTAGTAGGGAGAGAAGAAAATAACCATCGTAAATAAGGGACGTGTATACTGTGCTAGAATACTGCTAAATGTAGAAAAGGATTAGAAATTTTAAAGGAGGTGAGGGAGATGCAATTTAAATCAGGAAAGAGCTCACTGATTTGGTGTCATCTGAAGTGCCACATGCTGAAAGGCATTGGGAAAGGAGACATGCAAATATCAGGAGAAGACATTCCAGGCAGGGGGAACAAGAAGACCCTGAGGTGGGAGTATGCCTGACATAGTAAAGGAGCTACTAGAAGGTTAGCATGGTTGGAAAAAAGAAATGGGGCAGTTGTGGGGAGTGGTGATGCAATAAAACTAGTTCAAAGAATTAAATGGGAGCCAGATTGCCACTTGTTAGTCTCTGATGCATTTGTATTTGAATTGGAAAGAGAGTAAGAGGTTTTTTAAGCAGAGGATCTATTGCTATTGTTCAGAGTTATTGAGAAGAATGATGCCTATTGATGTTGCCAGAATGGACCATGGTGGATACCACAGAGTGACTCACCCAACATCTTTCCAATTACATTCTATTGCACTTTTTTGAATGTTAAAAGGCTGAAATGTATACTTTCCTGCTCTGTTTTTGGATGTGGTTTAGTTTGTGCCAATCAGATGCATTTGTGTGAAGACTGAATTTGGAACAGTATACTGTATTAGGTAGAGAGACTGTGTCACCACAGATGTCCACTAGAGATTGAGCAGGTGCTGTACTGTTCTGGAGCCATCATCTGTGGCAATGGCTTTTTGATTTCCAGACTGCAGCTAAGGCAGCATATTATAGGAGCCAACAGTTCCACTGATGCCTTTCTGATCACCTTATTTTAGTTCAGACTATTTCTCCCATTAGAAAACAGCCCTAGCTGCTTCCTGCTCTCTAGGTCACAGCTAAGGTAATGTGATTATGAAAGCAACTGTTGGGAATCATGGTTTCCCCTTTCCCCTAGCTCCCTACTGTTCTTAAAGAGTAAGTTCCCTGGACAGAGCTGTTCTGTCTTGTGATTCTAGTAGTTATTATGGGAAACTCATCCTAGAATTTGTTCTTCTACCTATTAAGAGAATTTTAGAAGCACATAGTAAGTTTCTTCCTTCCTTCCTTTCTTCCTCTGTTTCATTTGTTTGTTTGTTTCTTTCTTTCTTTCAGCAAAAGGCCTTCTATTTTTTTAAATGGAACTCTGGATGACCTAGGACAATTGAAAGTTTCTTTATTTTTTTATTTTTAAGATTTTTTCTTTATTTATCTGACAGAGATCACAAGTAGGCAGAGAGGCAGGCAGAGAGAGAGGAGGAAGCAGGCTCCCTGCAGTGCAGAGAGCCCGATGTGGGGCTCGATCCCAGGACCCTGGGATCATGACCTGAGCCGAAGGCAGCGGCTTAACCCACTGAGCCACCCAGGTGCCCCGAAAGTTTCTTTCATTCTTAATGATAGATACCAATATAGTTGTGACCTGGATCTGTGCACTTTGAAAACAGTCCAAAGACCTTAAAGGAAGAAGAAAATAGAAGCTTCCAAAGAGGTGAAGGCAGACTTAATATAATTTGAATAAATGTTGTGTCATGACAATATATAGCATTAAGACAAGTGGGAAGAGAAAAAATTAAATTAACAAACCCTTATTTCAGAGCAAGGTGTAAAAAAATTTTTTACAAGCATGAATTCATGAGATTTGGATAAAGAAGTGAATCAGCCTTCCTTCTTTCCTTCCTTCCTTCCTCTCTCCTTTTCTTTCTTTTTTGCGTTATGCACCATCATCAGACCTACTTTGTTGTATAGATTTTGCTCTTCAGTACTCTTCTTTAAATAGAATCAGAGCTTTTTAGAGAATAGATGATTCTATAATTAAGAAAGGAATATTCAACATAGGGCAACAACATCTTATCATTGTCAAAAATAAGGATGCTTTTATAATTGTTTGAAGGGATAAAAATACAAGTCTGTAAAGTGACTGCTAGAAGATAGGTAGTGACAGATTGAACATCAAAAAGAAAACAGTGATTAAATTAAAACTTGTTTTGCCTGTAAAATGTCCATTATGATACTTAAAGAAGAGAAATATTAATTGATTTAGAGAAAAGCCTATCAGGAACTATGAAGGCTCTGAGTTTTTATTCCTTCTGCAGGCTAACAATTTAGCCTGCTACAGTTTCACACAAGGTGGCTGAGGACAGAGACACCTGGGCCAGAGAAAAGGACTTTGTTACCAGTGGCACAGCAGGCAGGGTGGTTTTCATATTTGAACTCATTAGCCTTGTTCCTCAAACCCCATGGGAGCAAAAGCAGATGCAGACCCAGGTGGATGCTATACCCACAGGGTATTTGTGCCATAGGTAAGGAAAATGAAAGAAGGAAACAGAAGGAAACACTGATTCTTAAGGGGTCTACTAGCAAACCCACACAGCTTTCCCTGAGGAGACATTACCTTAATTATCTTGATCAGGAAACAAATCTGTCCTCTGCCCCAGAGGCAGTATTATTACAGGAGACTTCTGATTACAAACTCATTTAAGACATGCAAAAATGTCATGAAGAGGGGCGCCTGGGTGGCTCAGTGGGTTAAGCTGCTGCCTTCGGCTCAGGTCATGATCTCAGGGTCCTGGGATCGAGCCCCACATCGGGCTCTCTGCTCAGCAGGGAGCCTGCTTCCCTCTCTCTCTCTCTCTCTGCCTGCCTCTCTGCCTACTTGTGATCTGTCAAATAAATAAATAAAATCTTAAAAAAAAAAAAATGTCATGAAGAATTGTCCCTAACAAAACCAAACAGAAAATGTAGGAACATTACTTGCTGAGTGATTCTCCACAAGGTTGAAAAAGCCAAATTATTCAATTGTTGAAGGTGATACACTTTGCTTTATTGGGCAGATATAATCTTTTCCTCTCTTTGGTTAGTGCAGTATTTGTTTAAATTTATGTAAATTATGATATGCAAATTATGTGCCATGGGCTGAACTGTTACTGTGAGAGTATGGAATTTAATATTAGAGAAGGATTGGGAATAGATCAGTAAAATCTGAATTCTGGATTACTGAAGGATATTTGCCCATAAATTGACCTTGACTTCACTCACAGTAACAATTCAGGAAAGTCATGGGCTTACATCTCACCAGAAAACTATACTTGGTAGCAGGGAGACGTGGTTCTGGAATCTTGGAGAAGCTGGGGAGTTGTGTAGAACATTTTGGAATGGGAGCAGGTTGGAGAACTCAAGAGACTGGCACAGTGAACTCCTGTACTGGGCAGAATTAGCCCTCAGTTACTCTACACAGGTGTGAACGTTTAAAGCTCTTTTGCGCTGTGAGTACCTAAGGCGTGTGAAGTCTGGGCCATCTGAGGATCCTTTCTTTTGTTTTCAGCTTTATTTAATCATCACTTCCATAATCTTTGCTATCAGTGCAACTTCCTGTGTCATGATTGTATTTATTGTGTCTTATCTATATTCACAGGATAATCCTGCTGAGTTATGCTATGCTCTCTCTCAATTTTTAAACTATTTGTAATTCTTTGGATATTCCTTGTTATTTTATACTTCCATGCCATTTTAAAATAAGAGAATATTTAATGTAGTGATACTGTAATAAATTCCACCCCTTTTTTCTATCCTATTTTTTTATGTTTAGGCAAATGTAATAACTTTTCTGATTATAAACAATAACATTGTTTGCTACGTTTTGTTTTCTTTTTAAAATTTATGTAATTGAAATTCAATTAGCTAAGATATAGTACATTATTGATTTTTGATATAACATCCGGTGATTCATTAGTTCAGTATAACGCCCAGTGCTCTTTGTTTTCTAGTAAGATTCTTTGTTTCTTCCTTTTTAAATTTCTATTTAAATTCCAGTTAGTTAACATATAGTGTCTAGTGAGATTATTGTTTGCTTTTAGGAGCAAGCGCATCTCTGTAGGGTTGGGATAAAAGCACAACTGAAAACTAACAGAGAAGGAAATTCAATTCTAATATTATATTCTCTCTCTAAGAAATGGCATAAAATATAACTTTACAAAGGCTTAATGTCTAACATCACACACAAAAGAATTTTTTTTTTTTTTTGCATTCCTATCTTACCTTTGCAGACAGAGAGAACAGGTTCTGAAAAACATATGCAAGCATTCTTATGCAAATGTGCAAAATTAATTTGGTTACTCATCTATTGTACTTGCTGAATGTAAAATGAAGAGATATGTGTAGTGGTATCCAACGTGAAATGACAAGGGCTACAGAGAGGTAGTAGAGCTTTGTGGTTAAGTGCATGTTATCTGGAACTGGGTTTCTGTGCTATAATTATGGTTCCACTGCTTATGAAACATAGGACCATGAATGAGTTTCTTAATTTTGTGCACCTCAGTTTCCTTGTCTGAACCAAAATGTGTATGGTTCTTTTTTTAGAACTTTTTTAGTACTTATTTTAGTGCTTATTATTATTAATATTATTTAGTACTTATTATTCTTTTTTTAGTACTTATTGGTCTCTATGAGGATTTGATGCATAAATCTATGTCAGACTATGTGAGATAATCAGGACAGTACTGGGCATGTATATTTGCACAATATATAACTATATATTCACATAAGAAATTTCCCAGTAGTTACTGATTCTGGGAGGTGGGAATGCGAGTGGATATCTGTGTTGAGAAAAAGATACGGTTTTCAGAGTATGCCCTTAGACTGCTTACATTTGCTACCAAAGTAATTTTTCTATCAATTAAATAACCTAATTAATTAGAAAGGACTCAAAATAAGTGAGATTATGATGGTTTAGAATTTCAGAGCCAAATTGCTTTTATCAGTACAATCACAGAAATGTAGATAGCAGATTTTTATAATTTTATTTAAACATATGATCATATTGTTTTACACTACTGAAAATTGAGAAAGTTGTTCATATCAAAAGCACTGTCCCATCCTTTAGTATCCTATAAAATTCTCATAATATTTTTTCTTTAAATAGTTTAAATATTTTTAGATGATACATATTTAAGATTTTTCCCATACCTAACTATATATCCAGTAATTAGTTTGATCCATTTTGGATAGGCCTCCTCTTTTAGAAAATGGAAAATGATTGTCAACAGTATTTCTATAACCTGAATACTAAAAATGAGCTCAAAAAAAAAAAAAAAAGGTTTAATGTGTAAGTAAAGGCAACATAGTACCAAACAGCTCTGTCTGTGATATTATGACATTCAAAGGGGCTCTAGTCTATTCGGACTAGGTCCTTGTGCCCAGAAGAGGCTGGAATGTCAGATTTGAGCACACTTTTACGATACCTTTGAGTTGGGAATAAAATGTTGCTGATCCAGATCTCAGGATTGGCATTACGCACACTTTGCAGTCAGCAGCAAGCTGAACCATAGGGGAGTCAGTCATTGTATTTATCAATTTTGAAAGGTAGGAAGAGTTTGGTTGGAAAGAATGAGGGATACAGCAAGCTGGAGAGGCACCATAGCAGGAGTCTTTACTCAAGAATACTGCCACTGGTTTCAGGGGAAAGAGTAAAGCACAGAACTGGCATAGTAGAAAGCTAAAAGGAAGGACATTCTCTTTCTTGCCTAGAGGTTTATTATCTTGCTGTCCTTGATTTAAGTCATCCATTAAATTACCATTATCTCTCCCTTTGGCATTACAGAAGCTTAAGAACATCTTGTCATTGTTTACTGTATATACTTTCCAGACTTCTTTATTTCTAACTTGGTACTAAGCATAAAATATTCTGTAATGGGACTCTATCTTGCAAATATCTCAGTGCTTTTTCTTCATTCTCAAGCACCTGACAGATATCAAATAGTGTAGAGGAGATGTCTTTCCCTGTTATCACAGACAGTCAAATGCCAAATGTTCACATATCTTTCAGGTGGTAACATCCAAGAGATCTACATACTAGTTTGTAGACTTCTGTGTGTCTTTGCAGTAAGCTCCAGGAGGGTCAGCTTGGTGGGAATGCAACTTGATCCCCACCCTCACCCCCACCCCACCCCCACCCCCCGCCCATCTCTAAGATTATATTCAGCAAGAACACAGTAGAGTTTAGAACTTATGGAATATGATTTCATGATTTTTAATTTGGCTAATTGCTACAAAATAGTTGCCCAAAGTAAAGGCATGGAACTCCTAGGAAAGCTGCATTTCAGTCACCCTCCAAGGAATGCTAAAATTCTTATTTTTACAAATAACATATGTGAGTTGAATTAATATTTCATGTAATCTATAATCTAAAAATCGGTGGTTGCCTTACAGGCCTCAGGCCTCTCTTAGCACTTCCCCCATCTGAGGTTTCAGACCCTGAAATTCTGTGCTTGCTCCAGCAGTCAGGGCAAAGTGAATGAAGTATAGTGCTGTCACAAAGTACTTGCACTGTCTGACAGCAGGTGTTGAATACTTTTCTATAGAGACCATTGATTATGAAAAGGCAATAATGTGAAGCATTCTAGAATACTGATTGTATAGACTGCTATGTAACTGAGGTGGCAAGGGTGGTCCTATGATCTAGGATTTGGAAAATGTATCAGATAATCAACTTTTCCAATTCACTTTTTTTAGGTGACTGTCCAAAGTCATATTATTTGAGAGCTTAGTATATACATATTTTAAGGTGAGTTTCCATGGTGTAGTATATACATATTTTATGTTCCAGTGTACATTAATATTACAAAAACTAGAATGCCAGTTTCTACAGAGACTATCTCAGCTTCTGATAAAAATAAGAGACGGGAAGAGAGAACAAATTAATGGTGTAGGTACCAAATAAATGGAAATAAAATGAAAAATCAGCAGGAGGTGCTATGGGGCTCTAGATATGGTAAGTCCAGAGTTCTTTTTCTATTGCCAACTACCTCACTTTCTCTTCTCCTGCACTGGAATAATATGGATTCTACAACACTGTTAACAATAGCTCAGGGGTTTTCTTCTAAATAATTTCTAAACCACAAGGACTTAATAACCTAACACTATATGAGGTTCTTTTATTTCTTTCTTTTGGAGACAAAGAGGGAGTTTGTGTAGACATGCTACAGATGTGACTCTGAAATTCATCTAGTGAAATGTATAATCAAGAAAACATTTGTATGTATATAGAGAAGAAAGACAACAGAATTTCCTTTGTAAAAGAGGTCTTGTGATAAATGAAGACATGGTTTATCATAAAGGAGAGAGCTATATCTGCTCCTTCTTCAAGGAAGGGGAAAAGAAAAAAAAATGTGCTGTTAACCTCTACCTAAATACATGCCTGAAATACTTTTGTGACTGTCAAAAAGAAAAGGCAAGATCTTAAAAAAAGACTGATGGGAAGCAGAAACATGCTGCCATCCCCTCTGAGCATGGGTTGCTCATCCAAGTGGCCAACTCCATGTGTCTGTAGGTGTCAGGAATTGGTTCCTGGTACTCTTTAGCTAGAGGGCATTGACATGAGCTAATATACAAGAATGCACTTTTACCATATGGTCAGCACACAACACAGGGCTTAGAATTGTTGGTAATTAGTGTGTATTTGTTAAGTTAATACTTCAAAAACTGCTTGGTTCATGTCATATAGATGTTCAAAACACGTGAGTCCTGGGTTGTAGATGTATAATTAAGGAGATGAACTAAGGAATGGAATGGGTCAAATCTGTAACTATTAACATATAGAGTCTGCAAATTCTCAATTTTGCCTTTGCCTATTAACATATAGAGTCTGCAAAGACTGTATATGTTAATAGGCAAAGGCAAAATTGAGAATTTAGAGTCTTTCTGGGCTGGGAAATTTGGCTCTATTTTGGAATAACAGATGCAAATAACAGTAAGAAACCTCTGAAACATAGCAGTTACAATATATTTTAAAGAATAGAATACTAAGTATGTGTAACTTTATAAGTGAATTGTTTAGCTGAGAGACATAAAGAAATAGGACAGTAGGATCAAGGTACATACATGAGTGTACATTGTGGTATGCATTGTATTTTTAAATGCTCTGGAAATAGTAAAATCATTAATTATGCAGAGTATATGAAAGATAAGAAAATTCTTGTGGGAACAGGTAAAAATGAAATATAGGTAAATTTAATTATAAGAAGGAAGTCTTATTTTCTTTTCAAGAGGTCAGAAAGTGACTTAAGGAAAGAGACCTTAAAAATAGCAAATAGGGGCACCTGGTTGGCTCAGTGGGTTAAGCCTCTGCCTTTGGCTCAGGTCATGATCTCAGTGTCTTGGGATCAAGCCCCACAGCAGGGTCTCTGCTCAGCAGGGAGACTGCTTCCCTCTTTCTCTCTCTGCCTGCCTCTCTGCCTACTTGTGATTTCTGTCAAATAAATAAATAAAATCTTTTTTAAAAATAGCAAATAAAGAAAGTTCTTAAGGAAAGGGCAAAAATGTGAGGTTCTGAAGAGCAAAAATTGAGATTCTTTTTTATAAGATCAATTAAATTATGTACTGAAAAACCAACAGAGAAGAGATTGAGACAAAAAGAGCAAAATCAAAGAACAACAGAGTAATTTTGTAGATAGGTTTAAAGTTATGAAAATAGATAGCAGGTCAAGAAAGACTCACTATACTTTCCCCATAGATGTGATCTTTGATGCTTGCCTAAGACCACTTCTGGGTGGTAATTAAAATGTAGTAAAAATATGAAACTCTAAAAACGTTGACATGGGAACAAAAATAAACAAGAATAACAACAGTGATACCTTAGAAATGGGAAAGAGAGGATGTAAAAATATTAGTACAATAATATTTTATCCAAGAATGTTTTTGTAGAGGTAGGCAAAACTAGCTCAAATCATGAGCAACCAAGATACAACAATATAAAATAGATCAAAAACAAATTATTCCATGGGTATGTAAGGACAATGGATTTAAGGAAGAGATACGGGGAATATTTGTTTAGATTACTAAAATGCTTTAATTTCAATAAGTTTGATTTTCTAGTTAAGGTCATAGTGTGTCACTTCTGTTATGGAAAATTAGAAGATTTTATATAATGTATTAATCACTATATAATAGTACGTATTACTTTGATAGGTAAAGTAATATAATGGAGTAGTTTTTGTGCTTTGACATGCCTGGCTTCAACTCCCACTTCTGCCATATTTTAGGTATATATGAGTGTCTCATTATGTGACTATGAGCTAGTTTAATTGTTTTGAGGTTATATTTTTTTTCACCTGGATAAAAAGAAAAATAAAAATTGCAGTCTTTCATTTTATTAAGAATAGAGATAAAATGTTTAAAATACGTAGCCCATAGTCTGTGCAAGGCATTCAATAATTCATTCTTTCCCTATTTTCCAAATTGTACATTTTTCTCTACCTTCTTTCTGAAATTGGGGTGTATCTTAGAAAAGTTAAAGAAACTTGCTGGCCAACAGGGCAAGGAGTAAGTTTTCATTTCCTTTGCTTGTGAGAACTTTGCTTTTTATAGATGTTCTTTTGATTGTCACCTTGATAGAGATACTTACATTGATAATTCCATGGGCAATTGAATTTTAAGTTAATTCTGGATTCCTAATTTTTGGTTAAAATGTCTTTGAAAAGATTGCATTGTGATGCAGCATTGAAATGTAAAGTTACATTGTGTACAGAAGATTACCTGTCACAAGCCAAGTAATTTAAAGACAGAAGAAATTGCCAAATCTCTTAGAATAGAACATAGAATTTTCAAAGCTAGGAGAGGTTTTAGTGACGATTGGTGTGTCATAAAAAACTGTATCACTCAGATGCCAATCAACCATCTGTCAGAAACTTCCAGGTGATTAACAAGAAAAGTGTTTAACTTCCATTGATATATGCTTCAATTGAGGAAAAAATTATTATAACCTAATAGACATTGCAGAGGAAAAAAAAAAACAGAATTCTTTAATATGTCCTATTGTCAAGCCAAAAGGAGATAAAGAGGTAAAGAATAGGAACTACATTAATTATGAAAATCTAAAATCTTCATGAGGCCTTACTTACATGATGCTTTTAAATTTATTTAAAATTAAATTTTGATACTGTGACCCAGGCACCTCTAAAATACTGACTCTTTAAATTACAAACTAATTTATTTGATCACAAATCAGCTCATTTAATTCACAAATACTAACTCAGTTCTTCCAACAAACCTAAGAGGTAAGAACTCCTATTATATCCATTTCACAAATGAGGATATTGAGGGATGGAAAAATGAAATGAAAGGTCTCGGAGTACGTAAGTAGAGCTGGGATTCAAACCTCCTGCGTCTATGTTCTTAATCTTTAAGATCTCAAGCCTTTGAGACTTTTTGTATGTAGAAAAACCTTTGTCTCAGGCTATCATTAACAGGCTCTATTCTAAGCATTTTTTATGTATAAATCGGTGTAAATGTTACAGCAAGCTCAGGAGGTAGGTGCAACTTCTCAGAGCTACAGAAAGGTGAGGAAAATTATCTGAAAGGGTAGGATTTCTACTGACATGGCCTGGCTTCAAAGCACACAAAACTAGCTTCCTTTAATAAGTAGGTACATGCCTCTATGTTGTAGAGTAATGTCAGGAAAAATTTGAGTAATTTGTGTCTCTTGGGTGGCTCAGTCATTTAACTGTTCGAGTTTTGATTTCAGCTCAGGTCATGATGTCAGGGTAATGAGACAGGGATCTGCACTGGACGTGAAGCCTGCTTCAGATTCTCTCTCTCCCTCTTGCTCTGCTACCTCCTTCTCCAAATAAATAAATAAGAATTATTTCAGTAATTTAAGCTATAATAGCACTCTCATTGTCCAATTACTTCCTTGTTCTTTCATCTACAGTTAACCATTCCTTGCTATTCTGTTCACTATGGAGCACTTACATACAAAAGAAATTCTTTAAAGATGGGGGTAGGGAGGAGAAGCAGATATGAGAATTTTAGCAACATGTTTGAAGATAACGCTGACACACTGCTTTGTTAGAGACCCTCAGATATGGTCTATTCCCTTCTAAGCTGTATTGCTGGCTTTTTTTTTTTTTATTTATTTATGTTGGTTAGATTACACTATGCTATTTTGCAGTAATGATTAAAAGCCCAAATTTCAGCGGTTGAACATGACAAATATTTATTTCTGGCTTATATCACAGTTCAATGAAGGCTGAATTTTACTGGCAGTATTTGATTTTGATCTTTTCCTGGAAACCATTTTAAAACTTACCATCATTTGCCACCCAGAAAGGCTGGGAAATTTTATAACCAGTAAGCCCTTGCTTCTTTGTGTTCACCAGCCCTTCTGTCATCTTACTGCTCTCATCTCACATTTTACTAGAAGCAGCAAGAAGAAACCAGGTGATGCCGAAAACACTCTACCTGGAAATCTACTTATCTAGATCATCCCACTTATTTGGGCACATTTCTATTACAGAATGTGATGCTGTTCCTAAACTTCTTACCATAGCAAAAAATCTTTACTCCAGTATTCAGTAACTTTTCCTCACATTGCTTTAAGCCCATACCTATTAGCCACCTTAAAGTCTGTCAAACATGTCCTAATAATTTCTTCAAATTTCTTCCACTCACTGATTGCAAAGTCACTCCCACATATTAGGTTTTTCTTGTAGCAGGATCCTATGTCTAGGTACAGAAATCTGTATTAATTTTCCATTGTTGTATAGCAGATTACCTGAAACCATAACAACAGTGGGTACTTCTTTTGGGTTAGGAATTTGGGAGTGACTGTTCTAGCTCAGAGATTCTCATGAGGCTGCAGTCAAGACATTGGTCAGTGCTACAGTGATCTGAAGGTTTGACTAACGGTGCAGAAAGCACTTCTATCCAATTAGGGCCACTCATATGGGTGGAAATCACATTGATTGGCAGCAGAGGACCTTAGTTTATTGCCATATGGTCATCTCCTCTGTACAACTGATTGTCTTCATGAAATGAAGTTGGCTTCCCACAAGCAAGTGATGGAGAAGAGTAAGGTGGAAGCTACAGTATCTTTTATAACCTAGTCTCAAAGCCTCCCTCTATTATTTTTGCAATATTCTATTGGTCACACAGGTCACTTCTACTCAGTGTTGGAAAGGACTACATAGAGACTTGATAATAGGAGGAAAGAATTCAGATGGGCATTTTGGAGAATGGCTGCTATGGAAAAGAGAAGCACAATAATATTTAGTGATTATGTAATTTATAAATGCTACAGATGAGGTTTGTTCAAAGACCTGTAGTGTTATGGAAGATAGAGTACTTAACTACTGTGACTTAAGTGAAAGGAAGTTCTCAGAGAAGGTGACATTTGAGATACTAATTGTGAATGAGTAGGAATTCAGTACTCAAAAGGAGAGTGAAAGAATCTAAATTCAAGAAGGAGGAGTTGTTGTAAGTTTAAAATATATTATTAAAATATTAATAGGGCTGAAAATATATTAAAATATAATAAGGAAAGATAGACAAAAGAGGTGAAAATACTAACTCTTTTTTGTAAAATTCTACACAGTCTATAAAAAATTATAACCTTAAGAAATAGCATTATATGTATGGCAAAAATTTTGAATTGCTTTTATGTATTAAAAAGTTGTAGAAGAACTGGTCAAAAGATCTAAACATAGAATATATAAAATATGCAGAAAAGTTAGCCAGAATTATTTCTAAAATCAGTTATTTATAATAAAAATATATACTGTGATTTAGAAAATGTCAGAAACAGATCTTGTTCATTATCTGAATGGCCATTATTATTTCTATTCACATTTTAAAAATACTGATCCCAAAATTTCATAGATTTTATTCTCTATGTATATTTTTTACATTTTTACATAAGAATGTAAAATTCTTATTTTACATAAGGGGTTGAACTGTGTCATTAACACTGTTTATGAAGAAAGTAGCATTTGATCTACAGTCCATTATGTAGCTGCACTAAAATGTATTTAACTATAAATTGGTATCAGTATTTACACATATATTGTGTATATAGTCTCTCCCAACTTTTCAGAATAAAAACGGAGGAAAAAAACTAACCCTTAATGGTGAAACAAATAGACTTACATCTAAGATTTACTTTGTAGTCCTGACTTTCCTTCCTGAACAGAAAAAAAAAAAAAAAAATCTCCAAAAAAAAATCTCCAAACAAGAGGCAAGAAAATGTTCATTTGAGATCAGAATCCCTAGAAGATGATCTAAAGATGGTGAATCAGGGGCATGTGGTTGTTGAGAAGTGCTCTCAGGAGAGAGAGAGTGAGGAATGCTTCATATTAGCGATATAACATGAAAAAAAGGAGCTAATCAAAGGATTGGCTCAGCTGGAGACTAATTTCAGCCTGAGTCAGTGGGGAGCTCTGGAGGACATCCTACATTAGGACAAGGGACCAGACTTTTGCACTTCAGGTGTATTTACGGTGAGATGAAATAATATAACTTCCAGGGCAAGAGGGTTTTTCTTCCTCTTCATTCTATTATTTCTGTAGGCCCAGATGGCTGACCTTGTTTTGTACTACAAACCCTCATTTCTGAGGATTTTGTTGTGCTTCAACAAATTTGTTAGTCTATGTTTATTGAAATCACTGAGGTATAGTTGAAACTGTAAAATAAGTAATGTGAGGACCCAGTAAGTTATTTTAGGACTAAATATTTTCCTACCTAACCCTGTATGTAGTAGCAGCCTTTGGTCACAATGATCAGGATCAGTTATCTTGTCAGTGCCTGCTGGTGAATTATTAGAAACCATGTGGACAAATTAATGCAGAGGCATGGAAAATGAATTACCATTATGACCCCTCTGTTAGAATAAAGACTTTTGGGGGGTCAGATAACAAATGAGACACATCTCACAGTGTGTCTAAGAGGTCCACAAACATACCCAGTGGTCATTTCCATAATCCCTAAACGTATAATTGCAATGGACATTCTTAGAAATTGACAAAATGCTCACATTGGTTTCTTAACCTGCAGAGTAAGAGCTGGTATAATAGGAGAAGCCCAGTGGAAGCCTTTGAAACTCGGGCCATTTTCCCAGGTCAGTATAAAAACATCCTAGAAGAAATGGCAGAGAGTTTAAGTGACATCAAAAACTTGAGTGATAATGAATGGCAATCTCCATTACCTTTTTTCAATTCATTGTTCTGACACCTACAAATCCCATTACACTTACAAAAAAAAGATCATAATATATGATAGCGAACTCCTGCGTACTTAGTCATATAACAGCCCCAAATGCTAAATTGAAACAGTATGCTCATATATCTATTTATTTTTCAACTCTAGACAATCTTTATTAACTTCCTGCTATGAAAAGGAGAATGTATCTCACCTACATGATCTCCCTTTCCCCCCTCAAATGTTTATTATATTGCTGTTTGGGTTTTTCTTTTTCTTTAAATAAATTTATTATTTAAATAATAAATGTACCCTATTTTGTGTTTAATCAACATTTCCCTGTATCATGCCTCATTTCAATATAAAATGAGAATTATCAAATCTGTGTTTCAGGACATTTTCCTTCTGTTTTTACCTTCTGGTAGTTATACTTTCACTTTCATATTGCAAAGGCTCCCAGTATTCATATTCTGCTCTGCGACCCTAACTGAGGGTTCTCACTATTGCTCACAGGTTATTAGATGTTGAAAACTGATAAACAATTTATTTTAGTTGACATCAGATATGGTTTGCAACCAGATCAAAAAGCATATAGTATTTATTCAATATTTAATAAGTGCCTAATATATGTCAGGTACTGTTTCAGGCACTAGAGATACAATATTAAACAGAATAAGCAAAAATCTGTGCCTTTAGAATGTTTATATTTTCTTGAATTTTCTGCTCAGAACTAATGTTACTGTTACTTGCCTACTTGAAGGAGAGAATTTCTAACATGTAGGTCTATGAAATTTTTAAATTACATCCCATCAATTGCTTAAAAATCATGCCATATTTTATTTACTATTTATTTATGATGGAAATGATGGGTAGCTAATTTAGCACTTAATATGTGACAAGCATTCTGCTAAATATTTCAAATATATATATGTATTTCTTAAAACACTGTTAAGAGATCAATAGTAATTCATTCATTATCTGTAGATAAGGAAATGGAGATATAGGAAGGCTCAGTACTTCACAGAAGGGACTACAAATAATCACTGAAGAGAATCACATTCAAATATTTGAAAAAATGTCAGAGATATAGGGAAATATTTTCAGAATGCAAGAATATGGAATACTTTTTCAGGCTCTAAAAATAATAAAAAATAATTATAGAAAACAGAGGAGCTAAATGATAAGGTTTATTTGAAGCCTGTTAAGAATAAACTTATAATAAAATTATAGAGGAAATAAGGACAGACTGCCCAAAGACGTGGCATGCAGATTATGTGAGCTGAAAGCAATCAAGACCCAAGAAAGACTTTGGAAGAAACTTCGACCTCCTCTCCATAAGAATCTAGATAGAGAACCTCCTCCTGTGGAGAATTATCATCATACTTAAGTACATTATAATATGGACTACATATGATAGACATGAGGAACCCAGCAAGGCCTATTTGATCAAAGTCTTCTCTGTCCTATTGTTACTAAATGGCCCAGCAAATATTTGTTTATCAAACATTTGCTCTTTTTCATCTTCCTGTAAGTTGCATTCCTTCCCTTTGAGCTCCCAGATCGCTACCCACTTCTCCTTATTTTAGGATGACATATATACCTCATTTTGCCTGACTGTCTTTGGAATTTAATGTCGGTGTGGATTTTTATACATACAAAATTAAATTTGATTTTTTCCTACTAATCTGTCTCATGTCAATTTAACTCTTAGTCCAGCTAGAACAACTTTGAATGACAGAAAATTTCCTCCCCAACAAAACACAGTAGATATGACCATTTTCAGGTGGCAATGGAATAATTATAATTATTTTATATAGTTTAAATAATGACTTAAATTGTAGAACACACACACAAAATATAAATTCCAAAAATTCAAGAGTTATAGAAACTATATTGATTTATTTTTTTCCTTTGTGGCCTCTTTTCCTGCTGCTTTCTTCCTGGAATACTTAAGTGATGACTATTATCCCAATATCCATGGGTTGGTTGTTGGGGACATGAGGTATACCTGAGGATAAAAGTCATGCACTTAAGATGGCTGAATAGAAAAAACCACTAATGAATAAGAAACAGCAATATTAGCTGTGTTGTTGAGCAGTATAGTGCTTTAGAGTGCTGGATTTCAAAACAATAAATGTGTGCTTGAGTCTTGACCCTGTAGTTTATTAGCTTGTGGCTTTGCTCTGCTTTCCGGACTTCTTTTACCTGAGAGAAAATAATCTCATATTCAGTTGGCCAGTATTAATGCTGGATTCTTTTATTTCTGTTACATGCAGCTAAACCCCATTCTCACTGATAGATAGTATTGCTGTCATTTTGAATCTGTCTATAAGATCTGACTAAAATGGTCTAAGATGATATGGGCCATAGATGACATGATTTATTAAATAAGATCTTGATAGAGGAAATGAAAGGCTATTCTATTTAACAATGACGTTGGGTAGATTAATGGGGCAGATAATGTTGCTACATCAGTCCTTATATTTGCCATTTGTTACAATATCTTCCCAGCTGCTAAACTGATCCAGCTTAAGGAGCCATAACCACTTCCTGGTGACCTATTTGAAGTGAAGAGATAATAAAACAATAGTAAGTTAAAGGAGGTCTAAGGAATTTCTGTATGACCGAAGTTATCTAGTATTTCATGTATTTTACAAGTTCAATTTGACTTTATTTATTTTTTTTTAAAGATTTTATTTATTTATCAGAGAGAGAGGGTGGGAGAGAGCGAGCACAGGCAGACAGAATGGCAGGCAGGGGCAGAGGGAGAAGCAGGCTCCCTGCGGAGCAAGGAGCCCGATGTGGGACTCGATCCCAGAATGCTGGGATCATGACCCGAGCCGAAGGCAGCTGCCTAACCAACTGAGCCACCCAGGCGTCCCTCAATTTGACTTTAAATAATGATTTGAATTTCTGTCAGAAGTTACACTCAATAGAAAGTTATTTTTGAGAAGTGAATGGAGATGAAACATATACTATTCAGAATTCATTTTGGGGAGGGATATATGTTGCCATCTGACTATCTGACTTAACAATGAGTATTTTGTTAATCATTTCAGTACTCTCAGTTATTGATAACAGTTTAAATGTTTTATTCTGTCCACACATTGCTTATTTTTGACTTTAATAAAAACAAGTGTTATACATGTTACTCATTCATACTATAGGAGTATACATTTTACATAATCTTTCTCCTACTTAACAAATTCAAACACACTACTGCAACACATATTTGAATGAGAATGATGAGAAATGAATAGATTTTTTTGCTGTGATCTTTCTGACAGTGTTGCAATTAAGCTGTCAAAAGCTAAAGAGAAAGAATACATTTGCACACTGTATTTGACTAAAGAAATACTGCTCAACTAAAGCATATTTCATACAACAGATTCAAGGAAGCACTTAGCATACCGACATGTAATAGCTATGTAATGGGCAGCGAGATATTCATCACTGGAAGTAGCTATAATATAGAACTTTTTCACTCTAACATTGACTTCGGTCTTAGACCTTTGTGTCAAAAAGAATAAAAATATAAACACAGCTCAAAATTAATATTTTAATTAATTAAAATATAAATAAATAATAAATACTGCTTTAGAAAGTGAAGATTTAAATGTTTTAGTGCCCTCCCCCATTGTAAGTCTCATGCATCTTGTGGTGTGTGGAGACATATACCTATCTCTGTGAGAAGACTGAACCTTAGTTGACACCTCTGAGTTTTTGATGCAGCCACCTTGATTGTCATGCTAACTGCTTCTCATGCTTCCATATTAGTATCTTTGTAGGCACAGAGCCCAGCAAAGGTTATAAAAAAAAGGAAATTACAATGGAGATATTAACAATTTTTATTATGTGAGAAGGGTGTTTGTTCTATATATAGCTTATGTCCTGCAAATCCTCCTTAAGTCACATTTTAAAAAATGAGTATCAAGTTTCATTTTAAATATTAAACTCATAAAGGAAAATTCAGTGTTCCAAAAAATGATAATTAATGCATACAAAAGGGCACATTTTGGTAAGTTTCTATCACTTTTGAAAAGACGTGGTAGGGGCGCCTGGGTGGCTCAGTGGGTTGGGCCGCTGCCTTCGGCTCGGGTCATGATCTCGGGGTCCTGGGATCGAGTCCCGCGTCGGGCTCTCTGCTCAGCGGGGAGCCTGCTTCCCTTCCTCTCTCTCTGCCTGCCTCTTCATCTACTTGTGATTTCTCTCTGTCAAATAAATAAATAAAATCTTAAAGAAAAAAAAAAAAAGAAAAGACATGGATAATTGCAGCATGTTGTACCATCAAGAGATGCTTAGAGCTGTCTTAGAGAAGCAGAGCAATTGTAGGCTTTGGATTACTTAATTCAAACCACTCAGCCGAATTTAATTGAGATAGTATATGCCCCATATACTCAGGGATAATTTAATTAAACCCCAAAACAGGTTTAAATAACTTATCAATTAAAATTTATGCCATTGTCCTTCAGAATACCTTAGTTAGTGGACTACCTTAGTCTGGTTTTACTAATTTTCTTTTATTGGTTTCTTAGCTCTGTAACAGCTTTGATAATATAGAAATTCTATCTACACATTTGGAAGTAACTTGTCTTAGCTTTTCTTTACTTTTTAAAATTTTTGACTGGATAATAAATAAGAACAGGTAAAGATACTCAAAGTCATCAACCAATTTCCATAAATTTTCTGGTAAATGCAGAGCTGGGGAAGTGACTTGCTTATTTGTTTGTTCATTTATTCATTGATTTATTCTCTCATATAGTCACTCATTTATTCTCTGCTTTGCTACACAAAGGATCTGAAGTGATTCTTAAGAATATCAATCAAAAATAGAATTATTATAAAAATATGAAAATTTAAAAACTAGAATTGGAGACTAAAGATGAGATATAGCAGGATTGAGGGGAAGCAAGAATAATTATTATGATAGAATTATAGGTATGTCTCTGACCTTTCTGTTGCCAAAGCAAAAAAATCCCAAAACCAAAAAACAAACCCAGAATCAATTATATGGTTTGCATTATCTTCAAAAGGATAATGCTGCTATTTCAGGAAAAGCAAAGTATTTTCCTCTCTGAAAATGACTCTTTGGGAATACTTACATGAGAGGGACCAAGTGATGTTATTCGTTGCAAAATTAAATACAATTAAGCAGTAAGTAGAATTATCAGTTTCACATAGCCAGCTCTAACGCTAACTCTCAAGTTAAGCTGAAGACATAAGAAGGAATAAGTGTAAGGAAAAAAAAATCTTAGAATGGCCAAGAATATGTGGTTTTAGGTAATAGCTTTGTGGTATTTTGAGTGTATTGGTTGACACCAAGGACCAAGGACACCTTGGTTTAAATAATTGGAAACCAAGACAATGTAGAGTGACTAACTAAAAATATATAACAAGCTGGAAGTAGGGAATGATCCTGGATGTCTTGGCATCCCCTGGACAAGCCAGGACTTTTCTGTACTCTGAGACTTCACCCTCTTTGTCTGAAAAGATCCGACTTTCCCAATTAACTTGGCAAATTCCTAACTGTGTTGTTGAGCAGTATAGTGCTTTAGAGTGCTGGATTTCAAAACAATAAACGTGTGCTTGAGTCTTGACCCTGTAGTTTATTAGCTTGTGACTTCTAGTAAGTAACTTTTCTGAGCCTCTGTTTTCTCATCTGACAAATGGGTATAATAATAGTATCTTCCTCAAAGCTCCCCCCCAACCCCTAAACACTTTGCAAGGTGCTTGGCATATAGTAAGGTTCAATAAATTGTGTAATATAATATATGAGAAAGTTTATGACAAATTTCTATGAAATATTTGGAGAAAAAACAGATCTTATAGGAAAATGTGTGTAAAATCAGTCTATCAAAAAAGTCTGCCTCAGTAAAATTTAGTCTTTTAAAAATTTTTGTATTTTTGTGGATGACATGTCATTGCTCACCTTGTTTTGTCAATTTCTGATTGACTCAATTTGAATAAATACATGCAATATCTTATTTTAGAAATGTGTCAGCAAAGTAACTAAAAGATGTAGGTTCTTTTGTTTCATAAAAGATGATGTTAAAATGTAAAAAATTTGAGTTTGAAATACGCAAAGATTTCTTAAGGTAACTCTGCTGTGAGAAGAGTTGAGAAAGAGGAACGTGATGGTTAATTTTCTCTGTCAACTTGATTAGACCACAGGACAAGCAGACACTTGGCCATAAAGTGAAGGTGTTTTTGGATAAAATTAACATTTCCATTGGTAGACTGAGGAAGCACATTGCCCTTCCTAATCTGGATTGGCCTCATTTAGTTAGCTGAAGGTCTGTACAGGGAAAAAAAAGTTGAGCCTCCATTGAGTCAAAGAGAATTTTTTTTCCTGATGGCCTTTGAACTGGGATATCAACTTTTTTCTTGTCTTCAGACTTGGACTGATGCATTGGCTCTTCCTAGGGCTCTCGTGGCTTTTAGATTGGAACTATACCATCACCTCTTCTGGGTCTCCAGCTTGCCAACTTACACTGTAGACCTTGGGACTTGCCAGTCTCCATAATTGCATGAGTCAGTTCCTTATAATAATTCTCTTGATATATTGTCCTATTCGTTCTCTTTCTCTGGAGAATACTGACTAATACAGGGCACTTTATAATTTTTCATGTTTGGTTTCAGGATTGTTTTTGGTCACAGGTGATCTGCATGTATGTGAACTGAAGCAGTCGTCATGCAACCTGACTACATTTAATCAGTCTGTACAAAAGTGAAAAGTTACAACTCCTTTAGGCACAATCTTTCCCCCAGTATTATCAGCTTCTATTCAGGTTTTAACCTTGAAAATTTGCTCATATCATCTGCAACTTCCTACCTTTTGTCCTACACATACTCAGAAACCTAAGTAAGGTGGATGTCTTCCGTCCTGCTGATAAGGAGACCAGAAACCTAAATGTTCATGTGGGACCATGTGGATCAAACTTCCTTTTTGTCCAGTTCGACTTGTTCTGTGAACCAAAAGCAGTATTATTATGGTTAACCCTAAATCATGTTTGGAGGCTGGTTGGTGATAGGAAATCTTTCCTGTACCCCCATTACATTTTTTGGACCAGCCTTCTTTTATCCTTCCTCTCATTATCTATGATTCAGCCATATTGCTTACTTTTCCTATTGTTTTTTAGCTCTTATAATTTGGACTTGGTTAGCCCTTAGAGGGACCTTTTAATTTTTTTCCATCAGACCAGTGACTAGAAATGGTAAATGCATTTATTTCAAATCTAATGCTTCCTTAGATCCAGATATAGCAGAGATTATGACAAAATATGACATGCTTAATAAATACAGTATTGCTAGATTCACGTAAAGTTTTTTAAAACTTGTCTTATCTTTGTAGAGTTTTTATGAACAAAAATTATCAGAGAAATAGAAGGAGTTTAAATAGAGTTAATCTCTGCTTGGATTATGACCATATATTGCTACAAAATATCTAGAAGAGGTTTTCTATGTTCACTTATAATGGAGAATAAAATAACCACTGTCTGCTAATAAAGATTAGTTATATAAAATAAAGGATTTTGGTACGCTAACTGCCATGACGGGTTTGGATATAGGAAGAAGGGTCTGGTGCTAGCTTGAAGTATGCTGTAGAGAACTAAATTACTCTTAAAAAAAAAAAAAGTGAGAAGTGGTTCAAATTCCCAAGGTAATCCCAGAAAGAATGGATGAAGTGGAGCTTTGAGATAAAGGAAAGGAAAAATAGAGTGATGTAAGACTGAAGCCATCCATTGGGTAAGGCATCAGTGAAAAATATCTGCCTTAGCCAAGTGGTGAACTAAAGATATTTTGGATAGAGCTATCAACTATTTAATTTGAGGTTCCACGTATACTGTAATATGAAAAAGTCTTCAAAATATATACACACTGGCATCTTTATATAAATGTGGAAATTGAGGTGTAGACTCTGTTTCATGACTTGGCAGAGAAAATGTGACATAAGCACTATTCATGTGTGCAGTGAAATAGTTCATAACCTGAACAGATTAGATAGAAGAATTCAGGAAAAGATACCACTTTGGGGATATAAGCCCTCTAGGAAACTGTAGGAATTTTGGAAAGATTTCTGGACTCCTACGTATAGTGAATTGAGAGTCTGAGTTAATTTTATTTAGATCTCAAGAAGCAAGAACCCTAATTTCTGTGTCATATACATTTTAAAAATTATGGATCCTTTTTCCTTTATCTGTTATTTTTGTTGATGTTTGAGTTCTTGGAATTCTATTTCAGTGCCTCCTGTGCTAAGAAAGCATAGTACCAAAAGCAAAGACACTATTAAAGTGACACTTATTTGCCTAAAATGAAACATCTAAACATATTTTCCACATCATATGGAAAAAATAGAGCCTATACCTATAGCCATTCATAATTTTTTTCAACAATTTTATTCAGTGAAGACACAGAATTTAGACATTGTCTTGTACTTGTGTGACAACAATAGAAATATCAGTTAAAATCCATTGGAAAGAGTCTTTTTCTTAAACCAATAGATTTATTACTACCTTGGATTATCCCTTGGATTATCTTTATGATAATAAGGTGACAAATTTAGGATACACTACTCCAAAATACGGCACAGTGGTATACTAAGTATTTTGAAGTGAAGGAATTTGAGTAATGGCAGGTGCAGGAGACTTTCTGACTTTCCCTTGAGGTAGGTCATAAGACTCTTGCATGAGGGGTGCCCTTCCTACTCCCAAAAGAAAGGAGCATCCTTATCTCTGAAGATGGAGTGACATCAAGAGGAATCTGAACAAAAAGGCCTTGCTAAATTTTCCCCAGCTTACTGCATTTGGTTCATACGCTTTGTCCTATCACATTTCCCCATGACTTTCTACTCTCCATCAAGCCTAGAATAAAAATGCTCAGGTTTGACCTTTACTTCAGGTCTTCATTTCCTTATGAATGCTCCCTTGACACATAAAACTTAATATTAAATAAGGTTGTATGCTTTTCTCTTGTTAATCTCTCTTTTGTTATAGAGACCCAGCCAAGAATTTAGAAAGGTAGAAGGAAGATGTATTTTCTGTCCCCTATGAAATGCATAGGTCAAGTTTTAACCTCCATAGAAAATAAAGTATATGTTTATAAATTCTGTTAAATATTGTCTCATTTTAAAATTTTCTTAATAAATTAGAATGTTTATATCAGAAATATCAAGGAAAGGAGAACTTATGTTCAGAAGAAAATTATTCTTTGATGTTAATAGATTTATAGTATATAGATGATTGGTTGAAAAAATCAATCTACCAGTAAAAAATGAAATTTTCTTTATTCTTATATTATGTAGGTGGAGGGTAGCAGAATATGTCTTCTCCAAATATGCCTTTTGGGGATAAGGATTATTTTGAGCTTAATGTTTTGAGAAACAGCAGATACTGAAGCAGTTTTGGGAAGAGAGTAGAGGTTACCCTTTTATAAGGAAAATTTACATCTATAAAGGAAAGCTCCATTTGTAATGGTATCTCCTTGTCTATTCCAGGAAGAGAAGGATGACTAAACCGCAGGAGTCTTATCAGTGCAGAAGGCTAAATTTAAATCTACACAACAAATCTTACCCTTGATTACCATGCTTTCTCTGAGTACCTACTGGTCACTGACCACTCTCACCCTCCACACAACCTTTCTTCTTTTGTCTTTAGTTGGAAATGGTATTTAAACTGGAGTTCTAAATCACGTCTCTGAATTACTCATTTTCCTTGGGTATCTCCCATGTATATACATGGAGTATACATGTTAATAACTTCTGTTTGTTTTTCTCTTGTTAATCTGTCCGTTATTATGGGGTCTCAGCCAAGCAGTTGGGAGGTTAGAGGGAAATTATTTTTCTGCCCCTATAATCTGATAGTTCTATTTTTCATTTTTTGGGGTACCTCCATATTGTTTTCCATAGCAGCTGCACCATTTTGCATTCCCACCAACAGTGTGCAAAAGTTCCAATTTCTCATTAACCCTGCTAACATTTGTTATCTTTTTTTTCATAATAGCCATCCACTAATGTGAAGTAACATCTCATTGTGACTTTGATTTGCATTTCCCTAATGGTTAGCAATGTTGAACATCTTTTCATATACCCATTGGCCATTTGTATATTTTATTTGAAGAAATGTCTATCCAAGTCCTTTCCCATTTTTAAATCAGCTTGTCTTTTTGGTTGTTGTTTTTGTTTCTGTTTTAAATTTGTTTTCTTTTTGTTTTTGAATTATAGCAATTTAGTGTCACATTTTAAATAATAAGCTGTATCTTCCTCAAAAACCCATATGGTGCTTTTGATTTGTTTTAAAACCAAGAAGTTAATTTTTAGTTTATACTTTCACAATGAAGTTCATTGTCTATATGACTTAAAATGGCAATTCACTCTAGCAATAAACATCCAAATTATACTTTGTTTGAAAAAAAAGAAATGTTTTCTTGTTTTCTCCAGCCTTCTGGCACTTTTCATGAAGATTTTGCATGGCAAGGATAATGCTATACATTATCAAATCCCATTTCATTTTCTCCTTCCTGGGCACACAGAAATACAACAATTCCTAAGCTCCCTTGCAATTAAATTAGAGTCAAATGGATAGGTCCTAAACTAATTGCCCAAATAGGTATTTCTAAAGTCTGTTTCTTAAAAATAGCTCTTGCAATAATTCTTCTGCTCTCTCTTTTGCCATATGTTGCAGAGATAGCTGTAAGATGGAAGAAGGGTGGCCAACTCACATTGGCCTTAATGTGAGCAAGAAGTAATATTTATTAGATTAAACAATTAAGATTTCAAGTTTCTCTTTTTTTTTCTTCAAAGAAAAAAAAAAGTTGACTAATTCAACTCTCTGCAAACACTATGTATTAAACCTGTAGAAAATTTGATACATAAAGGATTTATTAAGAATTTAAAAGTGCATAGAGGCGTTCCACAACATAAATCAACATTTTCCACAGTATTCTCAGAAAAAATTGATATTTTGCCCAGATAACTGATAATGAGTTAATATCAGGAAAAAAAGTTAATAGTTTGGGATATCAAACTGCAGACTGGAGAAGTCTAAATATATTTAAGAACACTGAATAAGACAACATTAGCTGTAATTAATTTTAATTATAAGGTAACAGTTTTGGGGTTAACAAATTTGAGAAAATAAATCTTTGGCAGTTGGAGCAGTTTCTTCTCTTTCTTTTCTTTTTTTTTTTAAGATTTTATTTATTTATTTGACAGAGAGAGCGAGAGCACAAGTAGGCAGAGAGGGAGGCAGAGAGGGGGAAGCAGACTCCTCGTTGAGCAGAGAGCCAGATGTGGGGCTCGATTCCAGGACCATGAGATCATGACCTGAGCCGAAGGCAGAGGCTTTACCCACTGAGCCACCGAGGTGCCCCGAGCATTTTATTTTCTTAAAAAAATGTCTTTAACTGGAAGGTGGAAGGAATAATACTGTTATACTAGGCAATTAAACTCAAAGTGTAAAGAGACCAAGGCAGGAATCTGAGAATACCCATAAACCTAATAAAACTAAATGAATAGATCTTAAGTGAAATTCATGGTAAATAAATCAATGACATTTTGTAATTTTCTTTTTTATAAGATATCTGCAGAGCCTGCAGACTAAAAACAATTGAAGTACAGGCAGTAAGGTAGCCATCAACTTCAGTATAAGATTACTCCAACATCATACAGAAAAAGGAACAGTTATAAGTACTAGAATGTGCAGTTTCAAATATCAGTGAGGAGGTACTGGAACGTGTCACCCCAAGGTAGGTTTCTTTGGCATATTGATTATTTTGAGTTAAAGGCCATTGAGAACCAGCAGATGTAGGAAAAGCTCAAAAAACAGGGTGTAAATTTTCCCTTTGTGAAGGAAATTTATATTTATAAAGAAAATTCATGTTTGAAGAGATGTCTCCCTCTCCTGTACCAGGAAGAGGAGGAGTCTAAACTATCAATGGAGAAGGTACTAACTTAATTCTGCATAATAGACTTCACTAAAACAATCCTTATTTACCAGACATTTCCTCACCACCTTCCCATAATCTGTCTCTTCCACACAGAAGCCCTCAAACCCTTGGTTTTACCCTAAGATGGCATATAAATCCAAGTTCCAACCATCCTTTGGAGTCAATCATCTCTGGGTGTTCCCATCTGTAAGTGCAATGCACAAGCTAACACAATTTTATTGTTGTTGTTAGTTTGTTTTTTTTGTTACAGGAGCCCCAGGCAAGAACTTAGAAGAGTAGATAGAAAAAATTATCTTTTCTCCCCTATTCTGTCAAATTCATAATTTGTAAGGATTGTATACTCTGTGTGTGTGTGTTCTGTGTGTTCTGTGTGTGTACCAGTGACATCAATTTTCAATGAACCAGGTCAAATTTTGGTTACATTTTGATTCTACTATCACTGTTTACACAGTGATTTTTAGCAGGTATCTTAGAATAATGTGTACTTTACCATAATTAAATAAAGATTACTCAGTTATATGATGTATCTT